>NC_072373.2:214784000-215086400 GCF_028885625.2 Pongo pygmaeus | reverse complement strand
GCTTCTTGTGCAGGTTGAGCAGGCTGATGAGGCGGTAGCTCTTCCCGCACTCCTCGCAGCCGTACGGCTTCAGAGGGCTGCAGGGCCAGAAGGTGAGAGGAGGCAGGGCTCGCTGGGGCGTGAAAGGCCGGGCCTGGCAGGGGCCGGGGCAGGAGGCCGGCCTGGGGCAGTACCTGTGCGTCTTCTCATGGGCCTTGCACGCGGCCGGGTCGGAAAAGGCCTTGCTGCACTCCCGGCACGAGAAGGGCTTCTCCCCCGTATGGATGCGGATGTGCCGCTTGAAGTTCCCCGTGTGCGTGAACTCCTTCCCACAGTCCTGCGAGTGCAGCGGGGAAGCGGGGTGTGAGGGGCAACCGGTGGGAGGCCAGAGGGGAGGGAGGCTGGCGGGGAGGGCTGGCCACACTCTCCCTCACCTCGCACTTGTGGATGACGGAGCCGTAGGCCTTGGACTCCGTGCGGTCGCCGTAGGTGCCTGAGCGCAGGCCCCGGGCCTCGGAGCCGAGCTCCTGCCCCGAGTCTGTGCCCGCTGACTCCTCGTTCTCGTTCTCCTCGGGGGCCTCTCCGTTCTGCAGATGGGAACCCTCCTCCTTGACCTCAGCTGGCCCTGCGCCCTCCTCCTCTTGCTCCTCTTGCTCCTCTTCCCCTTTCCGGGCGGGCTCCACCTCCATTTCTGCGGAGAAAAGGGCAAGCATGGAGGCGGCAGCCCTCTCTGCCTGAGCGCACGTGAAGGGCGCCGGCAACATGTGGAAGGGACAGTAAATGGCCCCAGCACTGGCCAAGGAAAGCCCCCGGGGAGGGCCTGTGAACTGTGTATTTGCTGCTTGCGGGATGCAGGTAGGGGGCTCAGCCAGCTGGGATGGGCGCTGTCGGCCAGCAGGCACTGGAGGGTTGCTGTGGGTGGCAAGGCACCCCTGCGCGGTGCTCAAAGCCGGGAAGTAGCAGAAGCTCCAGGGCTTTGAAGGACGTGCCTGTGCTCACAGACACACGGCTAGCATGGTCAGCCAAGGAACGACCTCGAGACTCAAGAACATGCGAAGACCAAGGTGCCCCAAAGCTGAAGTGCATGGTGACTCCAAGTGGGACTAGCTGGAGGCAGGAGGAGACGGAGGCCCCAGTGCGCAGTGGAGGTAGGGCCCTGGGAGGATGCACCAGGAAGGGCCTGGTCCTGGCTGGGCGGGGCTACCTTGCTCCGAGCTCTCGGACAAAGCAGCCTCAGCTTCTGCGGCAGCCATGCCACTCGTGGGGTCTGGCTTGAGCTCCACAGGCAGCGGCTCCCGGGGCGCATCGGCTTTCTCTGTCTGCTCTGCACCTGGGTGGGGGAAGCACCGGAGGCTGGATTGCTACCCTCTGCCCAGGGGTCGGATACCTCTCCTGGACCAGCGCGCTGGTGGTGGCTGCGTGTGACCCAGGAGGGGAGGCCCCAGCACACCCCTAGCTGAGGCTGTTGTGTCTGCTCTGGTTGAAACAGACCCCCTGGAACACACAATAGGTCATTCTGGGTAACACAGGCTCAAGAGGTGCAGGTGCCCGTGCTACCTGCCCCAAGGCAGCCCTCACTACCCTGTGCCCAGGCTGCTGGGAGGTGACAGGGCAGCCGGCTGGGTCCTCGGCATCTGACTCACCGCTGGCCGCACTCTGGGCCTGACCGCCGCGCTCCTCCTTGAGGTCCCTGCTGGGGCCTGTGGGTGCACTGCGTCCCGCCTGCTCCAGCCTGCTTAGTGTGCTGGTGGCCGCCTTCTCCTCTTTGGCTCTCTTGTCCCCTCCTGGAGATGGAACAGGGCAGACCTGCCGTTTCCCATCAAGTGCCCGCCATTTGGAGGTGTGAGGTGGCCCAGAACTTGCTAGGTCTTCCTCGTCCTCCCCAGGGTACCTCTAAGTAGTGGTTTGCTGATTTGTTCATTCACCAAATTATTCACAGGGCACCCACTCCATGCCAGGCTGATGGCTGGGCACTGGGAATACAACAGTGATGGTTCCTGCTTGTGTGGGACATGCAGACCTCATGTGTGCACTAAGGGAGCTGATCAGAGGTCAGCACTAGGAAAGGGAGGAACGCAGCCTCTGGAAATCTACAGCAAGGCACCTGGCCCATAGTGGGCATCTGAGGGCTTTTATCTTAGCTGCTAAGGGAGGTGGAAGGAGGGGCTCAGGAGAATAGACCCGCGGGAGGGTTTAGGAGCAAACCCTGCCCATGTGCAAAGGCACTGAACCAGGCACGGCTCCCGGGTGCTCTGTAGGGGAAAGGCAGGCAGAGAGGCCACCCTCAGACCTGAGGCTAACCCTCACCAGCACCCACAACCGAGGCAGGGCCAGATGAGGAAACTGAGACCCAGAAAGTCAGAGGCAGAGCCCACGTCAAAAGCCAAGGTCTCTGGCCATCTGCTTGGGAGCAGCTGCCAATAACCTACCTTCTGTGGCCAAGGCCTCCGCATTTCCCCCAGGGCTGGTAGCCGGCTCAGCAAGTGACTTGAGGGCATGGCAGGCCGTGATGATGTCCTGCATTTGGAGGAAAGTGGCCACGGCCAGCACATCATCCACGTTCTCAGGGCTCAGGCTCAGCTTGGCCGTGTACATAAACTCCAGCACCTGCCCCAGGCCTGCCAAGGACAGGACAGCTGTCACAGACGACCCACCTCAAGATCCGGCACCGGCAGCCTGCCCCACCACTCCACTCAGCAGCAGGATGCAGGGATTTAGGAACAGCTGAGTGGCAAGCCTGCATCGCCCCATCTCCTCTGTGGAGAGGCGGCAGGTAACCTGGGGGATCTCAGCACTGCCAACAGCCCTTGAAAAGAAGTGCTTGCTGAGGGTCTGAATGCCTGCCCTGCACACAGAACAAGAGGTGTGAACACCCACCCTGCACAGAGGACAGGAGGTGTGAATGCCCACACTGCACAGGGAACAGAAGGTGTGACTGTCCGCCCTGCATGGAGGAGGATGGGCTGTGAATGCCACCCATGCATGGAGAAAAGGAGGTGCGAATACGCACCCTGCACAGAGGACGGGGGTATAAATGCCCATCCTGCATGGAGGACAGAGTGTGAATGCCTGCCCTGGGTGAGGACAGAGGTGTGAATGCCCACCCCGCATTGAGGACAGATGGTGTGAACACCTGCCCTCCACACCCTCTGTTTGGCCGCTACACTTCACCAGTGGAGGACACTCCAACCTGACTTTCATCAGGGCTCTGCTACCAACTCTCTATCTGACTGACCTCCAGGCCAGTCACTGACCTCTTTGGGTCTCAGTTTCCACATCTATAAAATGGGAGAATAATACCTTCTCATGGCATGTCATGCCAGTCTGGGTTGGGAGTCTGAATCCAGGACCAGTTCCTTCCACACCCCCAAGGTCTTCCTGACACTGCTCCCAGCCCCTAAGCCTTCCCCATCACCTCTCCCCACACTTCTAGTTAGCACTGGGGTAGATGCTTCAGGACTGACTCTGCCATGGAAACGGGCCAGAGGGCATAGAACCTGCCTGCTCTCTGCCCCTCCCAATGAGGCCTTTCCTGTGTTCGCTGCGGCCTAGAGCTCATCATGAGCCCCTTCCTGCCTGTCCTCCCCTTACCACTCCACTGCCAATCAAAACAGGCCCCCAAAAGGTGGGAGGAACTTAGTCCTGAATTGCTCATGGCCTGAAGCCTGTGCGGGAGGCCTGCTGCATGCCACAGCCTGCAGGTGCTGCCCCTGGAGGGCCTAGCATGGCACAGGGCCAGCCATAGCTTCTGGCCCTCAGCAAGCTCAGCC
Organism: Pongo pygmaeus; assembly: GCF_028885625.2. Classification (NCBI taxonomy): domain Eukaryota; kingdom Metazoa; phylum Chordata; class Mammalia; order Primates; family Hominidae; genus Pongo; species Pongo pygmaeus. The sequence goes on along the minus strand of NC_072373.2, from coordinate 215,082,651 downwards.
CCAGCCCTGACGGGGTACCTGCCGCGTTACTGATGTCCAGGTGCACCACGTCCTTCTGGTCCACGAAGAGCATCTTGAAGTACTCGCTGCAGGCCGCCAGCACTGCTTTATGAGCCTTAAAGTGAACACCGTCCACCACAAAGGTGCAGTCACAGAGAAGCCCCAGCTGCCGCTGCTGGTTCAGCTGTTCCAAGACGTGCTGGCTGTGCTGGGGAAAGTCCATGGCTGAAGGAAGCCAAAGGGCGTTGGGGTTAGCACGGAGAAAGGACGTCAGACACACTCAATAGTCACTCCCAAACTCCCAGGCGAGCACCATGGAGAAGACAGGATTCAAACAAGTGAGGGCATTTCTGCCACAAAAGGGCAGTTCACTTCAGATACCCCCTGCAAGCCGAACTCAACCAACTGGTGGCTCCTGTATTCCTGGGTTTACTGGCCAGGAAAAGTGGCCCAAACCAAAAAGCACTGGGGCACCAACACGAGGCAGCCGCCTCCGTATTCAGCCTGATAATAACATGAAAAAGCCAAAAAAGGGAACAAACACAGAACACTGAAATGTGTCATCATTTCAAAAATGAAAAGACATGGTCACTTTAACATTTGTTACAAAAAGAATGCATGACAATCTCAGAATAAAGGACAGATGTTTCAATTGGACATGTTGGTCTTTAAGAAAACTTTCCTATTTTCTCATTCTCTCATGGACAGGTGAAGACAAGACGGTGTTTCATCAGCCGAACTCGGCCCCTCTCAGGCTCTGCACGTACCCCATCCCCCGACAAAGCCTAGAGCTCCCTGTCTTTCCGATTCATGGGAACCACCTAGAGTTGCGGAGTCTTCTGACTCCAGAAACCTGTGTCCTGGTGGCCATCCCAGGAGAAACAACTTTGATCCTGACCCCAAGAGCTGCTGACCTGGCCACAACTCTGTCAAGGGCCTCACTTTTAATGCCTGGAAATCCCACAAGTGAAAATGCTCAGGAAAATTCCATGGCCCAGTGCCGAGCAGTCTTGAACCGCACAAGCCGTGACTAAGTAACTATCTAAAACAGCTCTCCCTCCCGCCCCAACACCACCCAGAGTCGGCGTCAACATCAGCAATTGTCTAGGGAAAATAAGCGGGCCCTCTTTTCTAGAAAGAACCCATTTCAGAATGTTTGAAGAGAAAAATCAGCACCCACTGTCTGGGGCCACATTAGACAGATTCAACTGGGTACGGCTGTCACGCCTTGGCCCAGGATGTGCTAAGGGGTAGTGAGTTCTCTGCCTACTCCTCCTCTTCTCTGAGGCCTGAGTCTGCACGGGGCTGGCCCCCCTTGCTTCTGGGCAGGTGAGAGGGACACTTTGGGGCTCTCCGCCCCCAGTTTCGGCAGCTCTGCCCCGGCTCGGGCACTCCCCTGTGACATCAGCATCTTGGGGGTGAATCACTGCCGCAGCTCTGAAGCTGCTGTGGCCATGCATGGCTGTCGGGCTGTGATGAGTCGCGGAGGAAGCCACGCCCCTCACACCAGCACAGGTCAGCCTTGAAGGGCGCCAAGGCCCCCCACCACGTGATGTCTGGAAACTTTTCACAAGTGGGGGTATCTGCTGAGCGGGGGGAAGTGACGCAACAAATAACGGGGAGCATGGCAGTGGCAACAGGCATGAGCCACAGCACACCAGCCTCCGAGCCACAAGTTCAGCGTTGCTGCTGCTTCCGGAGACCCAGAAACAGCTGTTCCCTCCCCCTACACATCCCCGCGCAGGCTTCGGCTCTCTCAGTGACATTCCTAAATGGCTGTGGCTAGAACCCTAAGTGTAAGCACTGGAGAGCCAGGGCCAGCCCCGAAATCAGGAGATAAGGCCCTGGGGCAGCTGGCCCCACACCAAAGCCAAGTGGCTGGCAGCAGCACACGGCCACCTGGAACAAAGCACAGAGGCCTTTCTCTCCTGTCCTCAGTCCCAGGAAGCAGCAGGTTCCTATCTGTGACCTGAAGGAACACAAGGGAGAATCGTGGCTGCGCTGCTGCTTCTATGCACTAGACGTGGGGAGGCACCAATGTCCAGCTTGTGGATCAATACCTGAAGGGCACAAAGGGCAAGGTGGGTGCAGAAGGAACCAAAGGCAGGGGCGAGGTGGGCCCAGGCCACGTCAACCCTAGAGCTGTCTTCTCCTGGCTGTGGAAAAGGTCACGTGAGCACACAGGTGTGTGGGTGGCAAGCCCTGGGCCTCAATTGCTAGTCACCCCCTACATACCCAGGAGCCCCAAGTACAGAAAAGGGGAATACCAGGGCCCACATAGGGCAAAATCCTCAACTGGCTTCAGAAGCAGCCCATCTGGAACTTGCAAGTGAGGCCCAACCCTTCTCTCCAGGCTGTGTGCCCGGCTTCCTCACCTTCCCCAGGAGCCAACCCAAAACTTGAGCCACCCCGGTGCTAAAACAACCTGAGGAACATCAGCTGAACCCCCAGAGGTACAAAGAACCCTCTAGCAGGAAAACCATCTGACTTGCCGGGAAGAGACATGTGAGAAGACTCCTAGCCAAGGGGAGGGACAGGATCAATCCACCTTGTGTGGGCCCAAGGCTGGGATGAGCCTCCCTGTGGCTATGTGCCCTGAGGCTTCCTGGCAAGCGCAGCCCCGCCCAGCCACACAGTACAGCTGTCCTGGGACTGGATGGATGGATGGATGGATAAGCTAGATAGATTAGATAAGACACATTCGCTAGATAATAAAATAGTAAAAGGCCCCGAGGACAGGGTGGGTGGTGGCCCAGCCCCCCACATACCACCACCTGCCAAGAGAGCAGCTGTGTGCCCATGAGCAACATTTTCCACCTTTGTGCCGACTGCACTTTTCCAATGCAAGGTGCCCGCCCAGAAGTGGGCTCCTCCCACACATGGGTGTTAGGAGGAGAAACAGAGGCATCTATAATCCTCTGAGGCTGCCCCAACAGAGAAATGCACCAAAAGGGAAGAAAACAGGAGAAATGATAAGAAGGGGGGAGGAAGAAGTGAAGATGGGCAAGGTAAGGGAAAGAAAGGAGAGGAGAAGGAAGGAAGGGAGAGAGAGAGGGATGGAGGGAGGAGCCCTGTACCCACAGAGAGATCAGCAGCAGCTGAAATGTGCTTACCAGTACAATCTGGGACTGGCCTCCCAGGGGTGCAAGAGCAGCTCGAGGGGGCCAGGAGGAGGCGGACTAAGTGCTAAATGGTGTTAGCCGCAGAACTGTGTCACTGTGGACTTTACAACCGAAGCCCCACCCTCATAGGGCAAGTGGAGCTCAGGGTCCCCCAGGCTGTTCCCCAGCTGGGAAGCTTGAACAGCCCCTCTCTCAAGGCCCGTGGCGAGACGGGAGGCATGGCCAGCTGGGTCCTTCCCTCAGAGGGGCTGAGCTAAAACTAGGCAGTCCCCCACCTCCAACCCACGTGAACTGCTCTGGAGGGATCACCAGCCTGTATCCTAGTTCCCCTCTTATCTATTCCTCAGCGACAGGAACCCAGCAGGATGGCCAGGCTTGGAGGGACACAGGAAAAGGGTCTGGGAGCGAAGGGGTGTGCAGGTCCTAGGAGCATATCCCCTCCTAAGTACGTGCTAGGAGGTGCTGTCTGGGGAGATGTTAACCACAGTAATCAGATCAACAGCCAGCTGCTCCCCATCTCCCCCAGACGTGCAGGAACAGAGGGTGAAGAAATACTGTTCCCACCAGGCAGCCTGCCCCACCCCACCCTTGGAATACAGTGCCCATCGCTCAAGCACAAGTGTCAAGGTCTGTGGTCTTCACTTCACCTTGCGTGGTGGGCGATAAATATGGGCACTAGTTAAAGCGACTTCTAAGGAAGATCCTAAAACCTCAGACCCACAGAAAATGCCAACAGAACGAGACCACAGAGCCCAGCAGCCCAGAGTCCTCATTTTAGATGCAGACTGACCTGACCCCACCTCACAAAGTCTTAGCTGCAATAGGGCACCTTTTCCCAACACCTCTAGTCACTCAGTTTTTCTCCCTGACCTCAGGTGTCAGAGCTGGGATGCTGTCCTGATGACCAAAAGCTTAGCTGGACACAGAGCCCTGGGCTCCCTCACGAGGAATTCACTGGGGAACAAAAAACTGAGGCACTGAGGACACCTGCAGCGTGAGTCCGGACAGGCACACTGACACAGCGGAATGGACGCGGCGGAACCGACATGGCGGAACGGATGCGGATGATGCAAAGCCCCTCTCAGGATGGCCAGCCATTCCTCCCCTGCCAGGGCCCACCACACCTCCCATGGAGAGACGGTGTCTCTTTCCCTACTGTTGGAATCTGGATGGCCCAGAGACGACTCTGACCATCAGGATGCAGGGACTGTGCCAATTTCAGACCTAAACCTAAAGAAGCCTGGAAGATTCTGCTCTGGCTCCTGGGAATCCAGTCACCGAGCTGGAGGAAAGTCCAAGCTCCCGTGTGAGTGGGAAACACATGGAGAGGCTCTGGGGAGAGGGCACACGGAGAAAAGCAGAGAGGCCACGGACAGCACCAATGCTCTGCGGCAAGGGACACTTTCCTGGACCTCCCAGCCCAGCTGTGCGCTGCTGCACGCACAGCCTCAACCAACACCCCGAGGAGCAAGCGACTGCCTGTCCACCCATCAAACTGTAAGAAATACTGACTCACTGATGACTTATGCCACTGGGTTTTGGGGTGGTGTGCTGTGCAGCAAGAGATAACTGAGACAGACGGTAAAACTATGAAGAAAAGGAAGTGATTCAGCCAAAGGTTCAGGATGACGGTTCTCTCTGGATGGGGGAGGGTAAGCAGGGGACTTCTGAGATCCTAGAAGAGTTCTCTTTCTTTATTTGGAGTCCCCTGGATTTATTACTTAAACTAAATGTGTATATTTCATATACATTTACATGAAAACATATTTCAATTTTTTAAAAAAAATTATTATTATTTTTTTGTAGCAGCAGGATTTCACCATGTTGCCCAGGCTGGTCTCAAACTCCTGGGCTCAAGCAGTCTGCCTACCTTGGCCTTCTAAAGTGCTGGGATTACAGGCATGTGCCACTGCACCCAGCAATTTTTCAAAAATTTTAATAAGAAAAAAGTGAGGTTCAGTTGCCAGACTTGATCCAGTCATGGCATGGAGTGTGCTGGCCAAGGCTGGGTTGCTCCCAGCCACACTCCCAGCCATGCTCACCAGGGCTGTCTTGAGGCCCAGCATGGCAGCGAGGGTCAGAGGAGCTAAGAGAGCCGCCAAGGCTCCTGCGGGTGGGATTCAGAAGGGCTGGCCCCAGAAAGCACAACCCATTGCATCTGTCTTGCAGTCCTAAAGCACCACAGACTGCTGAGTAAGCCAGGTTTCTGTTTGGGCCATGAAATCCACTCTGGTGCCAAGTTCCATACTGCTGCCTCCACGACGCAGGGATTCCAGTGGCGGCTGAGCCCCGTGGAAGCAGCAGAGCCTCCCGGGACAGGCCAAGCAGGACCTGGATCTGGGTTCCACCAGCCACCCACAGGTGATCTCCAGCAAAGCTTCTCCAATGGCCAACAGGGCTAATGGTATGACTTCCTTTGTGACAGGATTAAATTAAGAAACATATGTCAAGGCCCTGTACAGAGCCTGGCACATCGTGAGCATGCAACAAACTACTGTTACCAAGAAGCAGAGATGCAGACGATAGTTTTGTTTTTTTTAGGCCAAAGACTTTATCAGATGGTTTCTATATACCCCTTTACACTGGGCACATTGGGTGCATCTGAAAACTATGTGGTGACTTGACCTTGTTAAGAGGTGTAATCATAACCCATTACTCCTAAATGCAATCTGGAAAAATCCCAGAGCACAATTAGCATGAAGACAGGGAGGAAGTGATGGGAGGGGCACTGAGTGGAGAGACATCTAGAGCTATTGTCTCTGCCAGGAGGCCCTTTATATTGAACAACTGTTCTGTTAAACCCCAAGAGTGCTCCCAGGCAAAGGCTGGAGTGCATGCCCAGAGTGCTAAGTGGCCCTAGAGAGCACAGCTCCATCTCAGAGTCAAATGGGCATCTGTCAAACATGAAATGTTACCCAGGTTATTAGTATGCACTAAACTACCTGCAGGGTTTCCAGACTGCCGCAAAGGGAAGCCATTAAGCCAGGAAGCAACTGGCCTACCATAGGGAGACACTGATCTTCACAAAACAATAGTCCCTGGCTCCCAGAACAAGTTGCTCCCAGCTCTGAGCCTTGACATGAGCCATCTTGTGTCCAGGTGCTTGAGGAACCTAAGGGCAGGTGAGAAGGATCACCATTTGGCTTCCAGTTGCTCAGCATTCTTGATTTTCTAGAAATACAGGTGTATCAACAAAAACTTCCAAAGGAGCCAGGCATGGCGGCTCACACCCGTAATCCCAGCACTTTAGGAGGCCAAGGCAGGAGGACTGTGGGAGGTCTGAGACCAGCCTAGGCAACATGGTGAAACCCTGTCTCTACAAAAGAAGTTTTAAAATTGCCTGAGTGTGGTGGCACACACCTGTGGGTCCAGCTACTCGGGAGGCTGAGACAGGAGGACAGATTAAGCCAGGAGGTCGAGGCTGCAGTGAGCTGTGATTGTGCCACTGCACTCCAGCATGGGCAATGGAGCAAGACCCTATCTCAAAAAAACAAATAAAAAACTTCTGGCCAGGCGCGGTGGCTCACGCCTATAATCCCAGCACTTTGGGAGGCCGAGGCTGGCGGATCACTTGAGGTCAGGAGTTTGAGGCCAGCCTGGCCAACATGGCAAACCCCATTTCTACTAAAAATACAAAAATTAGCTGGGTGTGGTGGTGCGCACCTGTAGTCCCGGCTACTCAGGAGGCTGAGGCAGGAGAATCACTTGAACCTGGGAGGCGGAGGTAACAGTGAGCCAAGATCGCACCACTGCACTCCAGCCTGGGCGACAGAGTGAGACTCTGTCTCCAAAAACAAACAAACAAACAAACAAACGAAAACTTCCAAGGAAATGGAAGTTCACACCAGGCCAGGCTTGTGAGCATGAAACCTACCTGCCCAACACCACCAGCCACCCCAGTTTGACAACACATCCCTTTGAGTGCAAGGCATGGCAGAGAAGCAAAGATGAACAAAACCAACCCTGCTGGCACTTTCCTCCTCACCCAGCAAACACTCGTCTTGTATTAAGATTGGATTTCTCAAACTTTTAAAATCACTTTCTCCTTTAGATAAACATATAAATCTTGGCCCCTCCCGACAACCCGATTCTAATATTTCCACTGGAGAGTGCCCATTCCCAGCATAAGAATCACTGCTATCTCTATACAGTCCCACCAGCCAAGGTTCAGTAGTATTTTCGGAAGTTTGTATTATAAAAAAACAGATTTTTTAAAATCTTAAAAATGTCTAAATATAAAATGCAATTACGATGCTGACTTTGCTTTTCAAACTATACAACTACTGCTATCTTTCAGATTTAGGCCAGGTGCAATGGCTCACACCTGTAATCCTAGTACTTTGGGAGGCCGAGCCTGGAGGATCACTTTAAAGAGGCCAGAAACTTGAGACTAGCCTGGGCAACACAGGGAGAGCCCATCTCTACAAAATAAAAATTAGAATATTAGCTGGGCGTGAGCTATGACTGCACCACTGCACTCCAGCCTAGGTGACAGAGGGAGACCCTATCAACATCCACAACTAAAGTTTAGCCACACTTTTGAGGGGGCAGACACCCCCCTGCCTGATCCATGATGGACCCCACTGCTCTAGGACTATGCATGAAAGGGAAGGCGGGCAGGCCCTGAAAAAGAGCTGTCCAAGATTCCAGCAGCCCAGGCCAGTTTAGAATCCACTGTGCTAGTACGCACATCAGGGACTTGTAAAGCTCAACACAGGGTAAATTAAGGGGCCTTTCTGCCAAAAAGACAAAATCACGACATGTGGGACTTGGGCAGTACCTGATCATTCCCCAAGGCACACACACCCATCAGCTACAAATACCTCCCAAGTGTCAAGCAATGGCACTGACACCACCTTAAATGACACAGTGTGTCACCTCCTCTCTCCTACCAGTTTAATAAACTCACTGCAAGGTGGGGCTACTTCTTATTTCTTCCTTACAGCTGTTGATAGCACATTACCCAGAACCCTGCTTTCAAGTATTTACAGATCAAGTAGGGAACAGGCCTGTTGAGAGCAGAGATCCCTGGCTTTTTTGAGAATGACTAACACAATGTCAAAGTATTTCCTAGACCCTTATGAAATGACAGTTGTACTTCTGGTGCTTGTTAACTGATAAAATAATAGAAAAAAGCCACTATGAAAAAGTGAATGTCCATTCTATTCATCACGAAGGCATCTGAGCAACAATTCTATGTACACGGATAAGAAATCTCCCCAGTATAGAGAAAATCAGTGGAGTGACACAGCTGCTCATCTACTCATAATTATTGCATTGCCCTTTAGGGGTGCTCAGCCTATAAATTAGGAAACAGATACATAGAGAGAGAGGACTAATGAATTTCACAAATGTCTAATGAGAGTCTACCTTGTGTTTGTCCTAGGTACTATGTTAGAGCTTCAAACCAAGTGGGGAAGACAGGTAATAAATGGGTATAATAAACAATGGCAGCTACCAAGTGCTGTGGAGAAACTAAAGCAAGCTGAGCAGATCGAGAGGCAGGGGCTATTTACTATTTAAGAAAGGAGGCGGCCGGGCACAGTGGCTCACGCCTGTAATCCCAGCACTTTGGGAGGCTGAGGCGGGTGGATCACAAGGTGAGGAGTTCAAGACCAGCCTGGCCGACATAGTGAAACGCCATCTCTACTAAAAATATAAAAAATTAGCTGGGCATGGTGGTGGGTGCCTGTAATCCCAGCTACTCAAGAGGCTGAGGCAGGAGAACGCTTGAACCTGGGAGGCGGAGGTTGCAGTGAGCTGAGATCATGCCACTGCACTCCAGCCTGGGTGACAGTGAGACACTCCATCTCAAAAAAAAAAAAAAAAAAAAGTAAAAAGAAAGGAGGCAAGGGGGACCTTAGAGGAGGTGGCATTTAAGCAAAGACCTGAATGAGGTTAAGAGTGAGCCAGGCCACTGTATGCCCAGGGACCATCACAGACACGAGAAGAGCAGATGTAAAAGCCCTGAGGCAGGCATGACCTTGGCACAGGGGCCGGTGCGTCTGGAGAGGAGGAGGTGTGTGGCACAGGGGCCGGTGCGTCTGGAGAGGAGGAGGTGTGTGGCACAGGGGCCGGTGTGTCTGGAGAGGAGCAGGTGTGCACAAGAATGAGAGCAGCAGGGGCTGAGCTCGCCCAGGCTCTCAGGGACACAGCGGACTTTGGATTTCTTCTAAGTGCACTGGGATGCCTTGGGAGTGACGAAGAGCGACAGAAAAGAGCAGAAGAGTGAGGTTCCTAAAAGGCCCCTCTGACTGCAGTGCAAAGACAGACCGCAAGGAGGCTTAGTAGGGGCCCCAGTTAGGCTACTACAGTAGAGAAGAGACAGCAGTGGCCTCACCAAGGAGGTAGAAAACAGGCGAGAAGCGGTTAGATTAGGAATATGTTTTGGCAGAGCCAACACCATTAGAAAACAGGTGAGAAGCGGTTAGATTAGGAATATGTTTTGGCAGAGCCAACACCATTAGCTGATCAAGCAGATGTGCGCTGTGACAGAAGGAAAGGAGTCAAGGATGACACTAAGATCTGTGCCCGGAGACACTGGCCCAGTGGTGGTGCCGCTTCCTGAGAGGAGGAGGAGTGGCAGGAGGAGACTCCGTGGGGGGAATCAGAGTTCTGTTCTGGCCAATTACAGCTGAGATGTCTGCTTGTAGAGATGGTAATTAAAGCCACAAGGTGGAACAAGATATCCATTGAAGCAGGTATTGGATAAGCAAGAGAAGAAACCAATGGACTCAGAATCCCAGCTCCAAACTTAACACAGTGACCTCAGGCAAGCATCTCTGAGTTTTAGATTGCTCACCTGTAAAACAGGAAAACCACCATAAATACGAGTGTGCAATGAGACAACTAGCAGATAGGAAGTGTTGCCCAAATATTGGCAAAAGTGGAATTAGATATTACTTCTCTAACACAGCTCTGTGACTGAAACACAGTTAAAACAAAAGGGAAATGATGAACTAATAAAACAAAAATAAACCAGATGATCCCAAGTGACCTCCCTGCACCAGGGGGAGCACAGGGCTCCTCTCAAACAGGACAGCAGCTGGCCAAAGCCTTGGGAAGGCAGCTGACGGAAGCTAACAGAGCCACAGCCTGGTCCAATATGACCAAAAAACCCACACAGGTGTTGCTTCTCTCTGGCTGCAGCCTTCCACCATCAGGCCTTTGTTATGGAGCAACTCTGGGCAGAAGGCCTGGGAACTCAAGTTCAATATAGAGGGATTCGGGGATCCAATCTCCATAACTGGAGGGCTGAGGGGATGGTGGAGTGGACGTTTACTTCAAAGTCCACTGCAAAGTGCCAGGGGCCCTGGGATAAGGCTGGGTCTGAGCCCCAGCCCCTTGACCTTCACTGGGGAAGAAGGACAGTGTGATGAGTGCTGAATGGGTGCTGCCGAGTGCCAGCCCGGGAGGATGTGACCACACCTAAAGACAGACAAAGGCAAGAAAGACGTTTGGGCAGGGGACAGCATAAGCAATGACGGCTGAGGGGCCAGGTGGAGAAGGGGGATCATGCCCCAGCACACAAGAGGAAGGAGGGGACAAAGTGATGGGAAACACAGCTGGAGGGCCAGGCTGGGGCTAGGCACTTGGGCTGGGACCACCACACTGGGCCTCAGTGAGAACGTTGGCAGTCAGGAGCCACAATGGGACTTTAAAGGGGGAGATGAAGTTCCACTGGGCTGGACCCTTGGGATGGGAAAAATGGGATGATGTCACCCCCAGGTGGCCCTAGAAGGGTTTAGCTGGTGCCAAGAATCCAACACACACTTACATGATTCTTTCTGGCAGCCTGAACAAGTGGCCTTCCCACTAAATACTATTAAATCCTCTAAAAGTTTTAAGCACCTCTTCTTGGAGTAGCTCAGTCTCTTAAAATTTAGTATCTGACCCTTCCCAGTGGAAGGTGGGCCATGCCATTTGTCCAAAACTATGAGCCCAGGCTAAGAATGTACATATCTTACTTATTTTTAAAAGACAACGTCCACATTTCTGTAGGGTATACACAAAACTGGTAATGAGAAGCCCCTCAGGGGAGCAGGGGAAGTGGGGAAGGAGCTGAACTTTTCACTATATATCCTTTCTGTGCTGTTTCACCACTTGTAAACACTATTAAAAAATTAAAACTGAGAAAGCTAAAGAAGAATGGAGAGAAAAAGAGAAGGGAAGGGAAGGAAGGAAGAGGGAGGAGAGGAAGGGAGGAAAGGAGGGAGGAGAGGGAGGGAGGAGAGGGAGGGAGGAAAGGAGGAAGGAAGAGGGAAGAGAAGGAGGAGAGGGAGAGAGTAGACAGAGGGAAGGAGGGAGGAGAGGAAGGGAGGAAAGGAGGGAGGAGAGGGAGGGAGGAAAGGAGGAAGGAAGAGGGAAGAGGAGGAGGAGAGGGAGAGAGTAGACAGAGGGAAGGAGGGAGGAGAGGGAGGAGAGGGAGGAGAGGGAGGAGAGGAAGGGAGGGAGGGAGGGAAGGAGGGAGGTCCCAGCTATCTGGGAGGCTGAGGTGGGAGGATCACTTAAGCCCAGGAGTTTTGAGGCTGCAGCAAGCTATGATCACACCACTGCACTCCAGCATAGGCAACAGAGCAAAACTCTGTCAAAAAATAAAAATAAAAGACAGAAAAGAAAGAAAGAAAATAAATGCCTGCAAAGTCAGAGACCTAAGTCCTTTATTTCTATCTACCATAAAATCTTTAAGACATTTCTACAAGACCTAGTGACTGAAAACTTCTCCAAGGGAAAAATTTCTCATGAGGGAAATGGAAAATTGTGGTAATGTGCACAGAGAATCAATGTATCACTCAGGAAACCAATATGAGCAGAAATTCCTTGAGGGGACGCCCCGAGCACAGCAACTGGTGTCCTTGTGTTCAAACAGAGGAAGCCCCCTGACACTGCGATGACACTGAAGTCCTTCTCCCTGGGACACACACACACACAATTCAACACGCAACTGTGAGGGGCTTGCTGCTCCCAGGACCCAGTTAAAACATTCCTACCTCGGAATCCAGCCGAAGCTAGTTAAGTGCCTCAGGCAGGAGTACTTGAATCTCTGTACCTCAACTCCTCTTCTGTAAAATGGAGATGATGACAAAAGTTTCTTCTTCATAAAGCTACTGCTGGCCATCATCATTCTATCATTACATATAAACCCATGCCAGCAAGGTTGATACATTATAGAAAACATTTGGCTTGAACTTGTTCTTAATTTTTTAAAAAAGAAAAAACTATATAGAAAGAAGAGAGCCCAATGCTGTCATCCTTGTCCTATCTTCTGAAAACGGATGTAAAAATCTCATCAGTAATCCGGGCACCCTGAAAAAAGACCAGGAAAAGGCCCCACACACTGCAATGCTTACTCCACTCGACAGGAATCAGAATCAAAGGCATAAATGCTTAATACTTGATGGTAACCGCCATCTTCTTTCTACAAAGGACACAAAGACTGCAGGAGCAAAGAGGCTTTCACTGAGGAAGAAGAACATGACAATCACAAAGGAAGGGCTAGATGGCCCATGATACTCTTTAAGATCAAGAATTCAAGCCAAAAGAAAAAAGCAGGTTAAGTAAGAACTGGAAATGGATGTAGCTGGGCTTCCATGTAGCACAGGCTCCTTAAGTGTGACTGACTTTTTCTGGGTTTGTATCCTCATTAGGATTAGGTAACTGCCAAGGTCCCTTGTAGTGTTAAGATGTAATACATGCTCCAGCCTGGGCAACATAGTGAGACCCCCATCTCCACAAAAAAATACAAAAATTAGCCAGGTGTGCTGGTGCATGCCTGTGGTCCCAGCTACTTGGGAGGCAGAGGCGGGAGGATCACTTAAGCCCACAAGGTCAACGTTGCAGTGAGCAGTGATTGCACCACTGCACTCCAGCCTGGGCAACAGAGTGAGACCCCGTCTCAAAAAAAGAAAAAAGATTTAAGAAATATTGAATAAATGAATGAATGATTTCATTAATGAGACTGCCATGCATTCGAAGTATAACAGATACAGTGTGACAATTAAAATGAGGCATTTACCTAGCAGTTAGCAGACTTTTTTCCATTTAAAACTTTCCCTACAGTATTATCTTTAAGATTTCTAACTATGAACATTAACTGTATAGGATATAAACACCAACTATGAAATACATATGGCAGAAGCCAACATCAGATTTTATATTTCCTATTCCAAATAGGATTAAGCTAAGATTCTGTAAAACTTCACTGGGAAAAAACTAAACGCGTAAGAATATTTTAAAGTAATATTTTGGGGATCCTGAAGCTGTAAGTTGGGCCTGGATAATCAGTGGTCAAGACTTAATGTCTCAGTTTCCAATGAGTTTTAAAAACTGCTGGGCTTCTCAATCCGGATGCAGAAGTGCTGTCCTACAGCAGAGTTTTTAGAAGCAGCCCAGTGAGGATTAGGAGAGGCTCAGGGGCCCAGGGCTCGCCCTTCAACAAACAGCGCTGCTGACCTCCAGCCCCTCAAATCCCTACCACCTGCGGCAGCAATGAATCAGCAAAGCTACTCCCAGACCAAGCCTTGAAACGGAAGGCTTGCAACCCTGGCTGGTTTCCCGCCAGCCGCTTTGAAGTGCGAACTTCTGAGAGAAACTTGGAGACCACCCCCAAGTGTGGCCTGGCTCCTGGTCTTAATAAGACCAGGGAGGTTGGGGAAATGGGATGGAGACTGGAGACGGAGGCACAGCTAGTGACGACATGGGGTGGGGGTCCCAGTGGAGAAGTATATTTTACGATGTTAATATATATGCTTTATCAGTAAACCGGGAGAGGTGGCTCATGTCTGTAATCTCAGCACTTTGGGAGACTGAGGCAGGAGGATTGCCTGAGCTCAGGAGTTGGAGACCAGCCTGGGCAACATGGTGAGATCCCGTCTCTACAAAAAATCCAAAATAATTTAGCCGGGCATGGTGGCAGGTGTCTGTGGTCCCAGCTACTCGGGAGGCTGAGGTGGAAGGATCACTTGAGCCTGGGAGGTTGAGGCTGCAGTGAGCTGAGATTGTGGCACTGCCACTCCAGCTCGGGTGACAGTGCGAGACCTTATCTCGAATAAAATAAAAAATAAAATAAAATGAAATAAAAATTGTGAGTCCTGGTAAGGGACTGCGGGTGGAACTGTGCCCTGTGCAGAGAGGAAACTCAGCCTTGCTAATAACAGCTCCATCTGCTGAGACTCCAGAGGAGGTTACTGGCAAGAGAAACTCACGGGCTGGTTGCTTCCCTTGCAAATAGACCATAACCCACAGCAGACATGAAGGGAGTAAGGGCCAGAGCTGCTGTGGTGCCCCACCCACAGTGTTTCACACTTTCATGCCGCCTCACCAGTGCTCACAAGGATCCTGGAAGGAGGGACTAATACAGTCACCCCCATTGAGCAGATGAGCAAATCACAGTTTAAGAAGTTGTTGCTGGCCTAGGTTGCACTGCCCTGCCCACATTCAAGGCCAAATCCATCATACTCTAAAAACTGTGTCCTTTCCGCTATAGACTAGGACAAAACTTCTGTGAACAAACAGAATACCAGGTTCAACAGATCCTGACTGAGCCTGTACCAAACGGACAAATTCTCTGTCATCATAGGCACATAACAATCTCTCTTCCTTATACTAATGAGTGCTATAAAACATCGTATAAAACCCAGAAGTGGTTGGCTACGGTGGCACATGACTGTAGTCCCAGCTACTCGAAAGGCTGAAGCAGGAGGATCACTTGAGGCCGGGAGTTCAAGGCTGTGGTGAGCTTTGATTGCACCTATGAGTAACCACTGCACTCCAGCCTGAGCAACATAGCGAGACCCTGTTTCTAAAAAAATTAAAAAAAAAAACAAATCCAAGGCTGGGCACAGTGGCTCACACTTGTAATCCCAATGTGTGGGAGGCTAAGGCAGGCAGATTGCTTGAGCCCCAGAGTTTGAGACTACCCTGGGCAAGATAGTGAGAACCCATCTCTAAAAAATATATAAATTAATTAATTTTAAAAAACTCACACAATCCAGAAGTGAACATTACTAAGCATTAATATATTCAGAGTTTGCTGCTGCCAGATGAAATGCAAAATTAAAACTATGAAACAACTCCATTTCTGGCAAAGGTACTCTGGCCAATTCTCCCACCGCAAACAGCCACAAATGCTGAATAAAAATGATAAGACATCTTTTAAAATGCATTAAAGATTGGGAATGATAGTAAGAGGAGTTAAAAATAAAATAAAATGTATCAAAGAACTGATAGGTCAGTAAGTAATACTGAGAGGTCAAAACATATCTAAACAAGGGCTGAAATCCAGAGAGCAAGTGGAGCTTTGAGACCAGGTTTCAAGAAAAGACATTTGCAGAACTGGGCAAGCTTGAGCCCCACCCTCCACCCCATCCCCAGAGGGAGGTCTCACTGGACCTTGGTGGAAAGAAGACAATACAGAAACTGCCTATATCAAATCTTGGTGCTGAACAGAGGAGGGAAAAATCTTCCCTGAGAATGTATAATGATTGGCAGTCCCCCAAAAGGACTACAGCCCAAATTTACACCTTATAAAACACATATTTCAGGCAGATGAAAGTGATCCCAGAAAGAAAAGTATTAAATGCAAGACGGAAGGAAGAACAATGAAAGTAGTATATATATAAGTGAGCAAACCTAAACAAATGCTGAACTAATGATGCTCCTAAAAGTTGTAAAAGGACTGGCACCTCTAATCCTAGCACTTTGGGAGGCCAAAGCAGGAGGATTGCTTGAGCCCCGGAGTTCAAGGCCAGCCTGTCTTTACCAAAAGAGACCCTGTCTTTACCAAAAAAAAAAAAAAAAAAGTAAAAAGTAAAAATTAGCAGGGTGTGGTGGCGAGTGCCTGTGATCCCAGCTACTTGAGAAGCTGAGGCAGGAGGATTGTATGATCCTAGAAGGTCCAGGCTGCAGTTAAGCTGTGATTGTGCCACTGCACTCCAGACCCTGTCTCTAGAGAAAAAAAAAAAAAAAAGTTTAAAAAGAACTAAAATGCACACCTACAGAATAAAAGTGGAAGAGGAAGTGATAGCAATTAAACTGTTCTCAGGTCCTCACTGTTTGAGAGTAAGGTATAAAGACATTGACTAAATTTAGACTTTGATAAGTTATGTAAATTGAAAGCTATACCACATTTATGGATCAGATGACTCAACATCATAAAAATGTCAACTCTACCCAAATTGATATATTATAAACTCAGTGCAATTCTAATAAAACATACCAACAATTTTTATGGCATTTGACAAATGTAATCTAACATGACAATGGGGCCAGGCAAGATGGCTCACGCCTGTAATCCCAATGCTTTGGGAGGCTGAGGTGGGAGGATTGCTTGAGCCCAGGAATTCAAGACTAGCTTGGGCTACATGGTGAAACCCTGTCTCTACAAAATAGACAAAAATAGCCGAGCGTGGTGGCATGTGCCTCTAGTCTCAGCTACTTGGGAGGCTGAGGCGGAAGGATAGCTTAAGCCTGGGAGGTCAAGGCTGTAGTGAGCCAAGATCGCACCACTGCACTACAGCCTGGGTGACAGAGCGAGACCCTGTCTCAGAAAAAAATAAAATGATGATTTCCAATTTCATCCATGTCCCTACAAAGGACATGAACTCATCATTTTTTATGGCTGCATAGTATTCCATGGTGTATATATGCCACATTTTCTTAATCCAGTCTATCATTGTTGGACATTTGGGTTGGTTCCAAGTCTTTGCTATTGTGAATAGTGCCGCAATAAACATACGTGTGCATGTGTCTTTATAGCAGCATGATTTATAGTCCTTTGGGTATATACCCAGTAATGGGATGGCTGGGTCAAATGGTATTTCTAGTTCTAGATCCCTGAGGAATCGCCACACTGAAATTGGAAATCATCATTCTCAGTAAACTATCGCAAGGACAAAAAACCAAACACCGCATGTTCTCACTCATAGATGGGAATTGAACAATGAGAACACATGGACACAGGAAGGGGAACATCACACTCTGGGGACTGTTGTGGGGTGGGGGGAGGGGGGAGGGATAGCATTAGGAGATATACCTAATGCTAAATGACGAGTTAATGGGTGCAGCACACCAGCATGGCACATGTATACATATGTAACTAACCTGCACATTGTGCACATGAGCCCTAAAACTTAAAGTATGATAATAATAATAAAAAAAATAAAGCCTTGGCTCAGAAGATAAAACTCCAAAAAAAAAAAAAAAAAGAAAAAAAGAAAATGAAAATGGAAGAGCAATGGGCCAAGGATTTACTAGACATCAGTTCACCAGTTTTCTAAAATGATGTATTTTACAAGTCAGTGTGGTATTTAAAGAGACAGAGAACAGGCCAGGCACGGTGGCTCACGCCTATAATCCCAGCACTTTGGGAGGCCGAGACGGGTGGATCATGAGGTCAGGAGTTCAAGACCAGCCTGGCCAAGATGCTGAAACCCCATCTACTAAAAATAAAAAAAAAATTAGCCAGGCGTGGTGGCATGCATCTGTAATCCCAGCTACTCGGGAGGCTGAGGCAGGAGAATCGCTTAAACCTGGGAGGTGGAGTTTGCAGTAAGCTGAGATCGCGCCACTGCACTCCAGCCTGGGCAACAGAGGGAGACTCCGTATCAAAAAAAAAAAAAAAAAAAAAAAAAAAAAAAAAAAAAGAATTTCTGCCCATCAAAAACAGAAAACAAAATCCTACAGTGAAAAGACAAGCTACAAACTGGAAGTAGGTAGTTATAACACATATAACTGACAAAGAATTAGTATCCAAAATAAGAAATAAAAAACAAAAAACTAACAAAATGTCTACAAACCACCCAACAGAAAAACGAGCAAGACAATCTGGTGTTTCCGAGAAGGTGAAATCTGAATGATCAGTAAGCAATGAAAAGATGCCCAACTCAGAACCAGGAAAATGCAAATCAAAACCACATGAGATGTCATTGTACGCCCACCAGATTAGTAAAAATGTTGAAGTCTGAAAATACCATTGTTGAGAGGATATGAGGCAAACGGAATTGTTGAAGGGTAAACTGGGGAAACAGTTTTGGAAACAACTTGGCATTATTTGGTTAAGTTGAAGACGCACATACCCTGTGACTCAACTCCACTCCCAGCTGCAGCCCCTGGAGAGGCTGTGCATACATGTCCCGGGAATGTGAACAGTGGCACTGTTTGTCTCAGCAAAATACTGGAAACAACCCAAATGTCCACCAATAATAGAAAGGATAAATAAATTCTCATACAATGGAACATTATTCATCTGTGAAAATGAAATACCACTCTATGCAACGTGGATTAATGTCAAGGCACTGAAGAAAACAATACGATTATATTAAGTTCAAAAACCTGCAGAATTAAATGGTACATTGTTTAGCAATATAAACACATGGTAAAACTATAAAGAAAAGCAAGAGTGATAAAAGCAAAACGCAGGGATGACTTGGGCCGGGTGAGATCAGGGAGGGGACACAGGGGACTCCAAAGGTCACAGTAAGTTCTTTTTGGAAACTGGGTAATGGGTACATGGAAGATGTTTCTTGTATCCTTATTCTTTACACTGAACACATTCTTTTGTATGGAGTCAACATTTAACAAAAACGATTTACAAAATTAAACAAGTTCTTTCTTACTTTAAATAATGTTGCCATGCATTAATTTGGGCTGCTGACTGAGTCACAGTAACTGGGGAAAATCCCTGAGGGGCCCACATGGCCCCGAGACTACAGAAATGAGAAGTGCTTTGCTCTCTGAGCTCTGGTGATACAGCTTCCCATGGGGCAGGCTGGCGAAATTCAAGTGGAGCCTGCCACTCGGGACAGGAAAGTGACTGCTTAGGCTAATAAGTTCCAGTATAGGAAGTGGTGTGGCTGGGGTGGGGAGAACAGATTCTACTGCCAGACCTTTCAAGACCAGAAGCTGAGTAGGTTTTTGATCTTACAATGAACCCACCAAGCCTGCTTTCTGGCCCGCTCTCCACTCGCAGCGGGAATTCCCACCTCTGAGCCTCTGTCCACATTGCTGTTTAGATATGAGTGAACAACTCTCAATTCTAACCATGCCCTTTGCTTCCTTCGTTTGAAGCCCAGCCCTAAGAACCATCTCTCTTCAATTCATAACAAGCACGTCTGAATCCAAGAGCCTAAGCCCCAGTTTCCTACACGTATCTGTGCTGACTGCATTACTGAGGTCAACCTTAATCACCCTGGGACTGTCAAACTATTGATGTCCATAAGGAGTCTCTGTGCTGGCATTCCACACACACGCAGCAAGGTTCAATGAGCCACAGTACTTACTCTCTGACCTCTATTATTTCAACCATTTAAAAATTGTGGCCACGGGAGGCTGAGGTGGGAGGATCGCTTGAGCCCTGGAGGTTGAGGCTGCAGTGAGCTATAATCCCAGCACTGCACTCCAACCTGGGCCAAAGAGCGAGACCCTGTCTCAAAAATTAAAAAAAAAAAAAAAGCCGTGGCCAGCAAAAGAAGTAGATTATGATCTCCAGGACAATATGTTTTGTACACAAAATGTATTTGGAGTTTTTTGTTTTCATTAAAGTTGAGGTCCCTCCCTACTGTGATGTCAAATGTCAAACCCAACAATGGGTCACCCCGCAGGACACCACCCCTGCTCGCACCTGTAATCCCAGTCCTTTGGGATGGCGCAGGTAGGCGGATCACTTGAGCCCAGGAGTTCAAGACCAGCCTGGGTAACATGGCGAAACCCTATCTCTACAAAAAACAGAAAAATTAGCTAGGTGTGGTGGTGTGTGCTAGTAGTCCCAGCTACTCGGGGGGCTGAGTCAGGAGGATCGCTTGAGCCAGGGAGGTCGAGGCTGCGGTGAGCTATGACAGCTCCACTGCTCTCTAGCCTTGGCCACAGGGCAAGGCCCTAATTTGAAAAAAAAAAAAAGTGTTATATGAGGCTGGGTTTGGTGGTTCAAGCCTATAATACCAGCACTTTGGAAGGCTGAGGCAGACGGATTGCTTGCGCCCAGGAGTTTGGGACCAGCCTGGGCAACACAGCGAGATTCTGTCTCTACCAAAAAAAAAAAAAAAAGTTTCCTGGGAGGAGAGAGGGGTAACTTACTTTCCACAGGTACACGCTTGAGAACCTTCTGATTTTTCTACCTTGTGCATGCATTCCCATAGCAAACACTGTTTTCTTCCTAAATTCTGCATATTTTCTTTTTTGACCCTCAAGAGTCCTCTTCTATCAAATAACAGTAACTATGGAGCCAGGGACTCGACTAAGCACTTTACATGCATGACCTTATTAATAATTCCACCCAATAAAGTTATATTCAAGGTAACTATTATCCCCATTTTACAACTGAGGAAACTGAGGGTTAGAAAGGTCAAGTACTTTGCCCAAGGGCATACAGCTAGTAATTATAAGAAGCAAATACGAGCCCACATATGCCTGGCTTAGGAGTTCGTGTTCCTAACTGCTACCCTATACTGCAGGGGTTTCTTAACTGGGGGGGATTTTGTGCCAGGAGGTATTTGGCAATATCTGGAGACATTCTGGGGTGTCACCACTGGAGAAGAGTTACCACTGGCATCTATGGGTAGAGGCCAGAGCCACTACAGCAACCCACCCCTCACAACAAAGACTTATCTGGCCCCAAATGTCAGAAGTGTCAAGGTTGAGAAACCCTGCTATACTGGAACAAGACAAAAAGACAGAGAAACCATCTTCTGACCAAAACTCTCACAGTTAAGGTCAGAATTCACCATGTCTATTTCCCATATGACAGCCAAATGCCCAATAAACAAGAAGCATGCCCAGCCCTCAATCACATGGAGTTTTCTCCAGCCCCAAATGCCAGTTCCTCCTCAGCCAATCAAGACTGATCATCCACTCATCCGACATTTGCTGAGCGCCAGCTGTGTGCCAGGAAACAAGCTACACAGTGGCAGTACCAGGATAAATAAGACCCTGTCCCTGCATCCAAGATGCTGGCGGTCTCATGGGAAGACAAGCAAGGAAGCCTCGGATCATAATTGAGGTGAAAATGTGTTAATAGAGATCAAAAACAGGATGCTAAGAAGTTGCAGCGGAGGGGCTCCAAACTCACTTGGGTTGGGGAACTGGGAATGGCTCAGAAAAGGCTTCCCAGAAACATCTGAACTTGAAGGAATTAAACAGGCAGAGAGAATCCTCAAAACACCCCTTACCAGATCTCTCAGGATATGGTCTCTGAGTATGCAAGTTTGATGACTTTAATTAGAAAGCTTGGGGGAACTCTCCCAGAAAACAGTGGGGGCACAGAGTAGCCCTTGACCCTCCATGCACAACCTGGATAGCCCCTGCCACAGGGCAGGATGGCAACCTGGCTTCCCCACAGGTTTGGGCCTCCCTCAACTTCAAACCTGACTGGCCTCCAGCTTCCAACCAGCCTGTACCTTGCAGCAGGAGGTAAGTAACATTTCATAAATGTCCACTATACCAGGCGTTCCCAACCCCTGGGCCACAAACCACTACTGATCCGTGGCCTGTTAGGAAGTGGGCTGCATGGCAGGTGAGTGGCGGGCGAGTGAGCACGCAAGTGAGCGAAGCTTCAATCTGTATTTACAGCCGCTCCCCATCACTTGCCATTACCACCTGAGCTCCGCTTCCTGTCAGATCAGCAGCAGCATTAGATACTCACAGGAGCTCAATCCCTATTGTGAACTGCACATGTGAAGGATCTAGGTTGTGAGCTTCTCATGAAAATCTAATGCCTGATGATCTGTCACTGTCTTCCATCAACCCCAGCTGGGATCGTCTAGTTGCAGGAAAAGCAGCTCAGGGCTCCCACTGATTCTACATGATGGTGAGTTGTACAATTATTTCATTATATATTACAATGTAATCATAATAGAAATAAAGTACATAGTAAATGTAATGTGTTTAAGTCGACCTGAAACTACCTCCCACCCCCACCCCTCAGCCCCCTTTCTATGAAAAAATTGTCTCCTACAAAACCGGTCCCTGGTGCCAAAAAGGTTGGGGGGTGCGGGCCGTGCCACGGCTGGTGGTCCCAGGTGCACGGGGGCCGAGAGGGCGCGAGGCAGTAGTGTGGGGACTCTGGGTCCCAGAGGCCACCCATGGGGTGGGAGGTATGAGGCCGCTGCCTGCCTGGGCCTTGGAGGGTGGGGGGAGCAGGGCAGGGAGATGATAAATTGACCATTATCTCAGGATGTCTCTTTCTGGCCGCCAGTATCTTCGCCATTGCCAGCATCACCAACCCAGACTGGCTCAACACCAGGGAGTCTGTGGGAGCACTCGCTGTGGGCCTTGTGGGACAGTGTCAAACAACCCATGGACGAGAGGGGATGTGCATCCCTCCCCCGCTTCCCCTGGAGTGGGTCACCATGCTGTTTTTTATCATCATGGGAATCATTTCATTGACTGTAAAATTCCCCTTAGACAGAGGCAGCTAGGACTCTGGAGTCAGGTGTGAATCTGCCCTCCCATTGACTGTCACATGTGGTTTGCTGGTGGCTTCCCACTGGGGAAGAGAAGCTACAAAATATGTTCGATGGATAGCATTCACTGGGATGATGCTTTTCTGTATGGCTGCCGTCATATTGCCAATAGGATTTTACATCAATGAAGTCAGATGTCAACCTTATAAATTACCCAACAACACAGTAGTTGGGTCATCATATGTACCTTTTGTCTTATCAATTTCTTTACAATAGTAGGACTTCTATTTGCTGCCAAGTTTATTTACCAGGCTGATAAATGTCTAAATTGCTTGACTCTCACTTATTTTTGGAGGGTGAGGAGGACAAAGGTGAGACATCTGAGCAGCCCTCATGGGAAGAAGCTCAGATGAAACTGATGCTGAGAAGAAAAAAAAAAAAAAGTTTTCATTTGCTCTCACAGTGCACTTTGGACTTAAAGAAGAAAAAAAAAAAAGAAAAAAAAGAAGAGCCTTTTTATTTTATTTTTGAGACAGAATCTCACTCTGTCACCCAAGCTAGAATGCAGTGGCATGATCTCAGCTCACTGCAACCTCCGCCTCCCGGGTTCAAGCGATTCTCCTGCCTCAGCCTCCCAAGTAGCTGGGACTATAGGCATCCCCCACCACACCCAGCTAATTTTTTTTTTTCTCTTGAGATGGAGTCTCGCTCTGTCACCCAGGCTGGAGTGTAGTGGCGTGACCTCAGTTCACTGCAACCTCCGCTTCCCAGGTTCAAGTGATTCTCTTGCCTCAGACTCCCGAGTAGCTGGGATTACAGGTGCCTGCCACTGGGCCCGGCTAATTTTTGTATTTTTGGTTGAGACAGAGTTTCACCATGTTAGCCAGGATGGTCTCGATCTCCTGACCTCGTGATCCACCCGCCTCGGCCTCCCAAAGTGCTGGGATTACAGGTGTGAGCCACCGCGCCCGGCCAGGAGAGCCTTTTCCATAACCAAATACAGACAATACTGACTAAATCTCCTGAGCATATTCAGGCAGTCAGGTCTGCACTGTGATAGCAACCTAGAGAAGGAGAATGCTTTCTACTGAAAAGCATGTGGCCCTTTGTGACTCTGTTGTTCCATTTTTAATATCTAATGATTCATTAGAGGGAAAAAAAAAAGTCTAAGTAGTTATGTATCATGGTGGACCAGAGGGATGCAAGAGAAGTTCATGTGGGGCTGGCCTCACCTCCTAAGAAATCAGTGTTCACAACTTCCTTGTAATAGTATGAGCCTTTGGCACCATTACTGCACCAAGAAGCCAACAGATCAAAACTTGTTTGCTAAAATATATGTAAAAATTCTGAAATTCCCTATTCTGTGTGTATGAAAAAAAAAAATCAGACACTAAGACACATGTTTTGGGTAGGTAGGTGGGTGGGTGGGGGAAATTTCTCTCTCTCTGTATATATATATGTATATATATACACATACTATATATATATACACACACACACTATACATATATACCCTATATATAAAAAATATATATTTTGCTGACAGAAAAAAAAAAACACGAAAAGGTTGGGGAGTGCTGCAGCAAACCCTGTGAATTACCTGCCTGACCTCATGTAATTCTCCAAACAATTCTGTCAATTACCTGCCTGTCCTCACGTCATTCTCCAAACAATTCTGTGAATTACCTGCCTGACCTCACGTAATTCTCCAAACAATTCTGTGAATTACCTGCCTGTCCTCACGTCATTCTCCAAACAATTCTGTCATCCCTGTTTTACAGATGAGGAAACTGAGGCTCAGTGATGAAACCGAGTAAAAGGGCTTGCTGTCTGATGTGTCAGAAGACAATCTTGTGATTCGGAAAATTAATAGTCATTTTTTTTTTTTTTTTTTAACTCTCTGGGACACAGTTTCAGAAGGAACTGACTGTCAGGACACACAGCCACTCAACGGGAGGGCAGATTCACACCTGACTTCAGAGTCCTAGCTGCCTCTATCTGTCCAAGGGGAATTTTACAGTGATCAGTCCAAAATGTGCGGTTTGCAACATCTTCACCCCCTCCGGAAAGCCTTCCAGCGCCAGTGCATCCTCCCTGTGTGCACACGCCCTCCACCAGCCCTCCAAGGTATTTCGTGCATTGCATTGTGAGGATACACATGGCTGGGAGCATCTGCTCCCGGGATTCAGTTTTACTTGTGCCAGCATCCCTAGCACCCAGCACAATGCCTGACCCACGTTGGGCACAGAAACAATGAATGGATAAAGAAGCCTGGCCTCCCTGGGCCCAAGCCCTGTAAACCTACCCAAAGCCAGAGCAGCCTGCCTTGGGGACTCAGTGGGCCTCCCCTCAGGCTGGGATCACACCCCCAAGACAGTAATCCAGACAGACTGAGGACAGAGCAGGTTCTCTCAGCCAGCTTTTTCTCCAGCACTGAAACAGTCACAATCCGTTCTTTAGCTGTGCACCAGATGCAGGAAGTGGCTTATGTTTGAGAACCATGTTGTACAAAAATGCCTCCTTAAACATTAGAACCTTAAAAGGAATGAGTGTGTGCTCGCTGCTCTGTGTCCCTTTTTGCCCTAGGGAGATCATACATGATGGCAAGAGCTACAGCAGCCAGCTTGGACCATGAGATGGAAGCCTAAGTTTGAGCAAGAAAAGCCACATTATCAAAGGAATCCTGCTCCCAGATGATCTCACAGAACACAGCAAGCTGCTCTACCAGCTCTGGACTGCGTACTTCCAGAATGTTAAGGAGCAAGGAATAAACTTCTGTTTCCGCCACTGTAGATTTCACCTAACTAAAGGTGTGAGCATTGCCCAGTGATCATCCACTCTGGCCTCTCTCTGTAGGTAAAACAATAACAGTAATATCAACAATTTCCCAACCAAACTGTAACTGGGATTTTGTCATTACTATATAATTTTGAACAAAAGGCTATCAGGAAAGAATCATTTGAATTATGTTGAACCTAGAGAAGAAGGACAAACTGATATGATTTGTTTCATCCTTGAGTATTACAGACATACCTCAGATTTCCAGACAGCCCAGGCTACTCTTTTCTGACAGTTTGCCTGTGTAAACTCCAGCTTGGATCCCCTCGTCCGGGTCATTACCTGAATCAGTGACACACAAGTGGAAAATCTGATGAGAACCTAAAGGGTACCTGCTCCCTCAGAGCTGCCTTTTCATGCATCCATCAAACATAGACAAACACAGAGTGCTTAGCACAGTGCCTGGCCCAAGAAGTGCTGAATAAATGGCCTGCTCTGTGCCAGACAACATGCTGACACTGGGACACAAAGATGCACAGACTCAGCCTCAGGCCCTGCTCTCAAGAACTCCAGCTCAATGAGAGACAGGACACAATGTTAAGAAGCACAAACTACGAGGTTTGTGTCCAAGCATTATTGCAGCATTGGCACTGCTCTGGGATATCCTGGACACTTTGTTTCTCATTGCATACCCTACCCTAGGTGAGCTCATCCTCTCCCATGACTTCAGTGAGCTTTGATGGTGATAACTACTAGACCACCGCTGAACAGGTGCACTTGAATGTTCTACAGGCATCCAACTCCAACATGTTCAAAACTAAACATACCTGCCCTCCCCCAAATCTGCTTCCCGTACTGCTCCCTATCACACGGAGCAGCATCCAACACCCATCAGTCAAACACTGGGGTGATCCTGACTCCTTCCTGCCCCTAACTCTCATCAAACTAATCACCAAATTGTGTAAATTCTATCTCTAAAACCATCTTTCCTCACTCTCTGCCTTTGACTCACACCTTTATTTCTCACTTGGATTATTCTAGCAGGCTCTTAATTGGCCTACAGGCCCACTCCCTTTGATACATTCTTCACTTAGCCAGAGTGATCTTCCTAATCCACAAATCTGATTCGTGGCTCTGATTATAGGCGTGGTTGCACATGCCTATAATCCCAGTACTTTGGGAGGCTGAGGTGGGAGGATCATTTGAGGCCAAGAGTTCGAGACCAGTCTGGGCAACATAGTGAGACCCCATCTCTACTAAAAATTTAAAAAATTAGCCAGGTGTTGTGGTGCATGCCTGTAGTCCCAGCTAGTTGGGAGGCTGAGGCAGAAGGATCACTTGAGTTCAGGTCGAGACTGCAGTGAACTATGATTATGCTGCCACTGCACTCCAGCCTGGGTGACAGAGCAAGACGTAGTCTCAAAAAAAAACAAAAAACAAAAACAAAAAAAAACCTGATTCTTTTATTTCAGGCTGGAAATAAAAGAATCCTCCCACCTCAGCCTTCCGAGAAGCTGGGACCACCAGAGGTGTGCTCCACCATGCCCGGCTATTTTTTTTTTCCTTTCTTTTTTTTTTTTTTTTTATAAAGATGGGGTCTTGCCATGTTGCCCAAGCTTGTCTCAAACTCCTGGGCTCAAATGATCATCCCACGTTGGCCTCCCAAAGTGCTAGAATTACAGAGTAAGCCACCGCAGCTGGCCACAGATCTGATTCTTAAATGGCTTCCCATTAACCTAAAGTTTAAAGTCCTTAACTAGGTTTACAACGTCCCCTAAGACCAGACCACAGCTTGCTGCTTTTTTTTTTTTTTTTTTTTTTGAGACGGAATCTCGCTGTGTCGCCCAGGCTGGAGTGCAATGGCGCCATTTCGGCTCACTGCAACCTCCGCCTCCCGAGTTCAAGCGATTCTCATACCTCAGCCTCCCGAGCAGCTGGGACTACAGGCGAGCGCAAGCACGACCGGCTAATTTTCGTATTTTTAGTAGAGACGGGGGTTTCACCATATTGGCCAGGCTGGTCTCGAACTCCTGACCTCAAGTGATCTGCCCGCCTGGGCCTCCCAAAGTGCTGAGATTACAAGCGTGAGCCACCGCGCCCGGCCCAGTCTGCTTCTTTATTTAGCCTGATCTCTCTCTCCTCTCTCTCTCTATGAAGATGAGTTTGCTCACAAACTACACCCTTAACTGAGAATACCCGTTCTCCTGCCTCACTCCGCTAAGCTTCCCTTAGATCTTAGCTTTCTGGGGGACAGAAGCCTCCCGGGATTCCCCCTAGGCTGAGTGATGTGTCTCTACTCCGTGCTTCAGAGGAAGGAGGGCTTTCTGCCCTCGCAGCAGTATCAGAATTGCTGATTTACCTGTATGTCTCCCACATTGGTCTCTGAGCTCTGGGTGACGATGGTGATACAATTAATAACAGAAACAAACACACAGCATTTACTTTGTACCCATAAGTGTTCTAGGAACCTCATTTCCCCTTTATTACAATCTTAGGAGGCAGATTTTATTATCATCTCTGCTTAAAGGATGAATAAACCCAAGCAGAGAGAAATAGCCAAAAGTGCCTAAGGTCACAGCAGGGAGTGGGGATTCAAACCCCGCTGCTGGGCTCCACGGTTCACACTCCTAACCACTACTCCAGGATCGAGTCCGCCCGCATCACTCCCTCTAGCTTCAGCGTCTCTCAGGTGCTGAACCACCGTCCGTAGGACGAATGAATGAATGAAATGATTTTATACAGGGACAGCGTCGGCCTCCTCTCTGTCAGCTCCTCCTAGGCCCGGACAGCCCCGCTCCCTCCCGCCCCGGCCGGCCGACGGGAGCTGCCCCGGCACTGCGCTCCCTCGCGACTGCAGAACGCCCACCCTCGACAGCGCGCGGGGTCAAGGGGCGGTGACAGCCGGGCGGCGGGGGCGGAGATGCTACCAGCTGGGGTGTCATCCAGCCCGGGAGGTGACACGCGCCCTCTCGCCCGGGCGGTCGCTCTGGCCGCCCACTCCCCGCCAGCACGCCCGGCGACGCCCCTCGCCCCGCCACCCCACAATCTCCCGCCCGGCGGTGTCCCCTCAGCCCCGTTGGCGTCCCATTCCACTTCCCTCCCCTCCCCCACACAACCGTCACCGGCGTCCCACCGCGCCCCATCGTCCGCCGCCTCCGCCCCGGCTCCCGGGACTTCCCCGGCCCCGGGCGATTGTTGACCCTCACCTGCCATGTCCCGGACCCCACCGCAGAGGGAGGTGCATCACGGCCGCGAGAAGGCCGGGGACGGCACTCCAGAGAAGACAAAGGGCGCCGCCATGTTAGAGTCGGGCGGAACCGACCTCGCAAGCTTCCCGGCTGCAACTTCCGGCGCATGCGCAGCGTCCTCGCAATGCGAGCACCCATAGACAGACGCATGCGCCTAGCTATCCAAAAGTTCCACCTTACAGTGCTTCTGCGCTGAGAGTTGTCCTCATTGTACCCCTGCCTTGGTTTCTCTTCCAAATGTAACAGTAACATCACGTGTTCAGCTCTTACTGTGTGCCAGGCACTGTGTTGAGCGCTTTACATGCATTGTCTCTTTAAATCCTCACACTAATTATAAGATAGTATTATTCTCCTAGTTTTAAAAAAGGGAAAACAGACTCAAAAAGTGTAAATGAATGTCCGTGGTCACATATCTTGTAAGTGGTGGACCGGAGATATGAATCTACTTGTGGCTTCAAAGCTGCAGATCCCAATTGTGTTTTTCTACCTTCTAAACCGAACATTATCCCCTTCCCTGATTATCTTGGACGTGAATAAAGGTGTCTGAAAAACAAAAGTGTCTGCAGACTTGCACGGCCCCTCTGTGGCCCCTCTTCTACCTTTTTGGTAGCTCTAGGCCACTGACTTCTCCACTTTCTCACAGTCTGAGGGCTTTCTCCTTTATTTACTTCTAGGCCTGCTTATTTTCCATAATCTATAATTTTAACAACACTCTTGCCACTACTCTAAGCTCTTTTGCTCCCTTGTCTTTTTGTCACATGGATTTGGTAAGAATACCAACGCTGTGTGAATCTAAATGCACCTTTTCTCTTTGTTAGCTCCCAAAGAGCCAAGCACAGCTGAAGAAAGTATGCAGTGGGGTGACTGTTCCCTCGAGATTCATGTCCACTAGCCTTCAGTGGGACTGCAACAGACGCCAATCTGGCAACTCACTTCTGTCTTCACAATGGCTAGAGAAACAAAAAAGCCCAGCAGTTGACTTCACCCCCTTCTTGCCTTTTTTTTTTTTGGAGACGGAGTCTCGCTCTGTCGCCCAGGCTGGAGTGCAGTGGCGCTGTCTCGGTTCACTGCAAGCTCCGCCTCCCGGGTTCACACCATTCTCTTGTCTCAGCCACCAGAGTAGCTGGGACTACAGGCACCCGCCACAACACCTGGCTAATTTTTTGTATTTTTAGTAGAGACGGGGTTTCACCATGTTAGCCAGGATGGTCTGGGTCTTCTGACCTCGTGATCCACCGGCCTCGGCCTCCCAAAGTGCTGGGTTTACAGGCGTGAGCCACCGTGCTCGGCCGTCTTTCTTTTCTTTCTTTTTTTTTTTTTCAGATGGGGTCTCGCTATATTGCCCGGCTGGACTGAAACCCCAAGGCTTAAGCATCCCATTTCAACCTCCCCAGTAGCTGAGACTACAGGCGTGTGCACCCACAACTGGCTAACTTCACCCGTTCTTTTTAACTATATTTTTAATTTTTATTTCAGTAGTTTTTGGGGAACACATGGTGTTTGGTTACGTGGATAAGCTCTTTAGTGATATTTCTGTGATTTTGGGGGACCATCACCCAAAAAATTTTAAAATTTGAAAATTTTAAAATTAAAAAAAACATTTTTTAAATCATAGTAAGAAAACTTAACATGAGAGCTGTCCTCTTAAGAATTTGTTCTTTCTCTTCAACTTTTATTTTAAGTTCAAGGGTACATGTGCAGGATGTGAAGGTTTGTTACATAGGTGGTAATATATGACCCATGTTTACTTTAGGTTGAACTAATGTTTGGACTTAACATTTAAATGTATTATTGGCCAGGTGTGGTGGCTCATGCCTGTAATCCCAGCACTTTGGGAGGCCAAGGCAGGAGAATTGCTTGAGACTGGGAATTGGAGACAAGCCTGGGCAACATAGTGAGACTCCCCCTCATCTCTACTAAAAATAAAAGCTTAGCTGGGCATAGTAATGCACGCCTGTAATCCCAGCTACTTGGGAGGCTGAAGCAGGAGGATCATTTCAGCCCAGGAGTTTGAGGCTGTAGTGAGCTATGACTGCGCCACTGCATTCCAGCCTGGGTGACAAACCAAGACCCTGTCTCTAAAAAAAATGTTTTTTAAATGTATTACAATTAGGCCCTATATGTCAAAGGGTCTTTTCAGGGCGCAAAAGCATTCAAGTGCACAGCCTCTGTAAACTGGCCAGGGCCAGTCCCTGGTTGGTGGTCTTCTTAGCTGGAGAAAATTATCGAAATCACCTTCTTTGTCCAAAGCTGTAGTTATGGTTGGTGGAACAGGAGTTCCAGTCAGCCTCTGGATTACGAGCTGAATTACGAGCTGAATGAGTCGTAATTGTTTTAATACTGTTTATCTAGAGGCAAGTACTCGTTTAGCTGCTAGAGAAAAAGAAAAACCTTGTGGCAATTGAACATAGTTTATTCTTTAAGGTAGAAGTGCATGGCTTAACCCTTGCCTGGCACAGCCTTAGGTCCTGTCTATAATTTGGGATTTTATTGCCACAGTCTGTTCTGTCAGTCTTACTGTCTCTATTTTAACTTTAACGCTCATCAGTTGTTATGTCTAAAACACAAATAGGGCCAGGCATAGTGGCTCACACATGTAATCCCAGCACTTTGGAAGGCTGAGGCAGATGGATCGCTTGAGGTCAGGAGTTCGAGACCAGCCTGGCCAACATGGTGAAACCCTGTCTCTACTAAAAATACAAAAATTAGCTGGGCGTGGTGGTGTGCACCTGCAATCCCAGCTACTCGGGAGGCTGAGGCAGGAGAATCTCTTGAACCCGGGAGGCAGAGGTTGCAGTGAGCCAAGATTGTGGCACTGCACTTCAGCCTGGGCGACAGAGCGAGACGCTGTCTCAAAAAATAAATAAATAAATAAATAAATAAATAAATAAATAACACTAATAAGTATATCAAGGTGTGTTGTTTTAGTCCGTTCTCACGCTGCTAATAAAGACGTACCCAAGACTGGGTAATCTGTAAAGGAAAGAGGTTTAGTTGACTCACAATTCAGCATGACTGGGGAGGCCTTAGGCAACTTCCAATCATGGTGGAAGGGGAAGCAAACACATCCTTCTTCACACGGCAGCAGCAAGAAGGAGAATGAGCAAAAGGAGGAAAAGCTATAAAACCATCAGAAAGGCCAGGCGTGGTGGCTCACACCTGTAATCCCAGAAATTTGGGAGGCCAAAGCGGGTGGATCACTTGAGGTCAGGAGTTCCAGGCCAACATGCTAAAACTCCATCTCTACTAAAAATAGTGAGTCTCCATCTAAAACAAAAACAAAAACAAAACAAAACAAAACATCAGATGTCCTGAGAACTTACTCTCTCTCACTATCCTGAGAACAGCAGCATGAGGGTAATCACCCCCATGATTCAATCACCTCCCACCGGGTCCCTCTCACAACACATGGGGTTTATGGAAACTACAATTCAAGAGGAGATTTGGGCGGGGACACAGCCAAACCATATCACATGTCTAACCTCCCACCGTGTTGTAGCTGGGAACTCAGTCTCTAAGGTTTTTCTGGAGTCCCCTTAGCCAAAAGGAGGTCCGTTCAGTTAGTGGGGGACTTGGGATTTTATTTTTAGTTTACAGTGGAATCATGCTGGATTTGTCCTTCTGTGATTGGCTTATTTCACATAGCACAATGCCCTTAAAGTTTATCACTGTCGTCAAATTTTGCAGAATTTCTTTTTTAAAGGCTGAATAATATTCTATTTTATGTATATATCATATTTTGTTTAACCATTCGTCTGTCGGTGGAACCTTGGTTGGGTTGTTTCCACATTTTGGCTATTGTGAATAAATGCTACAATGAACAGTGGAGCACAAATATCTCTTCAAGATCCTGATTTCAATTCTTTTAGATAAAGACCCAGAAGTGGGGTTTCTGGATCCTATGGTGGTTCTATTTTTAATTTTTTGAGGAATCCCCATATACTGTTCTTCATAGTGGCTGCACCATTTTGCATTCCACCAACAGTACACAAAGGTTCCAATTTTTCCACATCCTTACCAACACTTGTATTTCACCTCTTCTTTTACAGGGAGAATAATAGCAGATCTGTTAGGAACCTTCTTGTCTTCCCAATATTAAGCATACAAATCTATTCCTGGGTCTATCTGTGTTAGATGTGATCAATCAGGACTCAGCATCCATTCTTTCCAGAATCTAAAAAGCTAAAATGTATTTCCGCCAGGCGCAGTGGCTCACGCCTGTAATCCCAGCACTTTGGGAGGCCGAGGTGGGTGGATCACCTGAGGTCAGGAGTTTGAGACCAGCCTGACCAACATGGAGAAACACTGTCTCTACTAAAAATAAAAAATTAGCTGAGCGTGGTGGCACATGCCTGTAATCCTAGCTACTCGGGAGGCTGAGGCAGGAGAATCACTTGAACCCGGGAGGCGGAGGTTACAGTGAGCCAAGATTGTGCCATTGCACTCCAGCCTGGGTAACAAGAGTGAAACTCCATCTCAAAAAAAAAAAAAAAAATGTATTTCCCAGACTCAGCTGCAATTAGAATCCCAGATATGGATGGGTTTTGCCAGTTAGTGGGATTTAGAAGAAGGAAGTGAGGCTGCAGCCATAGTCTTGCTGTTTTTGGCTGATATCTGCTGTCAAGCAAGGTCATGGCTGTTTATAATTGCACCATAGAGCTTCAAATAAGAAAAGATTTGGGGTTTAAATTCTTGGCTAAAGGCAGGGTCAGATAACCTGGGGTCATTCCTGACTACTGCAATAGATGTATCATCTCTTATAGCCATGGCGCTTATGTAGCCAAAAAATGAAGAGAGTTCATCCCATGGGTTGCTGATTTGTAATGTAATTGTTATGTATGCTGTATTCACAGCCTGACCAGGTGCATGGAACAGGAAGAAGTGGCTCTCAGGAAATGAAATAGGGATGTTTGGGTGGATGCGGATGATTTTGTGTTCCCTGACTACCCATATCCAAAGTCCAGTGAGATTCCTTTGCTGATAGAAGCAGCCCCTCCTTCCATCTGAACAGGCTGATTCTGCTTTCTCTGGGGAGTGTGTAATGACCTCACCTGGGGAAGTTATTTTGCAAGAGGAATCTAATTCTCGTGAACACTCCACTGCCCATTGTTTGTTTCCAGATCTATAATGAAAGTCAGATTCCAGGATGAGCCAGGAGACAGGCACAGAGTCTGACCAAGGAGGATATGGCTTCTACAACAAAATAAAACAATCAAACAAACAAACAAGCCTTAGCTAAGTAAGTGAGCTGAAGCCTAGGGAATATGGGTGCTACCTCAGAGAGGAAAGAATATAACATTTGGCTGAATTTATCGATATAATATATTACAGAGATTTGGGGTTTTAAAGTTCCAGCTGGAAATGGTTCTAACAGGTCAACTGGTTGATTAAAA
This sequence comes from Pongo pygmaeus, assembly GCF_028885625.2. Classification (NCBI taxonomy): domain Eukaryota; kingdom Metazoa; phylum Chordata; class Mammalia; order Primates; family Hominidae; genus Pongo; species Pongo pygmaeus. The sequence continues at coordinate 215,048,716 of NC_072373.2, read as the reverse complement.
TCTGGATCAACAGTGGCCTTTATAAAACGAAGTTGAGTGGAGATGCCAGAAACTGCTTAGAATAGTATAGAAGAGGAATCCAAGAATTTGCACTTGATGGCTGAGACAGGACAGGAGTTAAGTATACATGTGCTGATTGAGTGAGTGAATGATTACAACTTGCCTGGTTTCTCATCAGGTGCCATTGATTCAGTTATATGACTAACCAGCTCCCTCAACCCCAAGCTTCTCCCCTCCAATATTCTTGCCCCACCCCACCCTCAGTCAGCCACCAAAATGACACACAGCTCCCCTCACCATCTCCAGAGTCTCCAGCCTAAACCTCATCCACTTTCTACTCTAACGCCCCCTCAAAGCTCAGTTACTATTCACATGTGGGCAACCCTGCATTTTCCCTATAAGGACAACTTTTTAAGCAGTTGGCCACTCTGTAGACATAAACTTGAAGAAGTGTACATAAACCTTGTAGACTTAAACTTGAAGAGCTGTTGATAGACGAATGGTTGTTTATACAATTTACCAACTTGATTGCACAAATCTTAAAAATCACAAATTATATAACACAGCAGCGTACCAGTTCATAAATATTGCTTTTCTTCCTCTGTTTACTTGTCGTGAAATGGTTTTCTTAACTCTTCCCAGAAATCCTTGGCATATATTTTTAGTTCCCATCTATTTTGAAAATGTTATAAATTACACAAAAGTGAAAGTAATAAGACATTTTCTCTATTTCCATCATCCAGATTCAATAGTTAAGTTTTGCTACATATTCTTAATATATTCTTCCTTTCTTTTTTCTCTTCTTTTTGAGATGGAGTCTCACTCTGTTGCCCAGGCTGGAGTGCAGTGGTGTGATCTTGGCTCACTGCAATCTCCACCTCCCACATTCAAGTGATTCTCCTGCCTCAGCCTCCTGAGTACCTGGGACCACAGGCATGTGCCACCATGCCCGGCTAGTTTTTGTATTTTTAGTAGAGACGGTGTTTTGCCATGTTGGCCAGGCTGGTCTCAAACTCTTGACCTCAGGTGATCTGTCCGCTTCAGCCTTCCAAAGTGCTGGGATTACAGGCGTGAGCCATTGCGCCCAGCCTGAAGAAGTATTTTAAAGCAAATCCCAGATCATGTCATTCCACCGTGCATGATGATGATACTTCAGTGTGCAACTGTAAACAAGTTCCACAATGCTCTGATCATGCCTAACAATATAAAGAATTATTCTTTGGAATAACTTAATATTCAGCCATAATCAAATTTTGCTAATTGTCTCCAAGTGTCTTTTTATGATTGCTTTGTTCAAATCAGGATCCATACAAAGTCCTCCCACCACAGTCACAATTGTGTGGTGGTGTTTTTAAAATTGTCTTTTGAGTCACTTTTATTCCAAAGTCATTCCTTTCCTTGTTTTTTGTTTGTTCCCTTTTGTTGCCCTGATGCAGAAATAGGAACTGTTGTCCCATAGAATTCCCACATTCTGGAATTCTGTTTGCTTCCTTATACTGTCATTTAACTAGCTTCTCTGTCTCCCTGTTTCCTGTAAATAAGCCCTCAAGGCCTGAGTAGATTCAGGTCTAACTTTTTATTATTTATTTGAGACAGAGTCTCACTCTGTCACCCAGGCTGGAGGGCAGTGGTGCAATCTTCTCTCACTGCAACCTGCACCTCCCAAGTGCAAGTGATTCTCATGCCCCAGCCTCCCGAGTAGCTGGGTTACAGGCACGCGATACCACGCCCAACTAATTTTTGTATTTTTAGTAGAGGTGGGGCTTCACCATGTTGGCCAGGCTAATCTTGAACTTCTGACCTCAAGTAATCCACCTGCCTTGGCCTCCCAAAGTGCTGGGATTATGGGCATGAACCACCACACCCAGGCCTGGGTCTAATTTTTTAAAATTTATTGTCATTATTATTTTTTAGAGGCAGGGTCCCATTCTATCACCCAGGCTGGAGTGTGGTGGTGTGATCATGGCTCACTGCAACCTCAAACTCCTGGGCTCAAGCAATCCTCCTGCCTCAGCCTCCTAAGTAGTTGGAACTACAGGTATGCACCACCGTGCCTGGCTAATTTTTTAATTATTTTTTTATAGAGACAGTGTCTTGCTATGTTGCCCAGGCTGAGCACGAACTCCTGGGCTCAAGCAGTCCTTGAACTTTGGCCTCCCAAAGTGCTGGGATTCCAGGCATGAGCCACGAGGCCCGGCCCAGATCCAACTTTTTTTGGTAGGAGCATTTCACAGGTTTTGCTGAGTGCTTCCGGGAAGTCACATCATGGGCCCCCTTGGGGGGTCTGTGTGGCAGCAATCTGACTTTCCCTTTGGGAATTTCCCCATCAACCTTCCAAGCAATGGGTTTTTCTTTTGAAGATCTCTGAGTCATTGATTTCATTAGGGGTTGTAAAATAATGCATTTCTATCATTCTTTCCACATCTATGAGCTGGAATTCTTCTGTAAACAGGAATTTCCCCACATCAATCAGGGTTACGTGGCTACCTGAAAATATAGTTCATTGAGGAAAGGCAGGATAGAGCTTATTTCCTTTCTTAAAATACAACAACTTTATAGAGATATAATTCACATACATACAATTCATTCTTGTAGAGTGTACAGATCAGTGGGTTTTGGTATATTCAGAGTTGTGCAATCATCACCACTAATTTCAGAACAGTTTCATTATTCCCAGAAGCATCTCCATGCCCATTAACAGACACTTCCCATTCCTTCCTCCCCTCTCAGCTCCTGACAACCACTGATCTGCTTTATCTCTATGAATTTGCCTATTCTAGGCACTTCCTATAAATGGAATCATACAACATGTGGTCTTTTGTGACTTGACTCCCCTCCCCTCCCTTCCCTTCCCCTTCCCTCCCCTCCCTTCCCCTCCCCTCTCTTCCCTTCCCTTCTCTTTTGAGACAGGGTCTCACTCTGTCGCCCAGGCAGGAGTGCCACTGGCACGATCTCAGCTCACTGCAACCTCCCCATCCTGTGTTCAAGCAATTCTCCTACCTCAGCCTCCCGAGTAGCTGGGATTACAGGTGCACGCCATCACACCCGGCTAATTTTTGTATTTTTAGTAGAGATGTATTTCACCATGTTGGCTGGGCTGGGCTGGAACTCCTAACCTTAAGTGATCCACCAGCCTCGGCCTCCCAAAGTGCTGGGATTCCAGGTGTGAGGCACTGCTCCCGGCCACTTGATTTTCAAGGTTCATTCACGCTGTGGCATGTGTCAGTACTTCAGCATTTTTTTATTGTCAAATATATTCCAATGTATGAATACACCACAGTTGATTTTTCAGCCGATGAACACTTGGGTTCTTTTCACTTTTGCTATTATTAATAATGCTCCAATGAACATTCATATAAAGGTTTTGATTTTGTTTTGTTTTTGAAACAGGGTCTCATTCTGCCACCCAGGCTGGAGTGCAGTGGCACGATCTCGGCTCACTGCCACCTCTGCCCCCTGGGTTCAAGCAATTCTTGTGCCTCAGCCTCCTGAGTAGCTGAGACCACAGGCATGCACCGCCACAGCCCAGCTAACGTTTTCTATTTTTAGTAGAGTCAGGGTTTCTCCATGTTGGTCAGGCTGGTCTGGAACTCGTGACCTCAGGTGATCCGCCCACCTCGGCCTCCCAAAGTGCTAGGATTACAGGCATGAACCACCGTGCCCAGCCAGGAAATATGTTTTTACATATACAAGTTTATCTATTATTTCTTTCACTTTGCCAGATAAATCATACTATACATTCTGATGTGCACCTTGCTTTTTGTAGTTCATAAAGTATCAGGCAATGTTTCCATATTAGCAAATAGAAATCTACATCATTCCTTTTAATAGCTGAATAGAATATTAGCTTATGACTCTCACAATTTAATAAATTCCCTACTGATAAACACTTTAGTTGTTTTCTTTTTTTGCTATTAAAAATATTGCAATAAGCATTAATATATACAGGCACCTGCCACTACACCAGGCTAATTTTTGTATTTTTAGTAGAGACAGGTTTTTGCCATGTTGGCCAGGCTGGTCTCAAACTCCTGACCTCAAGTGATCCTCCCACCTCGGCCTCCCAAAGTACTGGGATTACAGGCGTGAGCCACTGCGCCCTGCCACCCATATACCCTGATGGGAAACAAGTGAATTCAAATTCCAGGAGACATGTGAGTATCCACTACAAGAACTAACTTTCTTTTGAAGTCATATACTTAATCTTAAAAACCCAGGCCGAGCACAATGGCTCACGCATATAATCCCAGCACTTTGGGAGGCTGAGGCGGGTGGACCACTTGAGGTCAGGAGTTCGAGACGAGCCTGGCCAACATGGTAAAAATCCCGTCTCTATTAAAAATACAATAATTAGCCAGGCGTGGTGGCAAGCACCTGTAATCCCAGGTACTCGGGAGGCTGAGGCAGGAGAATCACTCAAACCCAGGAGGCAGAGGTTGCAGTGAGCTGAGATCACACCACTGTACTCCAGCCTGGGCAATGGGGGGAGACTCCATCTCAAACAGAAAAAAATATTTTTAAAAAACTGTTCACATTTTGTAGTATATCCATGTCTGTTCTTTATTAATCAACGTATTAAAAAATAATAAATTACTCAACATTAAAATTTCATCTCTTTAGGAAGATGCGCCACATTTATCCCAATGATCCACACATTCTGTGCTTACCTTTAGCTTGGGTACCTCAGCTAAAGGAGTGTGGTTCTGATCTATCTCCTTTATTATAGGTATAATCCAGTTACCGAGAATGTGACTATCAAGAGCGAAGGCACTATTCAGTTCAACTTCATGCTTGTTTGATCCTCAAAAGATTCAAACAATGAATCAAAGAAAGGAAAGGGAGCTAGCATCAGCACCGATGATGCCAGTGATCCAACTACTAAAGAGTTTAAAGCTTTAATTTAAAAACTTTTAGCTGAGAATGGTTTAGAAAGCCTCATGTTACTACTCCTCCTCAAATCTGGCTCTTTATCGGTAGCATTCCTACAAAGAGACATCATCATGGTTTATCAGAAGACACAACCAAAATCCAGTGAGGAAGGGCAGCCGTCAAAGGTTCTATTCATCCGGGCACAGTAGCTCACCCCTAATCCCAGCACTTTGGGAGGCCGAGGCGGGCGGATCACTTGAGGCCAGGAGTTTGAGACCAGCCTGGCCAACATGATGAAACCCCGTCTCTACTAAAAATACAAAAATTAGTTGGGCGTGGTGGCAGGCGCCTGTCATCCCAGCTACTCGGGAGGCTGAGACAGGAAAATCACTTGAGCCTGGGAGGCGGAGGTTTCAGTGAGCCAAGATCTCACCACTGCACTCCAGCCTGGGCAACAGAGCGAGACCCTCTCTCAAAAAAAAAAAAAAAAATTTTATTCTCTAGGAGAAGGGGTTCTTGGGGGCTATAAGCAGCAGGCAGAAGACTTTATTGCATGTGTGGTTAGGTGATAGCGACCTAAGTTTGCATTGGGAACTGGGATCAAGAGTGACCCGAACTCCTACTCATGCACCTCTCTCTCCCTGTCTCTCTCTTTGCCTTTTGTGTCTTTCTGTCTGTCTGTCTCCCTCTTCCTCTCAGCCTCCTGTCTCTGTCCCCATCTCTTTTCCTGTCTCTCAATCTCACTCCCTTCTCCCCATCTCTCTTTCTCTCTCCTTCTTCTCCACTTCTCTCTCCCTCCTTGTCTCCCTCCCTGCCACTGTTCAGGCTTCTGGGCCTCCCTGGACAGGTGCACACAGGACTCCTAGATCACCTTTCAGGACACATGCATAGGGCTGCCGGACCTTGGTCCCCCACCTCCCATGCCCTCAAGGTCAGGGGTGTGGGGCGTGCCTGGGCTTTCCCGGGCGGATGCCCCACGATCCATGAAGCAGAAGCTATAGGTCACCACTGGCTTGAGTGGTGCACCCACCGGGCTGCTGGCTTCCTCCTTGTGATCTGCTGAGGCCAAAGCAGAGGACACCCGCCCAGGCCCGACCCTGCACCAGGGTGGGGTAGGGGTGGGTTTGGAGGTCAGGGTGGGGATGGGAGCAGTCACTGCAAACGGGTCCCTGGCTGGCTTCCTGCCCTGCACTCTGCCATGCAAGGCCTCCTCTCCCGCCCTTCCCCCTACCCCACCGCCTCCACCTCTAGAAAGCCCCAGGCACAGGCTCCATAAGTCACTCTGGATCCAGGAACTAAGGGCAACCCCTGAGCTCCAAAGCTTGGCAGTGTCGCACACAGGACAAGTGCTCTCAGGAGACATTTTGGACAAGTTGTTGAAATGCCTGATGGACATGGCTCTTGTCACAAAATGAATTTGCATCCTGAGGAAGCCTCTTCTTCAAAGGAAGTTTCCCAGTCACCTCTGCCCTCTCCAATGACATGAGTCCTCCCAGGTGACCTCAGCCCTCTCAGGTGATGTCTTTCCACCATAACTCTGGCTCTCTCAGGAGGTGGGCTACTGCAGGGACCTGAGCCACGTTGCCGCCTTGTTCCTGCTTTATCTGCCTGAGGAGGACATATTCTGGGCACTGGCCCAGATGCTGGCTGGTGAGAGGCACTCCCCGCAGGGTAGGTGGATAGCTGCCCCCAGGGCCTCACGCAGCCAGACCCGGGGAAGGCCGCCCTGGGCAGGTGATCTCAACTTTCAGTGAAGGCACCTTCCTTGTGTTGCCAGCTTGTTTGGAGCCTTTAGGGTGTGTCTCTGTTGAGGGTCCCGGGGCTGACCTGGGACCCCCAGATCCCAAGTCAGATGCCTTTCACCCCCATCAACAGAGGGCATCTCATCGTCCCTGTGGCCACCCTCTGTGTCCTGGAGCAACGCCCTCTGGCTCTGATGCTGTACAGCTGACTCTCCCCTCCCTGAAGGTCCTGCCCTCCAGCTGGCTGGGCTCCAGCTGCCCTTGGTACCCACAGATGGGCCGATAAAGCCCTGATGGCAACATCTCCCCATCCCGTGTCCCCTGGCCCGACCCCACTTCCAGGAGACCACCACGAAGCCCAGCACCCGCCCTCTGTCATGGCCTCAAAGTCAGGCTTGCCCTCCCAGCACCATGGCCCAGGAGGCCCCCAGGAGCACCTCTAGCCAGGCTTCAGGGGATATTCCCACCCCTCCCCTCCAGGGCCAAGGCCGCATGGTGGGGTCACCAGATGAGAGGGTGGGAGACCTTGGGGTTCAGGGGCCTCTGCAGCTGTCCAGCTCTTCCAGCTGATGGTTCCACATCTTGGGAGCAGGCTGATTTCATGATGGGCTGGGGGCTTCTCAGGATTCCACAGCCCAAATAGTGCAAGGGTCCAGGGGCTCCAAGACCACCAGGAGCATGTGGCACCCATGTCATACCCCAAGACCATGAGGCATGCAGTGAGTTTATGGTCCCCCAGCTCTTCCCCAGAGGCTCTGCATCCTGTGGGGCCGGAGGAGCCAGGGGCTGGAGACCCTCATGGGGCTGGTGAGAGGCTGAGTTCCAGCCAGGGCCTGACCTGGGTCGTGGGGTTCTCCATGGATTTGAAGTTGGGTTTCCTTTCCTGCCCTGGAGGAGACAGAGGCACAGGGACTGGGGCCAGTTCCCACAGAGCAGGGCTAAGGACAGTGTGTCCACCAGGAGTGTGGGGAGGGGAAGGTGTAGGGAGCCCTGGACACCGCCCAGTGTTCTGCACTTGGGGAAGGGTCTTCAGAGGGCCCTGGAAGAGGGAGGTTTTTAGGGCAGCCCAGAGGGACCTGAGCACCTCTGTCCCTCCCATCAGGACAAGGAAGGGCTGTGCGTTCAGGGTTCCTCATTAGGTTGGTTGCTTTGGAGCTTGATCGATGGGGTAAGGGGACACAGGGAGACCCTGGCTCAGGGACCCTCCTTGCCCTGCAGGGCCCTGCTCCCTGCCCAGGAGTCCGGTTCACCCCCAGCCCACAGGAGGCACAGGCAGATATCTGCAGGACACACAAGCAAAGCCCTCTGCCCAAGAGGGGTCATCCCACGGCAGACGCTGGGGCTCAGGCCCAGCCTCATGGGCAGATTGGGCCAGGACCCACTTGGGAGGGCTCAAGGAAGTCTCAAGTCCTGGGGAATCCCCTCTCTCCAGAAGCCACATCCCCACTGAAATGAGTGCTCCCCCCGAGGAGCTGCAAGACCTCGTCTGACCCAGCCTCTTGAAGGGGTCCGATGACCCTCATGGGAAGGGTCATTGACTGGGGGACGGAAGCTCCAGTGGGCCCAGCTTGAGCCACCAGCCTCTAGCCTGGAAGGGCCAGGTCCTCCCACACCTGCTGTCCCCACAGATCTCTCTCAGGCTCACCCTGAGCCTTTGGGATGTGTATTTGCTAGAAGGGGAACAGGTGTTGATGCCAATGGCATGCACTGCCTTTAAGGTTCAGAGGAGTAAGTCCATGTGTGCCCAGTGGGGTCTGGGGAGCACAGGGGTCAGACCCTGACTGGCCCGGTGGCAGCTTCCTCACACTGTCCCCATGATCCTCTGCTCTGGCCCAGAGGGAGGTCTGGCTGGGTGGGCTGGGCAGGGAACTGTGACATACCCCCTCCTGTGGGAGCCCATCCCCCACACGACCCAGATGAAAGTCGGGAGTGTGGTGAGCACTTCCCTGCTCAGGCTGCCCCCTAGCCACAGCCTCCCGTACACATCTGGACCCGTGGGGTGGCCACAAAGGGATCCAGCACTCCCCAGTGGGAGATGCTGAGGTCACAATGGGGTATGGGCTCTGACCCCTCCCAGGGAACTCTCCTAGCCTGATGCCCACCCTGTCCCTAGAGCACCTCATGAAGATGTCCAGGTGCGGCTGTGGGCATGTTTTCAGGACCGGTTCTCCCATACCTAGGCCCTGGATGATGATGCAGTTCTCAGACACCCTTGGGCCTCTATGAGGAAACAAGGAAGCCTGGGGACCTGCCACCCCCAGGTGGCCTGCAGCACCAGGTCCCCTCCCGAGTCACCCCTTGGGGCAGTCAGCAGTTGGGGAATGCCCAGGACCTCCAACACTACTACTTCCTCTTCACCTTTCCTCCCTCCTCTTCTTCCTGGACTCTAAGAAAGTAAAATAGGCCCCCCGGTCCTCAGGGCAGGTGCTCAGTGTGTGTGTACCGGACGTGCTGTGCAAGCAGGAGGGGGATGTGGGCAAGACTCTCCAACAAGCCCCCTCCCGCTTTCCACCATGTCCCATTCTCCCCCTCAAAGGGCCCTCAGGGGCATTGGAGGAACCAGATCCATTTGTGGGACCCCCCCACCCCTCCCTGCGAGCACTGACAGCCTCAGAGAACAGCAGAGGCCCCTCACTCCTGAACACCCCTCCAAGGGTGCCAGGAAAACAAGCCTTGAGCCAGGGAGACAAGGGAATCTATGTCCCTGACCCCCCCCCCAGAGCGTTTAGGGGGTGGGAACAGGGGGGACCCCTGGCCCAGAGCTGGAGCCAAGAGTTCAGTCAGGTGTGGGAACGGTCAGTCCTGGCATGGACTGGGCAGCCCAGGAGGGCAGAGGGGGCTCTGTATCTGGGCTCTCTCACCCACCGTAGAAACAGGCCCCCATGTGAGGTGGCGAGGGGACTAGGTGACAGCCAAGGCCCCTCCCACCTGAGTTCTGACTGGAGGCTGTATCCCAGGCCCAACAGTCCTGGGATGAGGGCATGGGGCAGGAAGCCCCCAGCCAGCCTGAACCCTGGGGGAGGGCAGTCCCAGGACCCACCTGCTGTACCCCGACAGCTTCCCACCACAGGAGGCCCAGACCCCTCCCTCTGGGATCAGCAGCCTGCAGTTGTGTCCTCAGTGTCAGACCACAGGGGCTACACAGAGACCCTGAGGACTCCAGAGATCCAAGCAGGTGGAGCCTGGCCAAGAAAGGACTGCATGGGCTCACTGGAGATGGTGACCACGTCTGTTTCTCTTTCAGCCAAACCCGAGCAAGGGTCCTTGGCACCCAGGCCTGTGCTGGCTTCACCTGGCACGAAGACCCTCTGGCAGGGGGACAGGCAGTCCCCTCCCGGCCCGACAACCCGGTTCCAGTGGCCCATTTGGCCAGCTTCCCCACCATGGGTGGCCCGTTTGGTCAGCTTCCCCGCCATGGGTGCCTCGTCCTTTCACACCCTGTCCTGATGGGACTGTCTGTGAGGCCAAGGCCCAGTGGCATGAGGGGGCTTCCATGGAGCCTAGGGCAGCAGGCCATTCTCTGGGGGCACCGGGGACTCAGGGTGTGCCCAGCCTGGCCCTGGCTCAGGGGGAACCTCAGGTTTCCCGGAGGTTCCTCCAGTGGAACTCCATGCCACGGCTCCATCCCTATGAACTTGGATGTGGGGGGCCCTTGTTGCTCCCCGTTATGATTTTGAACAGAGCTGCTGGGTCCAAGTCCCTTCCAAATGTGTCCTGGACAGCCCCAGGACCATGGGACAGCCTAGCCCAGGAAGCCCATGGGGACCCCGAAACCAGGTCCTGCCCAGCCCATCAGGACTAAAAGGGAGGTCAGGAGATACCCCGACTGCAGCGTGGCACCTGTGTCCGGCCCCCTCGGTGGCCAGTGACTGGCATGTCTGGAAGGAGTCAGGGTGGCACCCCGCAAGCTGCACCACAGCCCCAGACACCTCGGAAAATCCTGTTCAATGGGGAAGCCAGTCCCATCAAGGCCACGAGAGAGAAAGGTGAGTATGGCGTCCCCGCAGCCCCGGCCAGCCTGCAGCATGCCTGGGGCCTCTGTCCCAACCTGTGGGACAGTGTCCCTCACCCAAGGCAAAATTCCCAAGCCAAGAGGGTTCTGGACTAGACCCCAGCCCTGGGAAGTGAGGGGCACCAGGGGTGTGGTGGGCTCCCAGCTGCAGTCAGCATGACCATGCAGGGGACCCTGGCCCCGTGGAGCTCTGCACTGTCACCATTCACCTCACAGAAGCTGGGCGAGATCCCGAAGCCTCGCAGCCACTGCTGCAGCCGCAGCAGGCGCCCCCACCACGTGCCTTCCAGCTGCTGGTGCAGGCTTTCCTGACAGCAGGGCGCCCTGCAGCCCTCACCTCAGCAGCTCAGACTCGGAAGGTATCTGTGGCTCATGTTCCCAGTGCTCCCACCGAACAGAATTACTACAGAGGATGCTCTGGGTCCTGAGTCGAGCAAAACGGCACGCGCTGTGGATGCAGCCTGCTTCTTTCCCGGCCACCATGCCTGCTGGATGCGCCCACCGAGCAAGTGGCCTTGAAACAGTCATGGGGACGGGAGAGGCTCAGCATCCTGCACGTGCCCTTACCAAGGCTCACCAGGCTGACACCATGGCTGAGCGCCCTGTCTGTGGACAAGAGACTCGCACCCAGTCCCTGGGATGGACCAGCTGGCCACCTGCTGGCAGGCTGGTCACACTGCGGAGGGGGCTGAGATTGGCTTTCACTGCACTGACCCATAATGCGGACATGGACTTGCTGGCCCTGCAGGTCACACAGCACTGCTTGCGACCAGGGCACCCCATTCACAGCTAGAGACATGCAGCGGTGTGTTCCCACCTCAGGGCCTTGGCTCTGCCACCTCTACTTGGAATGTTCTCGGTTCCCTCCAGGCTTCTAGAAGCATCTAGGCCAGGGCTCATGGCTGGATAAGCAACTGAATCCCCGCAACCCAAACAAGCTTTTCATTCTCATTTTATTTGGTGTTAAACTTAAGAAAAGTTATTAAGACATGACTTACATCCCTGGTAAGTGTGCAGCTCGAAAGACATTCACAGATGGAACACACCAGCCCCCAGATCACAAAGCCAACCATGGCCAGCCCCTCCAGCGCCCCCGGCCCCACAACCAGTGTCCTCACTTCTGTTGACACCGTGAGCCTGTCTTTTGTACTTTACACTCACAGAAGGATAACCACCTTCATGTTTTAAAATAAATGTTTACTTTCGAAATGATTTTAGATACACAGAAAAATTGAAAAGACAGTATAATGTACTCTACACCTTATACCCAGCTGCCCCTGGTAATGACATTTTGCATTACCATGGCACATTTGTCCAAACTAAGAAATGTGGGCTGGCTGTGGTGGCTCACACCTGTAATACCAGCAATTGGAGAGGTTGCGGCAGGTTCACTTGAGCCCAGGAGTTTGAGACCAGCTTGGGCAACATAGGTAGACCCTGTCTCTAGAGAAAAGTAAAAAAAATTAGCCAGGCATGGTGGCATGTGCCTATAGTCCCATCTAGTCAGGAGGCTGAGGCGGGAGGATTGCTTGAGCCCAAGAGTTCCAGGAAGCAGTGAGCTATGATCACACCACTGCACTCCAGCCTAGGTGACAGAGTGAGAATTTATCTCTTTAAAAAAATTAATTTAGGGCCGGGCGCGGTGGCTTACACCTGTAATCCCAGCACTTTGGGAGGCCGAGGCGAGCAGATCACGAGGTCAGGAGATCGAGACTATCCTGGCTAACACGGTGAAACCCCGTCTCTACTAAAAATGCAAAAAATTAGCCAGGCGTGGTGGTGGGTGCCTGTAGTCCCAGCTACTCGGGAGGCTGAGACAGGAGAATGGTGTGGACCCAGGAGACGGAGCTTGCAGTGAGCAGAGATCGCACCACTGCACTCCAGCCTGGGTGACAGAGCTAGACTCCATCTCAAAAAAAAAAAATTAATTTAACGTGGATGCAATCCTGTTAACTAAATAATAATGTTAACTATTATCTAAGGTTATTAATGCAGTAATTATATTAATATAGTGAAATTTTTTCAGATTTCATCTGCTTTTGCGTAACTTCTTGTACCTGTCCTGGGATCCCACCTCAGACTCACCCTCTGCCTTTAGGTCACTTCTCCTTAGCTTCCTCCAGAGGCTACAGCCAAACACACACCTGGGCTGAAGAGTAGAGCTGGTTGCTGCTGGGCTCCAAACCTCTGCAGCATGTTACTGTACTGAGTACCGTAGGCAATGGTAACACAATGGTGGCTATTTGTGGGCTGGGCGTGGTGGCTCACGCCTGTAATCCCAGCACTTTGGGAGGCCGAGGCAGCTGGATCACCTGAGGTCAGGAGTTTGAGACCAGTCTGGCCAACACTGTGAAACCCCATCTCTACTAAAAATACAAAAAATTAGCCGGGCATGGTGCTGGGCACCTGTAATCCCAAATACTCGGGAGGCTGAGGCAGGAGAATCTCTTGAACCTGGGAGGCAGAAGTTGCAGTGAGCCGAGATCACACCATTGCACTCCAACCTGGGCAACAAGAGTGAAACTCTGTCTCAAACAAACAAACAAACAAACAAACAAAAACAATGGTGGCTATTCGTGTATTTAAACACAGAAAAGGATCATAAAAATACAGTATAAATGATAAAAAATGGTACACCTGGCCAGGTGTGGTGGTTCATACCTACAATCCCAGTACTTTGGGAGGCCATGCTGGGAGGATCACTTGAGCCCAGGACTTCTAGACTAGTCTGGGCAATATAAAAAGACCCCATCTCTTTCGAGATATCAATTTTTAGAGATGGTGCACCTGTATAGGGTAGTTCCATTATAATCTTATGGGACCACCATCCTATGTGCATTCTGGCATGGACTGAAACATCGTTATCTGACATGTGATTGCATAAGTAATCTAGAGATGATTTAAAGTCTATGGGAAGATGTACTTAGGCTATATGCAAATACTGCACCATTTTATATCAGGACATGAGCATCTGTGGATTTTGGTATTTGTGGGAGGTGGTGAAACTGATTCCCCTACACACACCGAGGGACAACTGTAAATCTTTCGGGCCCCATAGAAGTCTCAATTCCCTGCACCGTCACCCCCAGATAAGCATCCTAAAGTGTTTGTTCACTTTACCTGCTCATCCGTGAGCCAGAGGGTTCCATCAACAGCTTGGGCTGTCTCAGAAAGACCTGGGTTCAATCCCATTCAGCCACTTAGTGTTTTTGGGCAAACCATGTAACTTCTCTGAGCCTCAGTGTCCTCATCTGTAAACTGGGCTGATCATGGTCCTTACCTCACAGGGCCACTGTGAGGACCAAGTGAGATGAAAGCTGACACCGCGAGTGATACCACTTCTCTCTCCCTCAGACTCAACAGGAAGATGCCTTTGCTGCCCAATGCGAAGGTTATGGGGAGGACGCGAGGCCCCAAGGTTCCCCTGTCCCAGGAGCATAGACACCGGATTTTTGCTTCCAGAAACAACCACCTCTAGGATGAGGATGGCTCTCAACTGCCCAAAGCCTGTGCTCCCACCCCACAAAGGTGACGTCTTCAGCAGTGGGGAAGGGGCTGCACTGCGCCAGCCTCACCCTGGCCACTGTCTGCCCTCATGAGTCAGAGCCCAGCTAGGTCCTCAAGCAGAGCAGTGCAGAGTCTGGCCCCGGTCCGGAGCTCCAGGCATCCCGGCCACCTCCACCTGCCCCCACCAGCTGCCTCCATCCCTCAGCCCCTGCTCCCCTCCTTCCCAGCTCAGGATATCTTAGCTCCTTACATGTCCCCATCATCTGTCTCCTCAAGGGGAGTGCATCACAAGGGCAGGGAACTCTGTCAGTCTATGGATGGGTCTCCAGTGTCTGGGAGAAATTAGAAGCTCAACACATACTTGCCCAGTGTCTGTGTGCATTTCACCAAGCAGAAGACCTCTTTGGAAATGAGAAGAGACCCTCCTGAAGCAACAGTCCTTAGCTGCCATTTCTCAAGTATTCTCGGCATGCCAGGCACTAAGCTGGACCATGGACATGTGAGCTCTGGAACCCGTGAGGTGCTGTCACTCACGCATAGGTGGGTTGGCTCAGCCCTGGTACAGTCACATAGCTCCCTGCTAGCTGAGCTGAAATTGGAACCCATTCAGTTTGGCTCTTGCACTGCTCAATGGCTCCCCAGCTCCTCTGAGTGAGAACTAAAGCCTTGCAATGCCCTCAGGTCATTGAACCTCGGACTTCTCTCTCTGAGCTGCCTGCGGCTCTCCCCTGCTCGCACCAGGTCAGATGCAGAGCTCCCCTCTAGGCCTGAAGTATACCAATCACGCTCCTGCCTCAGGGCCTTTGCACGAGCCATTCCCACTGCCTGGAATGCTCTCTGCCCAGATATCGGCTTGGCTGACCCATCACCTCCTACAAATCTTGCTCAGATCTTGCCTCGTCAATGAGGACAACCCTGGCCACACATCTAGAGGGCGTTCAGCACAGAGTATGTGCTCAATACACAGATGAAGAAGGAAGAAGGAAGGGATGGAGAAGAGAGAGGTGAAGGAAGGGCAGAATGCCTATGGCCAGTGATAACAGGTTGCAATGAATACCTAAGGGCAATGCAGACAGGGCAGAAACAAAGTTCACAAAAGGCTGATATGAGCAGGGTGGGAAAATGCAGCTCTACTCATCTGTCCTGGTGCAGATTTGGAGACTCCAGATGTGTCACATCTGGGCAGTCCCTTCTCTGCCCCCTCCCCACTGAGCTCTCCTTCTACCTCCAAGCGTGGCCCATCTTCCAGGGATCCAGGACAACACAGGAGACAGCTGTGCATCTCCCAGGACACTGGGAAAGACTGCCAGTGGGGAAGATGCTCAGTGGCCCTTAAAACTCATCTCGGTTTTGCTCCAACTGTGCAGCCCATCCACTCCTGTGAACAGGAAGAGCACTCAAATGAGAGCCCAGACACTAGACCCTATTCCTCTTGACATCTGAACATCTTCCCCATCCCCAGCATTTCCCAAGGTCCTGGGAGAGGGACAGCTGTCTCATGGATTGTCCTTCTTCACCTGTCTATTGAGCACATACTCTGTGCTGGATGCCCTCTAGATGCATGGCCAAGCGACAAGAGCAACAAGAGCAAAACTCTGTCTCAAAGAAAAAAGAAAAAAATTGTGGGCCAGGCACAGTGGCTCACGTCTATAATCTCAGCACTTTGAGAGGTCGAGATGGGAGGATCACTTGAAGCCAAGAGTTCAAGGCAAGGTCTGAGCAAGGTTTGTAGGAGGTGATGGGTCAGCCAAGCAGCTATCTGGCCAGAGAGCATTCCGGGCAGCGGGAATGGCTCGTGCAAAGGCCCTGAGGCAGGAGCGTGATCGGTATGCTTGAGACCCAGAGGAGAAGTTTGCATCCAGCCTGGTGTGAGCAGGGGAGAGTGGCAGGCAGTTCAGGGAGAGAAGTCCCAGCTTCAAAGGCCTGTGGCTGTTGCAAAGCTCTAGCTGTTACTCAGAGTAGCTGGGGAGCCAGCAGAGGGTCCTGGGCAGAGGAGGCTCAGCTGTGGCTCGGGCATTAACAGGCCACATCACACCTTCGAGGAGAAGAGGGGGACGAGCTGATTAGTCCAGGTAAGTGACGAAGGGTGCTCAAACTAGGTGGGAGAAGGCAGGTGGTGAGAAGTGCCACCTCAGGATTATTGTGAAGGTGCCACCTGCGTGATTTGCTCGTGGACTGAATGCGGATGGGGTGTGGAGGGAAAAGGAAAGTCCAGTCCACAGGCCCCATGAGCCACGTAGGAGCCAGACTGAATGGGTTTTATTTATTTATTTATTTATTTTTGAGATGGAGTTTCACTCTTGTTGCCCAGGCTGGAGTGCAATTGTGCGATCTTGGCTCACTGCAACCTGTGCCTCCCAGGTTCAAGCAATTCTCCTGCCTCAGCCTCCCGAGTAGCTGGGATTACGGGCATGTGCCACCACGCCCGGCTAATTTTGTATTTTTAGTAGAGACGGGGTTTCTCCATGTTGGTCAGGCTGGTTTCGAACTCCTGACCTCAGGTGATCCGCCTGGCTTGGCCTCCCCAAGTGTTGGGATTACAGGCGTGAGCCACTGTGCCCGGCCGTGAATGGGTTTTAATTTCAGCTCAGCTAGCAGGGACCTATGTGACTGCACCAGGGCCGAGCCACTCAGTCTTTGTAGAAACTGGGTCTTGCCATGTTGCCCAGGCTGGCAAGGAACCTCTGACTTCAAGTGATCCGCCTGCCTCGGCCTCCCAATGTGCTGGGATTGCGGGCATGAGCCACTGTACGCAGTTTGAAAAATAATTTTTGACTGGGTGCGATGGCTCACGCCTGTAATCCCAGCACTTTGGGAGACCAAGGCAGACTGAGCACAAGGTCAGGAGTTCGAGACCAGCCTGATCAACATGGTGAAACCCTGTCTCTACTAAAAATAAACAAAAATTAGTCAGGCGTAGTAGTGTGCGCCCATAATCCCAGCTACTGAGGAGGCTGAGGCCGGAGAATCGCTTGAACCCAGGAGGCAGAGGTTGCAGTGAGCCAAGATTGCGCCACTGCACTCCAGCGTGGGTGAGAGAGTGTGACTCCATCTCAAAAAAAAAAACAAATAAATAAAAAAAAAATAATAATTTTTAAGCCAGGGCAACATAGGGAGACCCTATCTCTACAAAAACTTTTAAAATTAGCTGGGCATAGTTGCGTGCACCTGTATTCCTAGCTACTTGGGAGGCTGAGGCGGGAGGATGGCTTGAGCTCAGGAGTTTGAGGCTCCAGTGAGCTATGGTTGTGCACTGTGTATTGTGGCACGCACCACCAAGCTTGGCTAATTTTTGTATGTTTAGTAGAGATGGAGTTTCACCACGTTGCCCAGGCTGTTCTAGAACTCTTGGGCTCAAGTGACCCACCCGCCTCGGCCTCCCAAAGTGCTGGGATTACAGGCGTGAACTACCGTGCCTGGCCAATAATAATTTTTAAATTTTAGAATAATTTCCAATGTATTGAAAAGCTGCAAAGGTTGTACAGAGCTGTACACACCACATCCAATTTCCCCTATTGTCAACATGTTACATGAGCATGGAATGTTTGTCGAAACTAAGAAAGCAACATCAGTACATTATTAACCTCTAAACTCCAGGCTTTATTCAGATTTCGCCAGTATTTCTGCAATGCCCTTTTCAAGATGCAATCCAGGATACCTCCATTGTAGCAAGTTTTCATGTCTCTTTAGTACCCTCTGGTCTGTGACAGTTTTTGTGTCCCGTTGTTTTCCATGATCTTGAGAGCTTGGGGATTGTACATGTATTTTATGGAATGTTCCTCAGTTTGGATTTGTCCAATGTTTTTCTCATATTTAGACTGGGGTTAGGAATTTTGGGGTAGGAGACCACAGACATAAAGTACCCTTCTTGTCCTATGGTATCAGAGGTGCCTACTATCACGTGTGTCCAGTTACTTCTTTAAACAAATTGTGGGGCCAGGCTCAGCGGCTTACGCCTGTAATTCCAGCACTTTGGGAGGTCAAGGCAGGAGTATCTCCTGAAGTCAGGAGTTGGAGACCAGCCTGGCTGACATGGCGAAACCCCATCTCTACTAAACATACAAAAATTAGCTGGGCGTGGTGGCAGTAACCTGTAATCCCAGCTACTCCAGAGGCTGAGTCAGCAGAATCACTTGAACCTGGGAATCGGAGGTTGCAGGTTGGAGTGAGCTGAGATTGCACCATTGCACTCCAGCCTGAGCGACAAGACTGAAACTCCATCTCAAAGAAAAAAAAAAAACAACTGTAGGCCAAGCACAGTGGCTCGCACCTATAATCTCAGCACTTTGAGAGGCTGAGATGGGAGGATCACTTGAAGCCAAGAGTTCGAGACCAGCCTGGGCAACATAGTGAGACCCTCCATCTCTACAAAAGGTTTTTTTAAAAATTAACCGGGTGAGGTGGCATGAGCCTGTAGTCCCAGCTAATCAGGAGGCTGAGGTGGGAGGATTGCATGAGGCCGGGAGGTCGAGGCTGCAGTGAGCCATGACTGTGCCACTGTACTCCAGCCTGGGCAACAGTGAGACCCTGAAGAAAGCAAGACATTGTAGTAAGATATAAATTACCCAGTTACTTTTTAAGTCGTGTAACACAGGCAACAAAATTTAGCTAAAATTTAAATTTTTTTATTTTCTCTGTTATTTGCACAGTGTATTAGTTTTTTATTGATACCAAATAAATTATTGGAATGTAGTAGTTTAAAGCAACACAAATTTTTTCTCTGTAGGTCAGAAGTTCAACGTGGGTCTCACTGGGTTAAAATCAAGGTGCTGGCAGGAAGGTTTCTTTATGGAATTTCCAGGGGGGATCCCTTTCTTTGCCTTTCCCAGCTTCTAGAGGCTAATGGCATACCTTGGCTCAGGACCCCGTCCTCCGCCTCCAAAGCCAGCAAGGTAGGGTTGAGTCCTCACTTCATATCTCTCTGGCCTTCTTCCGTTATCACATCTCTCTAATCCAGCCAGAAGAGGTTCTCCAATTTTTTTTTTTTTTTTTTTTTTTTGAGATGGAGTCTCGCTCCCATCACACAGGCTGGAGTGCAGTGGTGCGATCTTGGCTCATTGCAACATCCACCTCCCAGGTTCAAGCGATTCTCCTTCCTCAGCTTCCTGAGTAGCTGGGATTACAGGCGTGTGCCACCACGCCCAGCTAATTTTTGTATTTTTAGTAGAGACGGGGTTTTGCCATGTTGGCCAGGCTGGTCTCGAACTCCTGACCTCAGGTGATCCACCCTCCTCGGCCTCCCAAAGTGCTAGGATTACAGGCGTGAGCCACCACGCCCAGCGAGGTTCTCCAATTTTAAGGACTCATGTGATTAGATTGAGCTCACCCACATAATCCAGAATAATCTCCTTTCCTCAAAATTCATACTCTTAATCACGTCTGCAAAGTCCGTTTTGCCAAATAAGGTAATATATTCACAGGCTTTGGGGATTAAGGTGTGGACATCTTTGGTGGCCAACTTGGCTACCAGGCATAGGTACCTCTTATTTCTGGAAGTGATACTGTTTCTATTTAATACAGCAATACAAGTGCATTTCTTTCATCTGGGCCAGTAGCAGATATAAAATAAAATAGGCTAGGTGCAGAGGCTCATGCCTGTAATCCCAGCACTTTGAGAGGCTGAGGCAAGTGGACCACTTGAGGTCAGGAGTTTGAGACCAGCCTGGCCAACATGATGAAACTTTATCTCTACTAAAAAAAAAAAAAAAAATTAGCCAGGCGTGGTGGCACACGCCTGTAGTTCCAGCTACTTAGGAGGTTTACACAGGAGAATCACTGGAACCCAGGAGGCAGAGGTTGCAGTGAGCTGAGATCACACCACTGCACTCCAGCCTGGGCAACAGAGCAAGACTCCACCTCAAAACATAATAATAATAATAAAATTAAAATAAAGTGCACTTCTGGCCAGGCACGGTGGCTCACACCTGTAATCCCAGCACTTTGGGAGGCCAAGGCAAGCAGATCACCTGAGGTCAGGAGTTCGAGACCAGCCTGACCAACACAGAGAAACCCTGTCTCTATTAAAAACACAAAATTAGCCGGGTGTGGTGGTGCAAGCCTGTAATCCCAGCTACTCGGGAGGTTGAGGCAGGAGAATCACTTGAACCTGGGAGGTGGAGGTTTCGGTGAGCTGAGATCGTGCCATTGCACTCCAGCCTGGGCAAGAAGAGTAAAACTCAGTCTCAAAATAAATAAATAAATAAATAAAGTGCACTTCTCTCTGTTTCTTTCTTTCTTTTCTTTTTTTTTTTTTTGAGATAGAATCTCGCTTTGTCGCCCAGGCTGGAGTGCAGTGGCGCAAACTCGGCTCACTGCAAGCTCCACCTCCCGTGTTCACGCCATTCTCCTGCCTCAACCTCCGGAGTAGCTGGGAGTACAGGTGCCCGCCACTTCGCCCGGCTAATTTTTTGTATTTTTAGTAGAGACGGGGTTTCACCGTGTTAGCCAGGATGGTTTTGATCTCCTGACCTTGTGATCCACCCGCCTTGGCCTCCCAAAGTGCTGGGATTACAGGTGTGAGCCACCGCGCCTGGCCAAGTGCACTTCTTTTTCAGTAAAAACAGTTGGCTGACTTCAAGGACATGTGAATTAAGTAGTATTACGTATAGTTCCTAGACAGGGGAAAAAGCCAAACTGGTGAAACCACTGGACAATGACTGAGGTTTGGGAAACTGAGGCTCGATGAGAAGGTTCCAGAGGCCTATCCTAAATGAGGAAGCAGCTGCACTTGGTAGAAATAGTGTCTGTTTGGTCTGTTTGGTAGGAGGCCTGCCTCCCACTGACCCAACAATAATCCTGTTGACATAACCCTGTTGATCAAAGCGATCCTCTGACTGCTCTGGGCCAGTTCCTTTGGCTCCTGGTGGAATGCACTCAGAGAATCCGGATCCGGTCAGTATAAAAGGTCTGGTCCCGCAGTGGGGGAGCCACAACCTGAAAGAGTGGCCGAGGACAGCTCCTCTCCTGCCGGAGCTAGGCAGGCGCCGAATTAACCACATGGCCCCGTCAGAAGACCCCAGGGACTGGAGAGCCAACCTCAAAGGCACCATCCGTGAGACAGGCCTGGAGACCAGCTCCGGTAAGAGGCGGCAAAGGGACCCCAGCCCCACAGAAACACCAGCTGGGGGCTGGGTGCGGTGCCTCATGCCTGTAATCCCAGCACTTTGGGAGGCCAAAGCGGGCGGATTGTGAGGTCAGGAGTTCGAGACCAGCTTGGCCAACATAGTGAAACCCCATATCTGCTAAAAATACAAAAAATTAGCTGGGTGTGGTGGCAGGTGCCTATAATCCCATCTACTCAGGAGGCTGAGGCAGGAGAATCGCTTGAACCCAGGAGGCGGAGGTTGCAGTGAGCTGAGATCCCACCACTGCACTCCAGCCTGAGCAACAGTGTGAGACTCCATCTCAAAAAAAAAAAAAAGAAAGAAAGAAAGAAAGACCAGCTGGGGGTGGGTGGGGGTCTGATGGCAAACATGCTACCTCCCTTGGGTTGCTGGGATTCTCAAGCCAAGGGCGGGCTTGTTTTATTTCCTGTGCTAGCCAACCTACTAGAATATAAGCTTCCTTCTGAGCCCACGTCGTGGTTCACAGCACGTAGCTAAGAGAATGGATGTGTATGTTATTTGGGTAACTCAAAAAGTTACCTTTTTAAGAGCACAGGCTTTGGATTCAGATACACTTGCTCAGACATCTGCTTCACTGATAAGTCTATTGGCTGGTTTTTCCATCCCTCTACCCTGTGCTGGGCTCTGAGCGGGGGGATTGTCAGGGCAGATGCCACCAGGTACTGATGGGATTCTCTGAGGCTGTGGACAAGATTATGTGGGGAGGAGGAGAGTAGCAAGATGCTCCCTGGGACCCACCAACACTTGTGCAGGCTGAGCCTCAGTTTCCTCACCTGGAAAGATGGCCAGGGCTTTCCTCTCTGGGGTTGAGGACTGTGCTTTTCATCATATGGTCCATGGACCAGCAGAACTGGCATCCCCTGGGGGCTAGTTAGAAACGCGAGTCTCAGGCCCCACCCCAGCCCCACTGCACTAGACTCTGCATTTTAACAAGCTCCCCAGGCAGCTCATGGGAACAGCAAAGTTGAGAGACACTGACATGTTGGACTCTGTGCTCCTGGAAGGCAGATGGATGGATGATAAGTGGAGACTTGAACTCAGGTCTCTCTGATGCTGAAATCCATACAGTTAAACCCTGACTGTCCTCCTCTGTTGGTGTATCAACCAACTCAGTTAAACCCTATCGAATGGTAAACAAATGAATTCAGGAAACCATGTCCCGGTCGGTTGCGGTGGCTCACGCCTGTAATCCCAGTACTGATTGGGCTGAGGCAGAAGGATTTCTTGAGTCCAGGAGTTTGAGACCAGCCTGGGCAACATAGGGAAACTTCATCTCTACAAAAAATTTTAAAATTCACCAGGCGTGGTGGCATGAGCCTGTAGTCCCAGCTACTTAGAGGGCTGAGATGGGAGGATCGGTTGAGCCCCCTGAGGCTGAGGCTGCAGTGAGCCACGATCGTGCCACTGACCTCCAGCCTGGGCGACAGAGTGAGACCCTGTCTCGGGGGAAAAAAAAAGTCCCTTGCTTGTGCTAACTTTTGGTCTTTTCCTCCCTTCTAGGTGGGAAGCTGGCCGGGCATCAGAAGACCGTCCCCACGGCTCACCTGACTTTTGTTATTGACTGCACCCACGGGAAGCAGCTCTCCCTGGCAGCAACCCCATCACCACCCCAAGCCCCCAGTCCCAATCGAGGGCTTGTCACCCCACCAATGAAGACCTACATCGTGTTCTGTGGGGAAAACTGGCCCCATCTGACTCGGGTGACCCCCATGGGTGGGGGATGCCTTGACCAGGCCAGGGCCACCCTGCCGCTCTGCAGAGGGGCTGTGGCCTCAGCTTCCTTCCCGGTCAGCCCGCTCTGCCCCCAGGAGGTTCCCGAGGCTAAGGGGAAACCCGTGAAGGCTGCGCCTGTGAGGTCTTCAACTTGGGGAACAGTCAAGGACTCGCTGAAAGCCCTCTCCTCTTGTGTCTGTGGGCAGGCCGATTAGCTGGAAGGGCCGGGCTCTGATGCCCAGAGGCTGCAATTCCCAGGGCCTGGCCCTGCTTCCCCAGCTAAGCGGGAGTCTTTTGTGCTTGAGTCAAGGAAAGATCATTAGATCCGCTAAGGGGCATCGGAAACATCCGTCGAGTGGCAGAGGCAGGATAAGGCACCTGCACATGAAGAGACTCATTCATTCATACAGCAGATATTACTGGTACATCTTCACATGCCAGGCCCTGCAAAGTGCTGGGGAGATACCATGGTTTTCTTGGAGGTGGTATTTTTGGGGTGGGTGTGGAGGGAACCCACCCCAAATAAATAAAGTAACCCAATAAATAAAGAAGATGATTTTGAACAGTGACGAATGCTCTGCAGGAACTGAAACAGGATGCTAGATGGAGAGTGATTGGGGTGAAGACCTTTCCTGATGCAGTGCTTGGGAAGGGCCTCTCTGCGCAGGCAACAAAGTGTGATCTAAAAGATGAGAAGGGGCCAGCCTTGAGAAAATCCACCCTCCCCAGGGCCACCTGCTGTCATCTTACCCCAGGGCAGGCCAGAGCAGTGATCAGAATGCCCCAGCGTGACGGGGAGGGGCAACGGGTTTCTTGCTGCATCTTGGTTCAGAGGCGAGCGTGTAGGTCACTGCAAAGGCAGGGGATACCACGCGGGGAGACTCGAGGCCATGCCAGTGGGGGCTGGGAGGCTCAGGGAAGTTGGCTCCAGGAAACTCCATCCCAGAAGGCAGCCCAGGTGGGACCTGGGGATCTGAGATGGGAATTAAGGGGACCTGGCTTCTCAAAAGGGAGGGAGGTGCTCAGAAATAGAGTATCATATTTGAACGAATGAAAACAAGACATGTTATTTATTGAGCATCTACTGCATACCAGGCTCATGCTGCCCTCTAGGGATAGCAAAAAAAAAGGTGGGGGGGAAGAGGTTCACCCCTCAGGGCAATCGTATTCCCTGAGCAGGAGGTGGAGTTACTGGTGTGGGTGTGAGGGTGTGTGTGAGTCTAAGAGATGCACCGCACTGTGAGAAACCCTAAAGCAACCTATTTAAGGAAGTCAGTCTCAAAGCTCCCAGATAAAAATCACTGAGTTTTTCTGTATTTATTTATTTTAGAGACAGAGTCTCACTCTATCACCCAGGCTGGAGTGCAGTGGAACAATCACAGCTCACTGCAGCCTCAAACTCCTGGGCTCAAGTGATCCTCCTGCCTCAGCCTCCCGAGTAGCTGAGACTATAGGTGCATCACTACACCCAGCTTGACTTCTTTGAGTTTTAGTAGAGAAGAGGTCTCACTGTGCTGCCCACGCTGGTCTTGAACTCCTGGCCTCAAGCTATCCTCCCGCTTCAGCTTCCCAAAGTGCTTGGATTATAGATGTGAGCCACCGTACCTGGTCATTAATTTATTCAATGACTATTTTACTAGGTTCCTACAAATACTAGCTACTAACATTTAACATGTATTGACCATTTACTCTGTGTCAGAGAAACAACATGGGCACTCACTACATTTGTGACCATTTTATAGGTTAGAGAGCTGAGGCATCGAGAGGTTGAAGAATGGACTCAAAGTTCCATAGACTGGTACCGTTGAGATTAGAACTCAGGCAAGTCTGATGCCCATATTCTTGCTCGTAACTGTAAAGTATATACCCTCTCATCCTGGTAGCATCTCTTCTAGGCAGAGGGGACACACAGAGAATAAATGTAACCCTGTCCTCAAGGAGCTCACAGCCAGGTGGGGGAGGCCAGAAAGAAAGCAGACAATTGCCATAGCTTCTGAGAAGTGCAACAGTAAGGGCAACACAGAATGATGCTGGAGGACAACCAGCCCACTCTAGAGAGAGGAGATCAGGGAGGGCTTCCTGCAGGAAGTGATGCAGAAAATAAGATCTGACCGGTGACTAAGCTATACAAAAGGATGGGGTGGGGGAGCAAGTGGGGAGTGCTCTGGGCAGAAGGACCAGTCGTTCAGTCTGTCTAGGGTAATCGTCATTCATTCATTTATTCACCAAGTATTTATTGGGCACCCACTGAATGCCAGGCTTTGGGCTAAACCATGAGATGGAGCATTGAATAAGACAATGAGGCCCAGCCACAAAATAGTTTATCCACTAGTTGGGGGAGACAGGCAATGCACACACACAAAACAAACAGATCAGAAAGGTGGCAGGAGGCCAGGCACAGCGGCTCATGCCTGTAATCCCAGCACTTTGGGAGGCCGAGGCAGGGGAGGCGGGGGGAGATCACCTGAGGTCAGGAGTTCGAGACCAGCCTGGCCAACTTGGCAAAAACCCGTCTCTACTAAAAATACAAAAATTAGCTGGGCATGGTGGCGGGCACCTATAATCCCAGCTACTTGGGAAGCTGAGGTGAGAGAGTTGCTTGAACCTAGAAGGCAGAGGTTGCAGTGAGCTGAGATCTCGCCACTGCACTCCAGCCTGGGTGACAAGAGCAAGAGCAAAACGGTCTCAAAAAAAAAAAAAAAAAAAAAAAGTAAAAAGAAAAGAAAAGTGGCAGGAGCTGCATCAGGTGAGGCCTGGCAGGCCGCAACAAGACCTTTAGATCTTAGCTCTTATTCCCAGATGGCAGCACTGGAAATTGTGAGCAGACAGCGTCATGGCCAGATGTACCTTTGAAAAGGATCCCTCCGGGCCTTCTGCCTGCAGGGGAGGAGGCACAGGAGGCTGAGTCTTAATCCTGACAAAAGAGAGCAATGGTTTGGACTAGAGAGGAGGACGCAGTTCAATCTGGGCGATATATGCCCATTCCACTCTCCTGAAGGCCCCAAGGACAAGGCTGCAGAGGGAGTTTGAGACCCTCAAGGAGAAAGGAGACCTGTGGCTGCACATCTGGCTTTTCACCAGCAGGTGTCGCCCTCTCATCAGACTAGAAGACACTGGGTCCAGGCCTGGACAGGGAAGGTGTGGACCTGCTGGGTCTGGGACTAAAGCCTTGGGGCCAGCCAACCAGTGGGTCTGTTTTTCAGAAGCCAAACTCATTCTAACCAATACTTCTTTCATCCGGAATAATGAATGTTTACTTTATGCCAGGCACCCAGCAAAGTGACATTTCAGAATTGAACCCTGGGGGTCTTGGTGAGGATTCAGAGGAACCAGGCATTTATACCACTTATATTTGCTCCGTAAAGGGAGCTGTCATCATTACTATTGATGTCGTCAGTTACTATAGCTGTTGTCATTACGGGGCAATTGAATATGCACCCCACACCCCATCAGTCCATCAGTTCACCTGACCCCAGGCATGTGAGGTTGGCATGATTTCTCTTGCCATTTTACAGAGGAAACTGAGACACAGAGAGGTTGAATACTTTGCCCAAGGTCACTAACTGGAAACCGGTAGAGCCCAAACCCAAACCTCAGGCAATGTGACTATGCACTGCTCTTGCAGCCCCGTACTGTGCTGAGAACACACTGGTCACAGAGGTTCAATAAGTGAGTGAAGAATGATCCAGCCTGGCACCCGGCAGCATGTGCGGAGTGTCCGGGGACTGAATGGGTGGTGGGGCCCTTGCTGAGATGGAGCACACAGGTGGAGGAGCCAGTGGGGACATGGGGAGATGACACATTCAGGAGGCAGATGTCGTGTGAGGGACTGTGGGACATGCCGGGGGGGATGTGGGCAGGTGGTGGCCCATTCCCCATTGGAGCTCTGGTCAGAGGCTGAGGCTGGCAATGGGGCTGCATTGGTATATAGGTTGGTGATGAAGTTGCTCTGGGAAGGTGAGGTGTGAGACCAGGTCATCAGGCCTGTGAGAAACCAACTTACCCGTCCAAACTCAAAGAATGGGCTCAGAGGCACATAGAACAGTGGAAGAGAGAATTTTAATGATAGTCTTACGAGATCGGGTGTCTGGTGAGCAGGCACACCCAGCACAGTTACAACAAGCAATTTATCCCCTAGTGCGCAGGTCCCTCCCCTGGTTCCTCATAGGCTGAGTACTGTAGGATCACAATCTTCCTGGATGTTGCCTATTGGTTGTTGGGTAGGAGCTTTTAGGTGTTTTCTTTAGGATTTTCTTGTTGCATTTTGTTGCAGCCCACAATACATTGCAATCATAGTCAGCTTAGGGTTTTCTCAAGTATCTGACTTATGACCTAGCTAGTCAGGCAAGCTGATAAGAGTAGACAAAGCGAGCTATTTTGCAGGCTAGTAAAGTTTCATTTTAGACTCAACTTTTTTGGTTTGGGTGAGGGCAACTAAGCAGGCCCCGACAAGCAGGCGCTGGCTATCAAAGCAGGGGCCTAGTATATTCTGTTCTTCTGTAGTTTGCGGACTCAAACCTATTGAAGCCACTTTATTTTGGAAATGGACCACTGTATACATTATTTCCTTTAGGCCCAAGGTGACAGAGGTGTGAAAAATTTGGACAACGCAAAAAAGATCACAAAAAATATCCCATGCCATCTATGCATTGTCTGATTCTCAAGGGGGTGAGCATTTTTCTTTGCCTTTGAGCTATTTTACAACTCTGTCTATTGTAAGTAGCCCATAGGAATGCAACATACTTCTTGTCTACAGACAAGCAGATTCTGTCCTGTCCTGTTCAAGTCCAGTGGACTCTCCTTCGCCACTGTGGAAGAAGCCAGTGTTACCTCTGTGCACATTCATTTCAATATTCCCTGACCTACAGATATCATCTGTTCTTTGCCTTCTTCTTTGAACTGGTTGTAACATCTTACTGGTTCCTTCATTAACCATGAATTAAGTAAAATCATCAGTGAGAATGTAAAAAGGTACAGCCACTTTGGGAAACAGTCTGGCAGTTCCTCAAACAAACATGGGGCTTTCAGAGGACCCAGCAATTCCGCTCCTAGATATATACTCAAGAGAAGTGAGAACATTCGTCCATGTGAAAATCTGCACAAATGGCCAGGCGCACAGTGGCCAGTGTAATCCCAGCACTTTGGGAGGCCAAGGTGGGTGGATCACTTGAGGTCAGGAGTTCCAGACCAGCCTGGCCAACATGGTGAAACCCCGTCTCTACTAAAAATACAAAATTAGCCAGGCACGGTGGTGCACGCCTGTAACCCCAGCTACTCAGGAGGCTAAGGCAGGAGAATCGCTTGAACCCAGGAGATGGAGGTTGTAGTGAGCCGAGATCGTGCCATTGCACTCCAGCCTAGGTGACAAGAGTGAAACTCTATCTCAAAAAGAAAAAAAAGAAAATCTGCACGAGTGCACAGAGCAGCCCTGGTCACCAAAACCAAAGGGTAGAACTAAACCCAAGCATCCATCAACTGATGAAAAGGTAAGCAAATTGTGGCCTAGCCATGCAACAGAATATAAGTTTCAGCCTTTAAAAGGAACAGATTATTGGTCCATGCTGCAATATAGATGAATCTCGAAAACATTATGCTAGGTGAAAGACGTCAAATACAAAAGGTCACTTTTTTTTTCTTTTTCTTTTTTTTTTTTTTCTTTTGAGACAGGTTCTCATTCTATCACCGACGCTGGAGTGTAGTGGCTCAAACATGGCTCACTGCAGCCTTAACCACTGGGGCTCAAGCAGTCCTCCAGCCTCAACCTCCAAGTAGCTGGAACTGCAGGCATGTGCTACCATACCCCATTAATTTTTGTATTTTTTGTGGAGATGCAGTTTTGCCATGTTGCCCAGGCTGATCTCAAATAAATACTTTGTATTTATTGAGCTCAGGCAATCCACCCTCCTCAGCCTCCCAAAGTGCTGATAATGCAGGAGTGAGCCACCCCACCTGGCCATTTTTTATTTTATTTTATTTGAGTCAGGGTCTCACTGTGTCACCCAAGATGGAGTGCGGTGGTGCGATCACGGCTTGCTGAAGCCTCCATCTGTTGGGCTCCAGCGATCCTCCCACTTCAGCCTTCGAGTAGCTGGGACCACAGGTGCACGTCACCACACCAGCTAATTTTCGTATTTTGTGTAGAGACGGGTTCCTGCCATGTTGCCCAGGCTGGTCTCTAAACCTTGGGCTCAAGAGATCCTCCCACCTCAGGCTCCTGAGCGTGCGCTACCTCCATCTGAGTTTGGAGACAGGGTTTTGGAAGGGGCTCTGAACATCTGCCTGGGCTGTTTGTGCTCTGGCTCTGGAGGGCTTCCTGGAGGAGGAGGCCTTTGGCCTGGGCTAGACCTTCAAAGTGAGGAAACCTTCTAGGTCCTCTCTGCCCCTCCCAGTCTCTGGTACTACCTGACTTGGACTTTCTCACAGGTCTCCAGCCCCAGAGAGCTGCGTCTTTTCAATTTCCCCTACCTCCTGCCCAGGCCCACCCCCAAAGCTACAAGACGCGAGAACCGCCTTTCCCTGTGGGGGCTGCCAGGGCGGGAGGAGGGGAGCTGCCTCAGCCCATTGGTGGTGGCGACTGATCCAGGTTGACCCAGCAGAGGGCTTTCCAGAGCCATAGCAAGGATTCACATCCCAACCGTGCCACTTCCAGGCTGGATGACCTTGGGCCAGTTGCCTGACCTCGCTGATCCTCCGTGTCCTCGGCACACTGTTAATCATAGTACCTGCTTTGCAGGACTCTTGTGGGAATCAGCAGCGCGCCTGGCACACACTAGTTGCTCAATGAATGGGGCGGCTATAATTACTCTTCCGGGTGGGGGCGGGGCACAGGGCCTGCAGCCAGGCCTATATTTAGCCTGGAAGGGGGTTGGGGGCGCTGGGAGACAAAGCGCCGCGGCCAGTCTGGGCGCCCAGGGGGCGGAGCCGGCGAAAGCCCCGCGGCCGACCCGCCTTCCTCTGCCGCAGGGTCACCTTGGCCGGGCTGGCGGCCAAGGGCTCCTTCAGACCTGACTTGCCCCAGCGGCCCAGCGGCCGCTTGGTCCCCTGAGCAGTCCTCATACCCGCAAACTGCTGTCTGGGGAGGGGGCTGCTGGGGGCTGGGGGCGGGGGGGTTTGGCCCCATTGACCACTTGGGAAGCTGCCCCCTTTTCCAGCACCGGCCGGCCGAGGGAGGGCTCGCTGAGATCGGTACGCCAAGGTGAGCCTGACCCCGGGTGGGGGGCGAGGGAGGGGGAGCCAGGCTGGCTCCTCCCCCAACCTCGCGCCAATGAGTGTCGGGGCTGCAAATAGCCCAGTGGAATCAGTGAGTCATGGAGGCTGGAAATACCGCGCCCCTTCTGATCCCCTCCCCTCCTCCTGACCGCAGCCGGTGGAGCTGCACTGGGGAGCAAGCCTGGGGGTGTGCGGGGTGGGGGATCCCTCCGGAGAGCTCCCCTCCCCAGGTTCCCTGAACCAACCAGGACATCCCCCGCCCCCAAGTTCCAGCTGGCTTTGCCTCTGGGGCTGTGTGACCCTGGGCCAGTCACTTAGACTCTCTGGGCCGCACAATCCCCATTAGGTACAAGAAGGGCTTCAAGAGGGCAGGCGACCTGGTGCAGCCTGCCCACCTTTGCGTCCCTGCGCCTGGAACTGAAACAGTGCTTGGCACAGTGCCCGCCACATAGCAGGACAGTAAATATCTCTGGAAGGAAAGAAATAATACAAAGGGAAGGGCAGGCAGTTGGAAGAGAAGGTGTTGCAAGGGTTTTCCAGAAACAATCCTGGGGTTCCTGCCCAGGGGGGTCTGGGGAGCCCACGGAGGAGGCTGAGGAACACCCATATTTTATGAGGTCTTCAGCTTTAACTTGAGCTACAACTCCCATCCCCAAATCTCAAAGAAGGTGTGTCTGTTTCTCTTGGGGTTTCCAGCCCTGCTCTAAGTTTGAGAACTCCAGGCAGGCGGCCTCCAGAAGTCTGTGAGACTGTCCTTTATTGTGTATACAGGTTCCAGCGTCAGGGCTCACCCACGGACCCCTCCCCAGTCCTCCCCCAAGGGGCCCAGAGTGGTGGGAGTGAGAGGCCACCCTAAGGCACACTGACCAGAGAGGCGCGGAGGGAGGAGGGTGACTTGCCCTGGGGACCCCTACTAACTGAGACCCACCCCTTCCCTCCACCCTGCTTCTGTATGTGGGAGACGAAACCAAGAATCACTGGGGGCAGCAGGCATTTCCCAGGGTTAAGGCTGATGGAAGGTCCCTATCCCAGATGGGAGATGGGGGCTTTTCCTATGACTCCCTCCATCCCCCAGCTGGAAGACGTGGGGAGGGCGCATAGGCTTAGAGAGGTAGAATGAGGGGAAATACTCCTCAGTGCCCAGAGGTGGGGAGTTGAGAGCAGCTGTTGACACCCTGGGTTCAGATCTAACCTTCAGCAACAAAGCACGGCACTCAGTGGCTCAGAGATGTTTCCCCGTTAATGAAAATGGAGATTGTAAATCTGATTTGAGAAAGCTCTGAATTTGGCCTCAACCAATGGTAATGCTGAGTATTTGAAGGACAACGATAGGGGTGTGTGTGTTACACACACCGAGCCTATAGATTCATAGATTAAAGAGGGGGATGGATGGAGAGGCGACTGCCCGGAGGGGAAGGTGGCAAGAAGCTGGGGTCCAACCTCGAGGACCCAAAGCCCCATCCATGCCCTGGCTTCCATCTCTGTTAGGTGATTCTGTCTGCATGGGCGCAGCCCCAAGAACACAGGCCTGTGGGAGAGAGAAGGACCAGCCCCACCCCCAACCCCACGTGGCCTTGCCTGGAGGCCCCAGTAGGCACAGGACGGCCGGAGTTTCATGCAGTTTATCACGAACCAGCTGTATTGGAAAAACCCCATCTATATACAGATGTGGCATGGCTCTGCCCTGGCACAGCCAGCTGGCTGGGGGCACAGGGTGGGCAGGCAGCCTGCTCGCTGGCGTGGGGCTTGGAGGCTGGTAGAGGGGAAGTTTACCGTCACGGCTGTCTCCTCTTGGCCTTGCTGAGCCCTCGGGCAATTAGTTCCACTTAGATAGGCACCCCTGCCTGTGACCGTCCCTCTGTCTCTCACACTCACCTTGGCCAAGAGGGTTCCAGGTCCCTGGTCCCCTTGCCCTGCAGAGACTTCATAGATCAGAGGGTTTGTCTGTCTGTCTGTCCTGCAGAGCTTGCCCATATGTCCTGCTGGTCCCATTCCCCTGACCCACAGCGGGTTCTTTAGATCTTCCTTCCCTGACCCCAGCCCCTGTACTCTGGATTAAGTGAGGGAGGCCAAATCTGAAATCTGGGCATCATGTGTCAGGCTAGGGAGTCTCTGGCCTGCCCTGGATAGAGTGGAGGGGCCTAATTTGGGAGGGTGGTCCACCTGGGGTCTGGGGTGCGTGGGGGCTAGAACCTGGGCTGAGATGTCCTGGAGCTGTTGTAATGGGGTTAGCAAGGCTTTGCTGGCAGGCATGGGGCGGGGGGGACAGGGAAAGGGAAGGGAGAGGCACTCAGATTTTGATCTCCGTCCGGAAGGTCTGCTGGACGTGTTCTGTATGCGGGTGACGCCGTGCCCGGATAGTGAGGCTGCCGTCTTCCCGCAGAGCCGAGGTCACCGACGTCGGGTCCACATCTTCCGGCAGCTGGCACTTGTGAGCGAAGGTGTTCATGACGGTGCCGTCAGCCGCCAGCTGGGGAAGGGGTGACCCGTCAGGCAGGCTGCCCCGACCCCTGTCCTGCTTGTGACAAGCCAGAGTCCTCTTGTCCCCATTCTAACCCCAGCCAGGCCCCACATGCCGAGGGGCTCTGCCCTCAGATGCGGACGGGGTTCTGCCCTCAGATGCGGAGGGGCTGCCCAGGGTGGTGATGGCCACAGGCCGAGGGCTCTGCAGGGACAGCGCAGGGGTGCTTCGCAGAGCTCCAGTAGCTCCAAGGAACAGGCCAGGGACGTGGGGAAGAGGTGGTGATTGGAGAGAGAGGAGGCTCCGTGGCAGTGGCTCCGAATCTGGGGCTCCTGGGGAACGCGGAGGTGACAGAGGAGAGCCGTGCCTTCCTGGATCCCCAGGCACATTGGGCATCTGCCTGCCAGGGCTGAGCTCTGGCCCCTCCCCTGCAACTCAGCCAGCACATAGTGTCCAGGGGAGTTTGGGGCAGCTGAGTCACTGTTGGGGGTGGCAGGGCTGGCACGTGCTGCCTGCGGGTCTTGGTGCCCCCAGTCCATGGCAACCCTGGCAGGGATGCCCAGGAATCCACCCTTGAATGTGGAGGGGAAGAAGCCAGCCCTTGGGGGCTTAGGAGGAGGCTTGGGGCAGGTCCTCTCCTCTCTCCTGGCAGCCGTGGCTGTCCCTGGGCAACACCCCTGTTCAGGCCTGGCCATACCCTCTCCAGGGTGGAGGCCCCAGTGCCTCCTGGAAGTTCGGACTCAGACACCCTAGAGACCCAGTGACCCTGAGGCCTGTGGGCAGACGCTGTGTGTGGTTTGGAGTGTGTGGGCCGAAACTGCAGGGCCCCTGCCCAGCCTTGGGCCTAGTTTAGGGATCCCAAGACGGGGGATGGGTCTCTGGCTGTGGGAGGGAAGAGGGCTTGAGGTGTGTCACATGGAGAAACCCCTCCCCCCACTGCCCAGGTGAGTTCCCCACTTACCCGCATCCGCCCCCTACGGCTACCAGAGGAGCTGTCCTCATTATGCCATCACCATCTCACACCTGTCACCTCCCACCCTCAAGCCCCACCCCGTCAGGCTCCCTCTGCCCACATCCCTCCATCCCTCTCCGATTCCCCGGAGGCTCCCTCAGCTGCTCAGGCCCTGGAAGAAAGGATCTGGGAACCTTGGTGCAAAGAGAGGCAGTGAGGGGGCCCCATGGCCATGGGTAGCAGGGGCAAGGCCTTCAGTTAGCCCTGGGAGAGTTTGGTGGGGAAGGGACACTGGCCAGGGTCTGGGGTCCCAGGATGGTAAGGGGGAATAGGAGACTTTGGAGGCAGGAGCAGAATTTGGGATGTGGTGAGTGGGGGGTGGGGGGACTCACCTTCTCAGCCCGCACCTCAATGTGGTTGTTGGAGGTGGTGACGATGATGTCTTCAGGTGAGAAGTCTCTCACGTCCACCGCAAACTCATAGGCGTCTCCGAGGGTCTTGATGTTGCCTGCCCCCCCGGGGCGGGCTGTGGGGTGGGCTGCTGTGAGCGAGGCATGGAGCAGGCCTTGCATGCAGATCCGGGGGTTCTGGCTCCTTCTCTTGGGGCAAGGGGCGGCTCCCCCAGGCCCTACCTCCCCCACCCCGAGCTGTTTCTCCCTAAGCTCCTCCTCATTCCTACAGCCCACCTTTTCTGGGGTGGGGGTGGGGCCTCACCCAGCACAGTGTGTGTGTATATGAGGCTAGGTCTGTAACAACCCCACCCCAGGCCTGGAGCCTGGGGGCTGCCTCCCACCCCTCACCCTGTCCAGCCCTCCAGGGCTCCAGCTGGGATTGGCTGGGTGGCCATGGAACGATGTCCAACCCCCAGGGCCACAACCGTTCCTTAGAGGCCCACCTGTTTTCATGGCCACATCTGTCCCTGTGGCCACATCTGTCTTGGTGGCCACACATGGCTGCAGGCTGTGCAGCACCTGTTCCAGGCCGACCGGCAGCCACAGCGCCTTCGGTGGCGCCCTGGAGCAGACGTCCCCTCCCTGTGCGCCTCCCCTCCCCTCAGGGCCCAGATCACTTGCCTGGGAAGGCCAGGGGCTCCGAGTGGGGTCGCATGAAGCTGCCAAAGTCATCGGAAAACATGCTCAGGGCCTTCTCCATGGGTGGGTCCTGGGCCGGGAGGGCACGGGAGGCCGAGGAGGAGGTGGAAGAGGAGGAGGAAGAGGAAGAGGAAGAGGAATGGAAACTTCTCTCCGCTCGGAAGGTGGAAGAGGTTCTGTGGCTCATCCACGGATGGCGCCGGGCCCTGCCCAGGCGGGCAAGGGCTGGACAGGAGAGGGTGTGGGCACAGGCCTCTGGGCGAGCATGCCGGGCTCCGACTGCAGCCGCTTTATAAGGCCGACTGTCCCTGGGCTTGGGGCCAGCCCCTTGTCTACTAGCTAAATTTAGGCCTCTCCATGGCCCAGAGGGGGCTGGAAATCTTCTCCCGTGCGCCGGCCCTGCTGACAGCCCGACACACGCAGGCCGAGAGGGCTGAGCTCACAGCCTGACATTCCAGGCTGATCACAGCAGCCCCAGGGGCCTCCTCACCACTGCACAGGGCTGGATCCTGTCTCCTTGCCACTCGGACCTCGGTGCCTGCCCCAGAACCTTGCAAGTTTGGGGTTTATTGTGTGTTTTGTTTCCCCCATCAGCCTGGGGGCTCCTGAGGACTGTGCCTCCCCCCAAAACTCTGGTTCTCCTCCATGGCTGTGCCTCCCCCATCAGTGTGCAGGCTCCTTGGGGACAGGGTAGGTGGAAGCACCACCGCTGTGTGATGTCAGGAGCTCCTTCCCTCAAGGCAGACAACCTTCACAGCCTATCTCTAAGGAAAAGTTGAGCCCTGCCAGGGGGTGTAGAATGTGCAGCTGTCCCCTGCCAGCCCCCACGGGGACCTGGATTCTGTGCTTGCACTCCCTCTGACTCTCAGAACATTTAGGGGCCCCAAGAGGACAAAGTTGGCAGCTTTCTCCTTAAAGGTCTAGAAGGTTATGTTCCCGGCAACTGTCTGCTCCATCTCTGTGTCAGAGGTGATGCCTGCGAGTGCCTTAGATGGGATTTCAGTCAGAGGTAAAAGAGAATTCCGGAAGACAATTATTCTAGCCCTGACTTCTGGAGTGCCTTCTGGGCATGGGCTCCTGGCTGCAAGCTGTCCAGCACGGCCCCGTTTGATCCCCGCACAGCTGGGAGGGTGGAGGGCTCTCTTCCCATGTTATGGACCGGGAAGTGAAGCCTCTTGGAAAGGGCGGGGCTCGCGCTTGCGTAAGTGGCAGAGCGGGATTCGAACCTAGATGTGTTGGACCCAAAGCCCTTCAGAGGCCGAGGTGGTTTGAACATGTGCCTATGGAGACAGGCTGGCCCGGAAGAGCCACAGAAGCCCCTCCCTACCCACCAGCTTGCTCAGCAAAGCCGGGACTGACCTTGCACTGTGCCAGGGTGGAGGCCATTCTGAGACGCAGCCAGGCCCTCTGCTCTGCCCAGGTTGCAGTTCAGGGCCTCTGCTGTCCTCTCCAAATCCGGCCCTTCCGTCCCAGATCAGCTCCAATGCCTCCTCCCCCAGGGAGGCCTCTCTGACTGCTCCTGCTCACATGGGCCCACACCCAGTCCAGATGCCCCCAGCACTGACTGTCTTTGTCCTCCCACAGCACCTGGCAGTGTGACATAGTCTTCCTGTGTGCTGTGACTCTCTGCTGTGTCCCTTCTTCCCTATCCAACTGGCAGTTTCCACGGGGGCGAGGGTTCACCTGTCTCCCCATTAGATTGAAGGTTCTTGAAGATGGGCAGTTTCTCTTTTATCGGAGCCCCCTACAACCCAGTCTGGAGCTTCATCCTGGAGGGCTCCTTCTATAGGGGTATTAGTGGTGCTGGTGGTATGTGGAGTGGAAGCAGAGCAGGGCACAGGCCACAGCGGCGGGCCAGGCTGGTGCCTGGAGCAACAGGGCCTGTTGCCCCTGGCAGAGTTTCCTGCCCGTGTCAGGGCCTGTGACACTCAGCCTGGCTGAGGGGTTTCTAGGGCCGCTGGGAAGCCACCAGCACTGAGGTGAGATGGAGAGAGGGTGGGGCGGGGTGGGGGGCCCAGAGCCTGCCACCCGCCGGGGAAACAGGAGCCAGTGGCTAAATGCAGACACACTGTCATGGTGCTGAGGGCCTGAGTCACTGCCCCTGGATGTCAGATCCCGTTACCCACTCCCGCCCACCATTCCTCCTCCCCTTTTTCCCCCTTCCGGAGGCATCACCCACACAAATACTGAATCCTCTGGCTTCACTGGCCCAGAGGGACCTCAAAAGGTCATCAAGGCCATTCCCCTGCCTCTACCTTCAGCTCACAGGGACAGAAGGAGCTACAAAGATGATGTAGTCCTTTGAATCCCAGTCACCCAGGAGAGCTTTTCACAAACACAGACCCTTTCCTCGGACCCCAGGATTTTGATTTGGAATCTGAGGAAGGGACCTCGCATCTCTTCCTATCAGCTCCCCACACAGCCAGCTCATAGGCCAGTGATGAAGCCCTCATCACTCAGTAGGTATTCATTGAAACCTTGCTATAAATAGGTGCTGGGCACTGTTCTAGGCTCTGAAGGACTCAGAGATGAGTAAGGCAGAGACAGGCCCCTGCTTCCAGGCTCACCTCATTGGACAGAAGAGGAAACTGAGGCTCTAGTTGATGAAAGAGTTAGGGTCAGCAGATCTGTGCTGGCTTCAAACCCGTCATCCTGCTGAGCCCGCTGGCTGCCCCCTTCTCAGCCTCCTGGTGCTCACAGGGCTGGGGGGTGAGGGCGGATGTGGACCTGCAGTGCCGGCTGTGGGACAGTAGCCAGCAGCTGCCCCAGACCAGACACTGGAAATCGGGATGTTGACAGGGCAGCCAGTTCTGGTGCTGTGCAGAGTCAACAGGTCAGGGTGGCCAAGCTGAAAGTGGGCTCGAGTCCATACAGAGCAGCAACCCCCATCCCACCTCCCACGACACACATCTTCGATTTTGATTTGACTTGCCTGGCATCTAGGGGCAAAGGGTGGCCCAGGGTCCCAGATTTTAACAATCATTCAAGGGCCATCATAAGCTTCAGAGAGTGGCTTTGTCTGGGTGGGACTGGAGGCAATTGCCCCCAACCTCTTGCCCCAAAGTGGCATCAGACACAACTCTTCTGTTCTGTGCCCAAATCATTGCCTGGGTTCAGCCTCAGGAGCTGGAGGAGCTTCGAGCAGGAGAAGAGCTGCACAGTGGAGGGCTGGGTTCAGCCTCTGCTGTGTGACCTTGGATGAGAGACTCACCTCTCTGACCATCTACAAAATGGCGAGGCTCTCCCCATTCACAGAGTGTGGGGAGGAGGACTTGAGTTGCAGATGTGAAGCTCCTGACACGTAGCAGGCACAGGGCACGTGCTTGTTCCTCGCCATGTCCCCTCACACCTGTGCTCCCATCCTCTGTTAGGGTGGGATAAACTCTGTGGAATTACCCAGAAGTCCCCAGCCAGAGCCGCTGGCCCTTGGACATGTGCTTTGAGAGGCATTTCCTGAGCCTGGAGGGTCTGGACACAAGGATCAAGTCCAAGTTCCTGACCCCAATTCACTGCCTTGCCCCAGGTGTCGGCCTCCTCGCCAGCCCTGGAGAAGATGGGTCATCAGGACGGGACCGTGTGGCACAGCCTGCGGGCTTTGGAGCCAGGTAAACCTGGGCTGGGAATCGTAGCTCTGCCTTGGCCTCTGTGATCTTGGACAGGCAGCCCCACCTCCCTGAGACACCATTTCTCTACAACGGGATCACACTGCCTGCCTCGTGGGATTTCCGTGGGCACTCAGGGTAATTAATCTGGGGGAAGGCTGACTCTCTACCTGGCACACAGGGAGGCTGTGGTCATGCTGACCCCACTCACCTTTGCCGGCCTGCCTTCCCCTTCCCTGCCCAGCCTCCTCCCCTCTCCCTCTGTGCTTTTCCAAACCTTCCATGTCCAGCTCTGAGACCCCTGCGCCCTGAGCCTCAGCCCCAGCAGATGACCCCTCGCTGTCCTGCTGTGTGCGTGAGCTCCCCTCCCCAGCCCCTGTCCAGCAGCACCCAGGAGCCTGAGTACAGCTGGGCACCACCCTCTGTGCAGCTGTGGTGGGTGGGGAGGCTCCTGTTCCCCTTCTCTCTTGGCAGTTCTGCCCTGCACGGCTCTGGCCTCCACAGTTCTGGTTGGTTTGTCAAGGACGTTTTTAATCTCCACGGTAAACCCCGGCCGGGGGTGGGGGTGGCAGGCAGAGAATGATGATTGGTAGAGCCTACACCTGTCCAGGTGCACTGGAGCTGGGAGCAAAAGAGGCTCTGTGAGAGGAGGGCCAGTTCAGCCGCAGCGGGAGGACTGACAGGTGAGGAGTCTCTGGGCGTGGACTGGGGTATGAACCTGGAAGGGCTAGGCAGGCAGGGCATAGGGGATGGATGGTAGGGGCAGCAGCTGGCACCTCACTTTGGCTTTGCAGAGGCCTCCTTCTGGTCCTGGGGTTTTCCTGCCTCTGCGGCCTGAGCTGGGGTTGAGGGTGCTCCGAGATTGGCAGGGAGAGTCGGAGCCACCCATGGGACTCTGCAGTGAGAGTCACAGCCCTGGGCAGAGACTGCTCCCAGCAGTGGAAGCGCCAAGCGACCCAGGAGGGTGGGAGCGGCGGCCACAGAAGGGGAAGGGGCTCTGAGCAGGGCTTGGGCTCTGGCCTGTGCCCAGTCTGCTGCTGGACACGGGGACACCTAAGAATCCCACCCCCATCCCACAAAATGACACACACAGGCACACACCCTCAGTGACGGAACCTCAGGGATGAGGGCACATACAGACCTAGTGTGATAACTTCACACACACACACACACACACTCACACACACACACAGGAAAGCACAATCCTTCCTCTTCATTTGGGTGGGGAGAGCACTGGAAGGGCCTAGAGGCGGCACGAGGACGTGCAGCAGCTCACCCAGGTCCCTCCCTCTATCCGCTTCCCCAGAGGCCTGATGGAGGAGTTGGTGGGGCTGCGTGAGGGCTCCTCAGGGGACCCTGTGACTCTGCAGGAGCTGTGGGGCCCGTGTCCCCGCATCCGCCGAGGCATCCGAGGTAAGAGCCAGGTCCTCTTCCCTTCCCCCTGTGGGACCACTCAGGACATCATTCCTGCCCGGCTCCCACTGCACCTCCCTGCCCAGGAACCACCCTCCTGGCATTTGTCCAGGACATGACTGCCCAAAGTCTCCTGAGTGACAGGGAGGGAAGGGGTCTGTCTGTCCAGCTGTCTGTGGGTCAGATGGGCCGGGCATCTGCCCTCTGCCTTTCGGGAGAAACAGCCCAAGGCATGGTCACCGTGCCCATCCTTCACCCAGGCCTCTCCCTCACCTACCTGTGCCAATGTGGGGACATGGGGGTTAGCTGCTGGGACAGCTGGGGCCACAGCAAGGGGCTGGGGCAGCCTGCACTTGGCACCTTTCCTTGGAGCCCCATGTGCCTTGTTCACTTTGAGACCTGACTGTCCCCTCAGCTACGGGGCAGAACAAGTAGGGACCACAGAAGGAGGCTAAGTGCAGCCCCAGGGGCTGGTGCCCACAGCCAGTGAGGGCAGCTCCCAGGTCGGGCTGGCAGCCAGCAGGCCA
This sequence comes from Pongo pygmaeus, assembly GCF_028885625.2. NCBI lineage: Eukaryota > Metazoa > Chordata > Mammalia > Primates > Hominidae > Pongo > Pongo pygmaeus. Next base: position 215,008,494 of record NC_072373.2, on the reverse strand, counting down.
GGGGCATTGCTGGGGACCCAGAGGATACCTGGCGCCACAGGTCCTGGGACACGCAGGAGTCTGCTAGACCCTGGTGCTGTCTAAGCTACGGACTCTGCGAGGATGCGGGTGAAAGCTGTAGCTGCCAGCCCCCTCCACACTCCCTGTCCCCCAGAAACCTCCCAGTACAGGCATGGGTGGGGAGGGCGGACAGGTCAAAGGCCTTCTGGCAGGGGCAGCAGGCCTGGCACCCACTGTGCCGCCATTGTCACCTGCCACAAATCCTGCCCAGTCCCCAGTGTGAGGCAGGGCCCCCTCAGGACTACCCCAGACTCAACTACCAGGGTCCTCCCTGCCTAGAGCCAAGCAGACCTCCAGGGAAGGGGCTGTCTGTGCCCCTTGCCCCAGCATAAGCTGGGACTCCGATGCCCTGCCCCAGGTGGCCTGGAGTGGCTGAAGCAGAAGCTGTTCCGCCTGGGCGAGGACTGGTACTTCTTGATGACCCTCGGGGTGCTCATGGCCCTGATCAGCTATGCCATGAACTTTGCCATCGGGCGTGTGGTCCGAGGTAACTCTTTCCTGGCAGGTGCTGCTCTGGGCCAAGGGATTCTAAGCACGCTCTGGGGATACCAGATGGGCCGCCAGGTGTAGCGGTGCAGGGAGGGATCTCGGTGTGGGGAGGGCTCTGGCTCCACTCCTGACTTGCTCTGTGATCCTGGGCAGGCTCCTGCCCCTCTCTGGGCCTCAGTCTCCTCAGCCGCACAAGGGAGAGACCTGAATGTTCCCAAGAGCTCTTCCACCTTTGAGCTCTCTGCCTCCTCTTCCAGCCACCCTGTTCCTTCTCCTTCCCTCCTCCGTGCCTTGGGGCAGGAGTGGGGACACTTGCCTAGATCACCAAACTTGGAGTCTTCCCCCCGCTCCCTCAGCAGCCTGCTTCCACCCTGAGGCCTCCCTGGAAGAGGGGGTGTGGGCAGGAAGGGTCTAAGACACTTTCTCTGCAGACCCTCAGCTGCCAGAAGCAGCACCTACTATGGTGTTATGGTGTTTGGTGCGTCACACCTGTGTCATTTAGTTCTCAGTGACCCTTTAGTCTTTAATGTCTTTAGTTTTCAATGAGCCTGTGAGGGAGAGCCCATCACTAGCCCACTTGACAGATGGGGAAACTGAGGCTCAGAGAGGCTGAGTGGCTTGCCCAAGGTCACTCAGCTAGGCAGTGGTAAACCTGGGATATGGACCCAGGGTCGTACTCCTGCCTCTTCTTGGGGGTCTGCCCCTCTCTGGGTGGCCTGGTCCTCCCCTCTTCGTGACTCCATTTCCTGGTCAGTAAGTGGGCACCACAGCGTCTGGCCCCGAGGGCTGCAGAGGCTGTGGGTGCCTCCCTGATACCCGGCTGTCCCCAGCGCACCAGTGGCTGTACGGGGAGATTGGGGACAGCCACCTGCTCCGGTATCTCTCCTGGACAGTGTACCCTGTGGCCCTCGTCTCTTTCTCCTCGGGCTTCTCCCAGAGCATCACACCCTCCTCTGGAGGTGAGTCCACGGCCACCAGGCCAGTCCCCAGTGGCCAAAACCTTCTCAGATCCCAGAGGGCTTCTGATGGGGGGAATCGGGAAGCTGCAGCCTCATTTCTCAAGCCCAGAAGAGTTATGTGGCTTGCCTGAAGGCACACAGCAAGAAGGCCAGATCTTGACTCTTGGGTCACTGCTGGCCCTACTCGCTTTCTAAGGGCTCCTTGGAAGGAGATTGCCTTGTGGGGCCTGTGCTGGTGCCAGGAAGGGGCCCGTGGAGGAGGTGCTGCTCCCCCAGGTCACTCAGCCCTGCCTCCAGCTCCAGGCCAGCAGAGGGGAGCTCCAGGCTGACTCAGTGGTGGCCTGAGGTTCTGTTCAGGGCTCCCCCATCCTGACACAGCCATCTGCCAGTCCCAGTGGGAGGAACATGGACAACTCGCATTCCTCTCTGACTCCAGCATCCAAATCTGCAAAATGAGTTTATGCATCCTAACCTCTGAGGGTTCTGCGTGATCATAATAGGGCCGGGCGCAGTGACTCAGTCTATAATCCCAGCACTTTGGGAGGTGGGTGGATCGCTTGATCCCAGGTGTTCAAGACCAGCTTGGATGGCGAAACCCCATCTCTACAAAAAATAAAAAACAACCACCACAACAAAAAGTTAGCCAGGTGTGGTGGTGCCTGCCTGTAGTCCCAGCCACTTGGGAGGCTGACATGGGAGGATCACATTTGAGCCTGAGGAGGTCAGGGGTTATTATGAGCCAAGATCGAACCACTGCATTCCAGCCTGGACAATAGAGTGATACCGTCTCAAAGGAAAAAAAAAAATCCTAATGTGAAAACACCGTGCGGGTAGAGTTATGAGAGTTTGTTTGTTTGTTTGTTTTTGAGATGGAGTTTCACTCTTGTTGCCCAGGGTGGAGTGCAATGGCGCGATCTCGGCTCACTGCAACCTCCATCTCCCAGGTTCAAGTGATTCTCCTGCCTCAGCCTCCCAAGTACTGGGACTGCAGGCACCCGCCACCATGCCCGGCTAATTTTTTGTATCTTTAGTAGAGATGGGGTTTCACCATGTTGGCAAGGCTGGTCTCGAACTCCTGACCTCGTGATCCGCCTGCCTCGGCCTCTCAAATTGCTGGGATTACAGGCGTGAGCCACTGCGCCCAGCCAAGAGTGTTAATCTGGAGATTGTCCCCTTCTTGTTCCTGTCCTGTCTGGCTAAGGTTCTGGAATCCCGGAGCTGAAGACCATGTTGGCGGGTGTGATCTTGGAGGACTACCTGGATATCAAGAACTTTGGGGCCAAGGTGGTGGGCCTCTCCTGCACCCTGGCCACCGGCAGCACCCTGTTCCTGGGCAAAGTGGTATGGGCAGGCATGAGGGCACCCCAGCCGTCCCGCCCACTCAACCCTGCCCCAGCTCTCCCCCATCACCCCACCAAAGCTGGGTCAGAGCAGACTCAGGCCAGTGCCTGCCTTCAGGGAGCTCAGTCTTAGGGGAAGAGCCAGGCCAGGTCCCCAGTGTGACAAAAGCTACCTGAGGACAGCCCTGGGGGTTGGAGAGAGATGGAGGAGAGGGTGTGGTGGGGAAGCCGTACTGCCTCTGGGTGAGACTGTCTCTGCTGCCCTCACCTGGGCCCTGGGCCCACCCTTCCCTCTGCAGGGCCCTTTCGTGCACCTGTCTGTGATGATCGCTGCCTACCTGGGCCGTGTGCGCACCACGACCATAGGGGAGCCTGAGGTTAGGGACTCGGGGCTTCCTTAGAGGAATGGGAGTGGGGAGGGAAGGGGCTGACGCTGAGCCCTGGACTCGGATCCCACTAGAACAAGAGCAAGCAAAACGAAATGCTGGTGGCAGCGGCGGCAGTGGGCGTGGCCACAGTCTTTGGCGCTCCCTTCAGCGGTGAGACCCCCCTCGTGCCCCGCCCCCTGGGTCCCTCAAGCTCCTCCCCTGACACCCTGGGCTCCCTTGGCCCAGCTGAGAGCCTGGAGGAGGGGGTGGGGCTCATTCTTGTTCTTACTTCAGCCCCGCCTTGGGTATAGCCACCCCCCGGGGGCGGCGGCGGGGGGGCGGGTGGTGGGGGGCGTGGTTGGGCGGTGCTGAGAGGCTTCAGGGTAACATTACACAGACCTGGGTTTGAAATCCACTGGCCCCTTGGCCTCTCTGAGCCCAGCTTCCTTCTCAGTAAAATGGGGAGCAAACCGTTCCCACCCGATAGTGAGAGGGCGCACACCCGCATTCCAGGCTGGACGGGTCTCTGGGCAGCGGGCTCCTCCCCGCCCAGGGCGCATGCGCTGCCCTCCCCTCCTGTCTGTCCCTGTCCGGGCTGTAGGAAAGCAGGACAGTTGGGTCAGGGAGGAGGTGACATGGGGAAGGGGCCCTACAGCCACAGGTGGGTGGGGGTGGGGGCCCACCTGAGATCAGTGTCGCCCCCAGGTGTCCTGTTCAGCATCGAGGTCATGTCTTCCCACTTCTCTGTCTGGGATTACTGGAGGGGCTTCTTTGCGGCCACCTGCGGGGCCTTCATGTTCCGGCTCCTGGCGGTCTTCAACAGTGAGCAGGGTGAGCCCCCTGGGCTGCCTGACCCTGGCCCTGCCTGGGGGCCGGGGCGAGGGGGCCCTTCCTTCTCCTCTGTGTACGTCCCTTGCTCTTCCCTTCCCTCTCTCTCCCTCTTTTTCCTCTTCCTTGTTCCCACCTCCTTCTGGGAGGATGGAGGGGGCTGACCTGTGTTGAGCATGAAGGGCAAGGGGCGCTGAGGGTAGAAGGGATGAGGCTGGGCAGGGAGGCAGGAGCCTGGTCGTGGGGGCCTGGAATGCCAGGACACAGAGTCCGGTCAGGACCTGGCACCCCCTCCACCCTGGGCTGTTATTCTGGGACTTGACTTTGGGTGGGGTGGGAGCACCATCTCGGCTCCCCACTGCCCTCCTTCCCCAGAGACCATCACCTCCCTCTACAAGACCAGTTTCCGGGTGGATGTTCCCTTCGACCTGCCTGAGATCTTCTTTTTTGTGGCGCTGGGGTGAGTGGGTGCCTTGGGCCCCTAAGAGTCCAAAAGGCATTCCCCCCAGGCCTAGACTGCGGCCCCTGGTACTGGGGTCAGGCTCTGGTCTTACCTCCCTTCACCCCGCAGTGGCATCTGCGGCGTCCTGAGCTGCGCTTACCTCTTCTGTCAGCGAACCTTCCTCAGCTTCATCAAGACCAATCGGTTCAGCTCCAAACTGCTGGCCACCAGGTAGGATCTGGGCTAGGGGCTGGGGACATCTCAGTGAGCCCCTTGTGGACTCCAGACCTTATGTAGAAAGCCCCACCCCCATCCTCCCACTGAGCCTCTAAATCCCTCCCTAGCCCATGGAGCACCTAACACCCCTCTCCAAGTCCCCACGGTCACTGTCCCCCCTTCCTTACTGGGCTACGAACCCCCCATTGAACCCCCATCCCTCCTTCATTCTACAATCTCTCAGTGAAACCCCACCCCCTCACTGAGCCTCAAACCCTGTGCCTCTTCAAACCTTGTGTGGCCCCTGGCGTTGGCCTTGGCATTGACCGGCCCTCTTGCCCCAAGATGCACATGGCCCGCCCCGGCCCGGCCCACTCTCTCCTCCCTCCCAGCCTGCCTCTGCCCCAATTATCCTCTCAATCTCCTGCGTGATTCCTCTGCCCTCAGTCATACCCAGTAGTGAGGGTCTCACCCGACGTGTTCTACCCCCTGAAGGGGGCCATGTTCCCTGCTCCCTCCCTTCCTCCTCCCCAGTCCTTGCCTCGGTATCAGCCCCCAGGTGGGGAGCTCTGCTGCTGCCTGGGCCAGGTCCTGCTTCCCTCTTCTTGGGATGTGGGAAAGGGAGGGGCAGCCCTAGAGCTCACCCACCCCCGACAGCAAGCCTGTGTACTCTGCTCTGGCCACCTTGCTTCTTGCCTCCATCACCTACCCGCCTGGTGTGGGCCACTTCCTAGCTTCTCGGGTAAGGGGGTCCTGAGCGGGGGTGGCAGGAGTGGGAACCCCCATTTGTTTTCCCCTTTGCATGTGTCTCACGTAATCCCCTGAGCACCCCACCAGGGTGACACCTGGGCATCATTCTGCAGATAAGGAGACCATAGCTCTGGGAGGTCAGAGCCCTGCCCAAGGCCCCCCGCTGGGAAGTGGCAGAGGAGGATTCCAGGCAGGGTCAGGAGGTGCGGGGGTGGCTGGGGTCTGCCGCTCGGGGCCCCTCATGTCCAGTTCCCACCTGCCCCGCCACAGCTGTCCATGAAGCAGCATCTGGACTCGCTGTTCGACAACCACTCCTGGGCGCTGATGACCCAGAACTCCAGCCCACCCTGGCCCGAGGAGCTCGACCCCCAGCACCTGTGGTGGGAATGGTACCACCCGCGGTTCACCATCTTTGGGACCCTTGCCTTCTTCCTGGTTATGAAGGTGGGTCTCCTGGCCCCCAGGTGTGCACAGAGCCAGGACCAGCTCTGGTGGGGAGGGGCGGGGGTGCCTCCCTGCGCCTGGTGGCATGGAGCCCAGGCCTTCCACTTCCACTTCCTGTTGTGCCCCCTGCCCACTGCATGGTCCTGGACAAGTGGCTTCAGGTCTCTGGACCTCAGTCTTCCCATCTTTAAAATGGGGTGGTTACTGGGAAGGCTGAGAAGGAAGAAAGGAATGTACCTGGCACAGTGCCAGGCACACAGTGGGCATTTCTCAGGGTAAGGACCCTCCCCTAATGCTGGACTCTGGCAATGGGTGCATGGCCGGCACCCTCTTTCTCTCTAGGATGCCCCCTGTCCCCTGTCCTGTCTTCTCTCGTCCATGCCTTGCCCAGCGGCCTCTAACCTCTGCCCTGGGCTCCCCCTTCCTGCAGTTCTGGATGCTGATTCTGGCCACCACCATCCCCATGCCTGCTGGCTACTTCATGCCCATCTTCATCCTTGGTGAGTCTGGGGTCCTGAGGTTCTGAGAGTTTCGGGGTTCTTGGGGCAGGGCCATGGATCCTGGTTCACCCTCTTCCCAGGTGGTACTGAGGATGGTCCTCAGGGATGGAGGGCTGTGGGGGCCGGGTCAGCCTGGCTCCCTCTCACCCTAAGCCTGTGGCCAGGAGCTGCCATCGGGCGCCTCTTGGGAGAGGCTCTTGCTGTCGCCTTCCCTGAGGGCATCGTGGCTGGAGGGGTTACCAATCCCATCATGCCCGGGGGGTATGCTCTGGCAGGTGAGTGGGTCAGGGCCCTGATGGGTGGGCAATGTTGTGGGGCTGGGCTGGACCTGGAGAATTGGCTGGTGGTTCCCCAGGGCACGGAGCAGTCACTGAGTCCTCCAGTGAACCCCCCCACCCCTGATGGGGGTCTGTCCCTCCTGAGCCCCACCATTCTCCGGGGCCCATCAGTCCCTCATGACTCCTGTCCTGTCCCCAGCCCTGTGGCCTCCCTTATCCCTCTCTTCTCACCAAGCCCAGGCCTTGGGGCACTTCCCACAGTGCCCAGGCTGTGGCCTCTTACAATTCCCACCCTAGCCCCTGGCCGCAGCCAGGCTAGTTATTCCCTCACATCAGGCTGGCCCCTGCCCCCTGGCCCCTGGCTCCTGGCCTGAGCCGACCTGTGTGGCTCTGCCCCGGCAGGGGCTGCAGCCTTCTCAGGGGCTGTGACCCACACCATCTCCACGGCACTGCTGGCCTTCGAGATGACCGGCCAGATAGTGCATGCACTGCCCGTGCTGATGGCAGTGCTGGCAGCCAACGCCATTGCACAGAGCTGCCAGCCCTCCATCTACGATGGCACCATCATTGTCAAGAAGCTGCCATACCTGCCACGGATTCTGGGCCGCAACATCGGGTGAGGGGCGCCCACCTCAGCCTGGCTGAAAGGGTCATAGTGTCCGGGTAGGGCTGGGGGTGGAGGGCACCTCCAAAAAGAAACTCCACCGCAGCTGACCTCGGACATGGGGGCTGGGAGGGGCTGACACACAGCGGTGCTCTGGTCTCCACTCTCCCCAGTGCCCCGGGTGACCTTGCGCAAGTCCTTGGCCTTGAGGCCTCAGTGTCTGTCTAGGGGTCAGCTGGGCTTCACAGCAGGAGGATGAGTATTGCCCCGTGTACAGGTTGAGGAAACCAGGGCTCAGAGAGGTGCCGTGTCTTGCTCCAGGTGACACAGAGAGTCAGCACCAGATCCAAGAGGTCTCCTCCCCTCTCCCCACTTCTGCAGCCTTCACTGGGACTTTGGGAGCAGGAGGTGGAACGAGAATGGAAATGGGCTTTGAGGTCCTCACTCAACCAGATAGGACCAGAGCAGCTTCTGGCACCGGAAAAGCAGACCAAAGAGGCTCTGAGAGTCCCTGAGTCGGAGGCCCCGTTCCAAACACAAGCAAGCTGCTGCCTTGCTCTGAACCTGTTTCCCCATCGGGAAAATGGGGCTGTTTATACCAGTGATTTTCAACCTTTCAAGTTTTTCCTTGGGGGTGACATATACTTTTATAATCAAATGGAATTATCCAGGGAAGGCTGCTGGGTCTGTACTCCAATCTCATTATTCATTAATGTGATGGCCAGTCACTGAGCACCTGGCAGATACTGGTTTTCCATCATCTCACACTCAGCTCTGTCCAAGGTGGGACAAGACCCAAGTGGAGCTGGTCTGGGGGACATGGGGGACCAGGGGACTGGGGATTTGGAACTGGGCCATCAGTAATGTGGTCCCCGGGTTTCCTGCCACTGTGGGTTCTAGGAGTCCCTCATTCCAGAAACCTCTCCGGCCCTGCCCACATTCCAGAGCCGTGGGTCCCTGGTTCAAGCAAAGCTCTCCCCACATCCCCTTGCCGGCCTGGGTCTCACATCCCTGACTCCGGGACCTGATGGGAGCCCCTCCACCTGCAGCTCCCACCATGTGAGGGTGGAGCACTTCATGAACCGCAGCATCACCACACTGGCCAAGGACACGCCGCTGGAGGAGGTGGTCAAGGTTGTGACCTCCACAGACGTGGCCGAGTATCCCCTGGTGGAGAGCACAGGTGCCCAGCCGGAAGGGAGGAGGAAGTCTGGGTGTGGGGGATGCCCTCTGCCTCCTTCTTGGATCTGTCAGGCAGGCACGATCTGCATCCAGGCTCTGTGACTTAGCAACCAACCGTGTGACCTTGGGCAAGTCACTTCACCTGAGCCTCAGTTTCCTCATCAGTAAAATGGAAATCATGGCCACCCTCCCTTGGGGTGGTTGACATGTCTAAAGAGAGTCGGCCGGGTGCTTATAAGGCAGTCCCTGGGCAGCTGCTGGGGTAGGAGCATGGGGACACCACCAGGGTCTTCCGGAAGCTTGGCCCTCAGGCCTGTTTCTTCATAACGCGCCTCCCTCCCTCTCCCTCTCCACTTGCCAGAGTCCCAGATCCTGGTGGGCATCATGCAGAGGGCCCAGCTGATACAGGCCATCCAGGCTGAGCCTCCTTCCGGGGCTCCTGGACACCAGGTGGGTACTCCTGAGGGGCGTGGGGATGGGGCGGGGGTGGGTCAGCAGGGATGGGAGGGGAGGGACCTGCTGATCTCCTGAAGGAGGGGTGGTCTGAGAGAGGCATCCTGGGGAGGCCGACCCTGCACCCATAACCCTTCCCCACCCCCAGCAGTGTCTCCAGGACATCTTGGCTGCGGGCTGCCCCACAAAACCAGTGACCCTGACACTATTCTCAGAGACCACCTTGCACCAGGTAACAAGTATTGGGGAGTGTGACACACAGAGGCCCCTGGGTCAGGGCAAGAGCTGATGAGGAGCTCAGGCTCCAGCCTCCCCTCCCAACCCCGCCCCGCCCGTCTCATGCTGCTTCCTGTTCCTCCTGGGCCTGGGCAGGGCAGTCCCGCCCTGTCGGCCCGATGATGCAGAGAGACGAGGGAATTGGGGGGCTTGGCAAATGGAAGTCTCTGGGTGGAGAAAGACAGTGGAGTTGCACCAAGGCACACGTGCGTTTCAGTTTCAGCTCCACCACATTCTCTCTGTGTGATCTTGGACAAATTATGTAGCCAGTTGAGACAGAGCCTGACACAAGGATGGGGGAAGGGCAGAGGCTGACAGGGGACCTAGAGATGGCCCCGCCCCCTCTGTGCTGCTGGAGGGTGCTGGATATTGGGTCCTGTCCTCCTGCAGCCCCACCCGGACCCTTGAGTGGACTCTGGCATCCCCCAGTGGCCCACACTGGACATTGCAGGCCTGGGTCTCTTGCCTCCCACACACATCAGGCCCCGCCCCTCTTCCTGGCTCAGAGGCGTGGCAGAGTGGGCCAGAGGGTGGGCTGGGTGCCTTCTACCCTCCAGTGTTTCCTAACATCCCCCATGCAGGCACACAACCTCTTTAAGCTGTTGAACCTTCAGTCCCTCTTCGTGACGTCGCGGGGCAGAGCTGTGGGCTGCGTGTCCTGGGTGGAGGTACCAGGGTCCCCGGGGCAGAGCAAAGCCGGGGACTCATGCCTGAGAAGACTAGGGAGGTGGGGTGGGGGGGACATCAGCATGCTCCCATCCAAACCTGGGGGGATTCAGAGGATACTGATGAGTCCCTCTTCCCGGCCCAGATTGGACACTGGGCCTGGCTCCCCGATCTTGTTTTCTGGCCAGTGGCCAGCCTGCCCTTCTCTGCCTCAGTGATCCCATCTGTACAATGGGGTGGCACAGGCTCTACTATTCAGCCCGGAAGTGAACCTTAGGGAACTAAAAATGCTGGAGTCCCCCTCTCAACCTCCTCTACATCCCCCCCAACCTCCACCCCCTTGCTCTGTTCTAGATGAAGAAAGCAATTTCCAACCTGACAAATCCGCCAGCCCCAAAGTGAGCCGGCCCAGCAAGACGAAACAGGGCACCCCAGCTGCCCTGGTACTGAGGTTGGGCTGAGACCCTGCCTCTCTTCCCCCATCACCACCTGCCCCTCCCTCCAGCCCAGCTCCATTCTTTGGCATAACAGGCAACTCTAACCTAGCCCGGAAGAAGATGGCTCATCCTGGGTGGGACGATGGCTCCTGCCTTGAAAGACAAAAATCCCACCTTGGACAGAGCTGAGTGTGAGATGACAGAAAACCAGCATCTGCCAGGTGCTCAGTGACTGGCCATCACGTTAATGAATGACGAGATTGGAGTACGCTGTCACCAAGGGCAGGCACAGACGCCCTCTGGGGTTGTCTGATTCCCAGTGAGAGGCTCCTGAGAACAATAAAGCTGGTTCCCAGAGCTGCTGTCCATCCCTCATCTCAGCTTCAAGGTTGCTGGTCTGGGACTGGAGCTCCTTACCTGCGCTGGCCCAGAGTGAGTTTCCCGTGGTCACGTGGGCACTGCAGGCCCGGGCCCCTGGGCTCCTCCTCATGCTCCACTTCTTGGCAGGGAGATGATAGGGAGAGAGGGTCTCCCACCAGGTCTGTGATGCTTGTCCTCATGAATAAGTGGGATGCTGTGTTGCTCAAACCCTAGTCTCCTGCTTGGCTGGGCCACAGCTTATAAAGCCAGGACCCAAGTATGGCTCCTTGTGGAGTCCACAGAGCCTTGGGCATCCTCCATGAGCCCTCTATGCCTGGGTGGCCCAGGTTGACCGGCTGTGTATGTGTTGGGGTTAAGGATCCCCCCTGACTCCCTCTGGACTCTGTCCAGGGGCCCAAGGTCTTCCACAGCAGAGACTAGGCCAAGATCATCCAGGGTGAATCCACCACTTTAATGTCCTCAGAGAACCTTGAGTGAGATGGGAGGGAGCTGCAAGGAGGGGGAGTGGGCTCCCAGGGGGCGAGAAGCAGGGGACACCGAGGAAGCAGGTTCAGAGAAGGAGGGACAGACAGACAGACACTCCAGAGACACAGATGTCCTGGGTGAGGAGAGCTGGGGAGCAGGTGCTTAGCTACCAGCAGTGGTCACCCCACCTTTGCTGGGGGGCAGACACATGGAGGGAGTGGGGAGGGACTGAACCCCAGGTACAGGCAGGGTTCCCAGACCCCACTCTGAGTGGGTCTCAGTTCTGTCCATGGCTGTCCTCCTGGGGGCCTGACTGTTGCTCCTCTAGGCCAGGCTGCCCTGGTGTCTCTGAGAGTCCTTGAGTTCCCTGAGGGCAGACACCCTGCAGGGGAAGGTGCCCACCTGAGTGAAGTAATGAAGGGGGAGGGGGTTATGGCTCCCACTGCTGGGGCAGGTCCACCGAGGCACAGAGAGGCCACCATGAGTGCTGTCCATGGAGGGGAGGGAGCCCGGCAGGTGGGTCCCACCCTCGGATCCTTGGGCCCCGGGCAGCCGCTACGGATGCTGCAGCTCTGGGCTGGGGGGCTGCATAATGCCAGTGGTGCTGGGGGGCTCCTCAGGTGAGGGATAGCTGTCAGGGGAGGGGCTGGGCGAGGAGAAGGCCTGAAGGCTGTCATCCTGCGAGGGGCCGCTGGGAAGGCTGTCCTGAAGGTAGATGCTCTCCAGATCTGGAAAAGCAACGGGGAAACGGGGGAATGGCGTCCCGGATCTGGCTCCTCGCCCTCTCTGGGGGTGTGAGAACGGGCAAGGCACAGAAGACCTGCCTCCAAATCCAGCTGTGTGACTGCCGAGGCTTGTGACCTTGGTCAAGTCACCAAAACTCTGAGCCCCAGGTTCCTCCTCGAGGCAGTAAACAGAGGAGTTAAGAGTGGGCTTGGAGCCAGCCTGTGCTCTCGGAGAACTGGGACAACCATTGCTCCCCTGGGCCTCTGTCGCCTCCCCATCCCTCTCCATCTGTCAGGGAGGACTAAGTGCAGGCTTCCCCCAGGACCAAGGCTCCTTGAAGCCCTCAATAGTAACCTGGGCTTCTAGAAAGGTGGTTGCTTGTGCCTGGTGCTAAGTTTCAGATCCGGCTCTGACGCTTCTAGCTGTCATTTGGAGTAAGTTTCTGAACCTGAGTGCCTCTGTTTCCTTATTTGTAAAAAGGGGACAACAGGACCCACTCTCTAGGGCTGCTGTGAGGATTCCGTGAGGTGCCTCGTGCACAGCCCTCGGTGTGGTAAGCGCTCGATTCCCGCCCCCACTGTGCTCACTCTCTCTTTCCTGCTCCTGGCACTGCCGGGCAATGGGCAAGGCAAGGATCACTGCCCCATTTTGCAGATGAAGAAACTTAGGCTGAGAAAAGGAAGGGGCTCCCCCGAGGTCACACTGCATTTGGTGATGGGCGGGCATCCAGCATCAGCTCTGCTCTGCCCATCACCCCCCACCCGCCCCCGGACCCCCTGGGCTGTACCTTGGAGCTGGACGATGCCCTGGGGGCTGTTCTCGGGGTGCAGCTCCTCGTCGTCCAGCAAGGACCAAGCGCTCAGTGTGGCCTTTGTGATGGCAAACTGCTTGGCGACCCCTGGGGGGACAGCGAGATCCAGCTCAGGGGGACATGGGTGGGGACGGCCTCAGTGCCTGATGGAGCTGCTCCAGGACAGGCTGGAGGGTGGCCGCCTCTCTGGGCTGCCCATCCACACCCCAGTGGTCAAGAGTGCTCACTTAATACCCACCCACCCTATGCCATTATTTTTCCTGCCCAGACAATGCCCATGCAGTGACCTGGGCCCCCCAAGGACCCAGCTTCACCCCCACAGAGCCCTGGCCAGTCCCCCTCCTTGCTGACCTGCAGCAAAGCGGGCCTCACGCAGCTCATCCGGGAGGCAGCAGTAATGCTCGTCCTCAGCTGGGGACAGCTCCCAGCCTGCCCGCTGGGCACTCCAGCCCTTCCGTTCAATGAGGTGGGCCACGCGGCCTCGGGCCATGGCCGTGGGCTTTGTGATGTGGTCCTTGATGCTCTGCACCACCCCTGGGGCATGGAGGGCATCTGGGTGACTGTCCTGACACAAGGCTCAGCGCAGGGCCTGGCCCCCATGCCTCAGGCCCACCCAGTGGCCTGTACCCCACATTCCCTCAGTGCGCCATGGTCTCCATCAGTGCCCCACACCTCCCCAGGGGCCTGTACCCATCTAACTCCTCACGCCCTCCAAAGCCTCCTGCTCACTCCTGCCCTGAGCCCTCTGAGCTCTGTGGCCCCCTCCCCTCATGCCTCCACCCACTGGCCTTCGCATTTCCTCCCAGCATCCTACTCCCAGTCCATGTTCCTGCCCTCTGGGTCCTTCTTCCCCAGATCGCCCACACCCCTCACTCCCTTTCTGACCAAGTTCAGACCCTTCCATCCAAGGAGATCCACCCAAGGACCACTCATGAGCCCCCAGCTTTCTCCATGATGCATTAAACACATTCTGAGAGAACATCTCTGTGGCCTGCCAGCTCTGCTTGAGGTGAGACCTGGGTGGGTGGAGCAGGCAGGGAAGGCTTCCTGGAAGAGGGGACCTGGGATTGGAATTTGAAGGTGCATTGGGTTTGGACAGATAGAGGCAAGACTGGAGCTTTCATTTCAAAGATGAGAAGAGGATGAAGGCATGGAAGAGTCTGGCGTGAGTCCAGGACTAGCTGGGGTGAGACTTGGGGTCCACACTAGGACGGGGAGGCAGGAGAAGCTGGGAGCTGATCAGGGCCAGAACAGGGTTGGAGAGAACCAGATGGAGGGCTCAGATGTTCTCCTTGTGCAGTGGGGAGCCCCTGCAGGGTAATGAGCAAGAGAGTGACCAGTTAGCACAGCTGTTTAGGAAGAGCGCCCCAGATGGAGGATTAGGGGCTACTGCAGGGACCCAGCAACAGACAAGGCAAGGGCTGGGCAGACAGAGGGGAGGGGTCGGGGGCTTTGGGAGGAGAGGAGTTGGATGTGGAAGTCGGAGAGGGGCTGTCAGCAACGGTTCAGGATTGTCATTAACCAAGTCTGACAACACAGATCTGGGAGTCACCCCGGTCTCCGAAGCCGTGATATGAGGAATGGCGATATTTAAGAAAGACGAGGCTGGGTGCGGTGGCTCACGCCTGTAATCCCAGCACTTTGGGAGGTCAAGGCGGGAAGCTCACTTGAGGTCAGGAGTTTGAGAGCAGCCTGGCCAACATGGTGAAATCCTGTCATCCTGTCTGTATTAAACACACACACACACACACACACTAGCTGGGCATGGTGGCATGTGCCTGTAATCCAGCTGCTTGGGAGGCTAAGGCAGGAGAATCGCTTGAACCCGGGAGGCTAAGGTTGCAGTGAGCCGAGATCACACCACTGCACTCCAGCCTGGGTGACAGAATGAGAAGAAAGACGAGGTATCCACAAAGGAAATTAGAGAGCTGGGAAAATGGGAAAGATGGGTGTGTGGAAGAAAGGGGAGAATCTCGCTCCCAACCACTAAAGTGGGGGGTGTTAGGTATCTAAGAAGGTGTTTTGGAGGAGGTGGGTGTTCAAGTGGCCCTTGAAAGGTAGGTGCAGTGGAGGAAGGTGCTGCGGGTGGAAGAAAGGCACAGGCCAATGTGGGGAGGGAGGGCCCCAGGGGTGCTGGGGGAGCTGGGTGGGCTGTAGTGAAGTGGAGCCTGCAGGGCATGGCGCAGAGCTGGGTGTGCACAGACAGGTGAAGGCCGTGCTGGAGCCACCTGATGCTGTGGGGGCCACGTGATGCCGTGGTGATCACCGACACCTCCTGTACTGTGCTATGAGCCCATCCCCATCTGCTTCAGGTGCTGCTTGCTATGAGCTCACACCTACATCCGTATCTGCAGAACCGCCCTGAGCCAATGGGAGCTGCCTCACCCAGAGATGCCCAGGAGGCTGCAAATTCCTCCCCTGGGGCAGCCAGTGAGTCAGCAATGGGGGAGTATAAAGTCCAGCCCCTGGCTGGGCACTGTGACTCGCGCCTATAATCCCAGCCCTTTGGGAGCCTGAGGCGGGCAGATCACCTGAGGTCAGGAGTTCAAGACCAGTCTGGTCAACGTGGCGAAACCCTGTCTCTACTAAGAATACAAAAATTAGCTGGGTGTAGTGGTACACACCTGAAATCCCAGCTACTTGGGCAGCTGAGGCAGGAGAATTGCTTGATCCCAGGAGGCGGAGGTTGCAATGAGGCGAGATCATGCCACTGTACTCCAGCCTGGGTGACAGAGTGTCACTCTGTCTCTCAGAAATAAATAAACAAATAAAATAAAATAAAATTTAAAAAGTCCAGCCTGTCACCATAGCGTACCATCAATTCTGGGGCTCCCAAGCTCCCAAGCTGTGGTGGGACCAGCTTGGTGAAGCTAGACTCCTGCAGAGCCCCTTCCCCAGGCCCCTCTGCCTCACCCGCTGCCTGCTGGCTTCTCTTGAGGGCCAGTCCCCAGGGAATCACCTGCACAGTCACGCCCATGTCAGGCTCTGCTTCCAGGGAACCTGAACTAAGGTGATGTGACTGGCAGACAGGCAGGGAGGCCACACCAGACAGATATCTGAAAAACTCTGCCCCATCCCCTCAGAGCTTCTTGAGAACCCAGCAGTTCAACCCGTGGAAGCAGAACCCTGAGCCGCTGGTCCCCCCATGACCCGCATAACCCAGCATGGACTCTGGCATTTAGAACACGGAGAATCCAACAGGGCTGCCATCCTCCCACCTGCAACTCAGCCGTGCCCTTCCCACAGCCAGGGTCTAGGGTGGGACCGTGCATTCTCCATCAGCAGGAGAGCTGCATCCAGAACCTACCCACAAGGGACGAGGTGGCCAGGGCTGCCACGTTGTAGTTGCCGGGGCGGGACCTGGAGTCGGACAGGTAGCCGTTGGTGGTCTGGAAGCACCTCTGGAGGAAGGGGCAGGAGGAGTGAGCAGGGTGGGCCAGGCTGCCGGCCGACATCCCTCCAGTACCACCACCCATCCCTGTCTCCCAGCTCACCAGGTCCTCTGGCCAGTGGGCAGGGACAGGGCAGCTAAAGCCAGGGAGATCCTACCAACTCCCACGGGACAACCCCCACCCACTGTTTCATGAGATTCTTGTCTTAGGGCTGGTGGGACTGTGTTCCTGAGCTGGGCACAGGGGAGAGAGGGGCGGTGGTGTCAGCTGGGGCCGACTAGACTGGGGGACACACAAGTGTACTGACCTGCCAAGGATCCCAACAGAAATCCATCTGTTTGTCCTAAAACAAGAGGTGAGAGAGGATCAGGCAGGGCCTGGCACGCTGTGCCGGCAGATGGCCCGAGTCCTGGGGCCCTGGGTGGGGGTGGGGGTCAGCCTTCTTCTGGTGCTCTGTGAGGTCAGGGTCTGTCCTCTCATGGGTCATGCTCTGGTGTCCCCCGGCATGCAGAGTAAGAAGGAGGGGGCAACAGTGGTGCTGGGAGGAGAGGCAGTGGGTGCCGCTTATAGAGCAGGCTTGGGTGTGGGCTCTGACTTTGCCATTTCCCAGCTGGTATCCCTAGACTCTTCCTAAAAGCTCCGAACACGTCTCTTCCTCTGCAAAATGGCGACAATGTCATTCACCTCACGATTTGTGGTGAGGCCTAAATAACATAATGGAGGCTGAGAAGAGCTGAGTGCAGTGCTTAGCAGGAGGTGAGTGCCGCTGGGGAGAAGGTAATTATATCATCCAGTGGGTTCATGCCACAGACCCTGAAGCAAGGGTGGAAATTATGCACCAGAAATTGGGGCTTCTAGTGACCCTGAGTGACATCTTCCAAATCTATCTAGACTGAGAATTCTTTTTTTTCTTTTTTTAATTCTTTGCACCCCTAATCACCACCCTGCCTGCGCCTTTGCTCACATCACCTCCTTCTCCAACAAAGGAACAGCTGTTCCTGCTGCACCCAAGACCTTCTTGCCCATCCATCCCGGACCGGCTCCCACTCCTGCCCTCCCCCCGGAGGCCTTGCTCTCTCTGCTGCGGCATCACCGTGCCCTCTCTGCTCCATCAGCCCGGAAGCATCCCGCCAGCATCGCACGTGCTGCCACGTCTCTTGGGCTCGGGACTTTGTCCTGCAATCTCTCCCCTCTGTCCCCTTACCACTAGGTCGGGCTGTCAGCACCCCAGCAGCCCAAGCATCTTCTTTTTTTTTTTGATCTTTTTGTTTTGTTCTCTTTTTGAGACAGAATCACACCCAGGCTGGAGTGCAATGGCATGATCTCAGCTCACTGCAACCTCTGCCTCCCAGGTTCAAGCGATTCTCCTGCCTCAGTCTCCCAAGTAGCTGGGATTACAGGTGTGCGCCATGCTGCCCAGCTAATTTTTGTATTTATGGTAAAGACAGGGCTTTCGTCAAGTTGGCCAGGCTGATCTTGAGCTCCTGGCCTCAGGTGATCTGCTGGCCTCGGCCTCCCAAAGTGCTGGGATTACAGGCATGAGCCACTGTGCCCGGCTCCGCATCTCCTATCTTTTCAGAACCTTGTCATGACCATGTTTCCCTCCAGCGCTCCTCTGCTCCCTTCTCATTGGATGTGCAGAAGGCTGTGTCGGCCCCAGCCTCTCGGGATGACCTTAGCAGGCGTCTCTTCCTCCCTGGCCTCTGTCCTGTGCTTGGTGGGTCCTCAGCTCACAGGCCAGTACACCTAGGCTGGGACCCCAGGTCACCTGGCATGGGGTGGCCAAGTGAAGGGGAAGGGACGTGGTCACTGAGGAAACACTCAGATCCCCTCCACCTGGAGCTGGTCCCAGCCAGAGACTGCCTAGAACCTTTGGGGTTTCTGGAGCCACCCTCAGACTCTGGGAGCCTGGCGTTCCTAAGGAGCCCCCAGCACTCCTCACTCTTCAAACTCCCTTCCCCTCTCGCTGAAGACAGTGGGACCAGGTAAGGCATGGGAAGGGGCTGTGGGGGTGAGCTGGTAAGGCTTGTGTCTTGGGAGATGGGGGGTCTGCTAGCTCCCCAGCTGTCCCCACAGTTCCTCTGGGAAGCCAGGAATAACCAGAGCCTCCCTCCCCTCCTAGGCACCTGGCAGTGGGGGTGTAACCGTTGGAATAAAAGCAGGGCAGGAGACCCTGCTTCATGTCACCTGCCAGGCTGCAAAGTAGTGTGGGGACTCAGTGACCTCTGAATGTGGGTTCTCTGCACCACCCCGCTCCCACCCATACCCACCCTGTCTCTTTCAGCGTGCCCTGTCCCCCGTCCCCCGTCCCCTGTCCTCAGCTCCTCTGAGGCGAGGGGACTGTGCAGGTCCTGGGCGCCAGACCTCCACTGTCATGAGACAGAGACCCAGGTCTCAGGCTCAGCCCATTTGACAGAGGAGGAAACAGAGGCTCCGGATGGTGATGGTGTTAGGGTCACAGAGCCGCACTGGGTTCTCCCCTGCTGTCTCTCTACTGAGCGCCCCCTACTGCTGCCAGGCGACTAATGTGGAAGGGAAGAAATTAGGGCTGATGTGGAGGCAGTGGGTTTGGGAGGGACCTGCATTGGGTCCTGCGCCCCCTGGCTGCCCTCTTCTCAGCCTCCTGGTGCTCACAGGGCTGGGGGGTGAGGGCGGATGTGGACCTGCAGTGCCGGCTGTGGGACAGTAGCCAGCAGCTGCCCCAGACCAGACACTGGGTATCGGGATGTTGACAGGGCAGCCAGTTCCGGTGCTGTGCAGAGTCAACAGGTCAGGGTGGCCAAGCTGAAAGTGGGCTCAGGTTCATGCAGAGCGGCAACCCCCATCCCACCTCCCACGACACACACCTTCAATTTTGATTTGACTTGCCTGGCATCTAGGGGCAAAGGGTGGCCCAGGGTCCCAGATTTTAACAATCATTCAAGGGCCATCATAAGCTTCAGAGAGTGGCTTTGTCTGGGTGGGACTGGAGGCAATTGCCCCCAACCTCTTGCCCCAAAGTGGCATCAGACACAGCTCTTCTGTTCTGTGCCCAAACTATTGCCCAGGTTCAGCCTCAGAAGCTGGAGGAGCTTCGGACAGGAGAAGAGCTGCACAGTGGAGGGCTGGGTTCAGCCTCTGCTGTGTGACCTTGGATGAGAGACTCACCTCTCTGACCATCTACAAAATGGCGAGGCTCTCCCCATTCACAGGGTGTGGGGAGGAGGACTTGAGTTGCAGATGTGAAGCTCCTGACACGTAGCAGGCACAGGGCACGTGCTTGTTCCTCGCCATGTCCCCTCACACCTGTGCTCCCATCTTCTGTTGGGGTGGGACAGACTCTGTGGAATTACCCAGAAGTCCCCAGCCAGAGCCGCTGGCCCTTGGACATGTGCTTTGAGAGGCATTTCCTGAGCCTGGAGGGTCTGGACACAAGGATCAAGTCCAAGTTCCTGACCCCAATTCACTGCCTTGCCCCAGGTGTCGGCCTCCTCGCCAGCCCTGGACAAGATGGGTCATCAGGACGGGACCGTGTGGCACAGCCTGCGGGCTTTGGAGCCAGGCAAACCTGGGCTGGGAATCCTGGCTCTGCCTCGGCCTCCGTGATCTCCGACAGGCAGCCCCACCTCCCTGAGACACCATTTCTCTACAACGGGATCACACTGCCTGCCTCGTGGGATTTCCGTGGGCACTCGGGGTAATTAATCTGGGGGAAGGCTGACTCTCTACCTGGCACACAGGGAGGCTGTGGTCATGCTAGCCCCACTCACCTTTGCCGGCCTGCCTTCCCCTTCCCTGCCCAGCTTCCTCCCCTCTCCCTCTGTGCTTTTCCAAACCTTCCATGTCCAGCTCTGAGACCCCTGCGCCCTGAGCCTCAGCCCCGGCAGATGACCCCTCGCTGTCCTGCTGTGTGCGTGAGCTCCCCTCCCCAGCCCCTGTCCAGCAGCACCCAGGAGCCTGAGTATAGCTGGGCACCACCCTCTGTGCAGCTGTGGTGGGTGGGGAGGCTCCTGTTCCCCTCCCTGTTGGCAGCCCTGCTCTGCTCCGGCCTGGGCAGTTCTGGTCGGTTTTCAAGGACATTCTAAGTGTTCGCCATAAACCCTGGGCCCAGGCTGGAAAGGGGGGAGGATGTTGATTGTTGGAACACACACCTGTCCAGGTGCAGGGGAGCTGGAGGCTCTGTGAGAGGAGGGCCAGCTCAGCCGCAGCAGGAGGACTGACAGGTGAGGGGTCGCTGCAAGGAGCTGGGGCCTGCCAGGGCCAGGCAGGCAGGGCCGGGGGCGTGTAGGGGCAGGAGCCATCACCTCACTTTGGCCCTGGTGGGATCTCCTTCTGGGCCTGGGGTTTTCCTGCCTCTGCGGCCTGAGCTGGGGTTGAGGGTGCTCCGAGATTGGCAGGGAGAGTCGGAGCCATCCATGGGACTCTGCAGTGAGAGTCACAGCCCTGGGCAGAGACTGCTCCCAGCAGTGGAAGCGCCAAGCGACCCAGGAGGGTGGGAGCGGCGGCCACAGAAGGGGAAGGGGCTCTGAGCAGGGCTTGGGCTCTGGCCTGTGCCCAGTCTGCTGCTGGACACAGGGGGACACCTAAGAATCCCACCCCCATCCCACAAAATGACACACACAGGCACACACCCTCAGTGACGGAACCTCAGGGATGAGGGCACACATAGACCTAGTGTGATAACTTCACACACACACACACACACACACACACACACAGGAAAGCACAATCTTTCTTCTTCATTTGGGTGGGGAGAGCACTGGAAGGGCCTAGAGGCAGCGCGAGGACGTGCAGCAGCTCACCCAGGTCCCTCCCTCCATCCGCTTCCCCAGAGGCCTGATGGAGGAGTTGGTGGGGCTGCGTGAGGGCTCCTCAGGGGACCCTGTGACTCTGCAGGAGCTGTGGGGCCCGTGTCCCCGCATCCGCCGAGGCATCCGAGGTAAGAGCCAGGTCCTCTTCCCTTCCCCCTGTGGGACCACTCAGGACATCATTCCTGCCCGGCTCCCACCGCACCTCTCTGCCCAGGAACCACCCTCCTGGCATTTGTCCAGGACATGACTGCCCAAAGTCTCCTGAGTGACAGGGAGGGAAGGGGTCTGTCTGTCCAGCTGTCTGTGGGTCAGATGGGCCGGGCATCTGCCCTCTGCCTTTCGGGAGAAACAGCCCAAGACATGGTCACCGTGCCCATCCTTCACCCAGGCCTCTCCCTCACCTACCTGTGCCAATGTGGGGACATGGGGGTTAGCTGCTGGGACATTTGGGGCCACAGCAAGGGGCTGGGGCAGCCTGCACTTGGCACCTTTCCTTGGAGCCCCATGTGCCTTGTTCACTTTGAGACCTGACTGTCCCCTCAGCTACGGGGCAGAGCAAGTAGGGACCACAGAAGGAGGCTAAGTGCAGCCCTAGGGGCTGGTGCCCACAGCCAGTGACGGCAGCTCCCAGGTTGGGCTGGCAGCCAGCAGGCCAGGGGCATTGCTGGGGACCCAGAGGATACCTGGCGCCACAGGTCCTGGGACACGCAGGAGTCTGCTAGATCCTGGTGCTCTCTAAGCTACGGACTCTGCGAGGATGCGGGTGAAAGCTGTAGCTGCCAGCCCCCTCCACACTCCCTGTCCCCCAGGAACCTCCCAGTACAGGCAGGGATGCGGAGGGTCAGCAGGTCAAAGGCTTTCTGGTAGGGGCAGCACTCCTGGCATCCACTGTGTCACCACTGTTGCCTGCCACAAATCCTGCCCGGCCACTTATGTGAGGCAGGGCCCCCTCAGGACTACCCCAGAGTCCACCACCAAGCTCCATCCCCCTGCCCTAGCCTCTCTGCCTGAAGCCCAGCAGGCCTCCAAGGATGGGACTGTCTGTGCCTCCTGCCCCACCCTGTGCCGTGACCCCATGCCCTGCCCCAGGTGGCCTGGGGTGGCTGAAGCAGAAGCTGTTCCGCCTGGGCGAGGACTGGTACTTCCTGATGACCGTCGGGGTGCTCATGGCCCTGGTCAGCTATGCCATGGACTTGGCTGTTGAGAGTGTGGTCCGAGGTAACCCCTCCATGGCAGGTGCTGCTCTGGGCCATGGGATTCCGAGCTCGCTCTGGGGATGCCAGGTGGATGTCGCCAGGTGCAGCGGAGGTTGGGGGAGGGCTCTGGGTGGGGATCTGGTCCTGGCTTTACTCCTGACTTGCTCTGTGATCCTGGGCAGGCTCCTGCCCCTCTCTGGGCCTCAGTCATCTCATTTGCACAAGGGAGAGAGGCCTGAATGTTCCCAGGAGCCCTTCCTCCTCTGAGCTCTCTGCCTCTTCTTCCAGCCACCTTGTTCCTTCTCCTTCCCTCCTCCATGCCCTGGGGCAGAGTGGGGGCACTTCCCTATAACATTAAGCTTGGAGTTTCCTCCCCACCCCACCCCATCCCTCAGCAGCCTGCCTCCACCCTGAGGCCTCCCTGGAAGAGGTGGTGTGGGCAGGAAGGGTCTAAGACACTTTCTCTGCAGACCCTCAGCTGCCAGAAGCAGCACCTACTATAGTGTTTGGTGCTTCACACCTGTGTCATTTAGTTCTCAGTGACCCTTTAGTCTTTAATGTCTTTAGTCTTCAATTAGCCTGTGAGAAAGAGCCCATCACTAGCCCACCTGACAGATGGGGAAACTGAGGCTCAGAGAGGCTGAGTGGCTTGCCCAAGGTCACTCAGCTAGGCAGTGGTAAACCTGGGATATGGACCCAGGGTTGTACTCCTGCCTCTTCTTGGGGGTCTGCCCCTCGCTGGGTGGCCTGGTCCTCCCCTCTTCGTGACTCCATTTCCTGGTCAATAAGTGGGCACCACAGCGTCTGGCCCCGAGGGCTGCAGAGGCTGTGGGTGCCTCCCTGATACCCGGCTGTCCCCAGCGCACCAGTGGCTGTACGGGGAGATTGGGGACAGCCACCTGCTCCGGTATCTCTCCTGGACTGTGTACCCTGTGGCCCTCGTCTCTTTCTCCTCGGGCTTCTCCCAGAGCATCACGCCCTCCTCTGGAGGTGAGTCCACGGTCACCACGCCAGTCCCCACTGGCCAAAACCTTCTCAGATCCCAGGGGGCTTCTGATGGGGGGAGTCGGAAAGCAGCAGCCTCATTTCACAGACAAAGGCCGAGAAGAGTCATGTGGCTTGCCCGAAGGGACACAGCAAGAAGGCCAGATCTTGACTTTTGGGTCACTGCTGGCCCTACCTGCTTTCCAGGGGCTCCTTGGGGACTTGATGGGAGGCTTGGTGGGAGGTTCTTCTGCGAAGCCTGTTCCAGTGGCCAGTGCCAGGGAGGGGCCGGTGGAGGAGGCACAGCTCCCCCAGGCTGCTCAGCCCTGCCTCCTGTTCCAGGCCAGCAGAGGGGAGCTCAAGGCTTACTCAGTGGTGGCCTGAGATTTCATCCAGGCTTCCCCTATTCTGCCACAGCCTTCTGCCAGGCCTGGTGGGAGGAACATGGACAACTCACATTCCCCCTGTGATGCTCAGAGTCCAAATCTGCTAAATGAGTTTAAGGACCTTACCCTAGGCTGGGTGCGGTGACTCATGCCTGTAATCCCAGCACTTTAGGAGGCTGAGGCAGGAGGATCGCTCGTGCCTAGAGTTTGAGACCAGCCTGGGCAACACAGGGAGACCCTGTGTCTACAACAAATAGAAAAAAATCAGCTGGGCATGATTGCATGTGCCCATGGTCCGAGCTACTCAGGAGGCTGAGGCGGGAGGATTGCTTGAACCGGGGAATTCGATCCTGCACTGAGCAGTGTTTGCACCACTGTACTCCAGTCTGGGGGATAGAGTGAGACCCCTGTCTGAAACAAACAGACAAACAAACAAACAAACAAAAAAAGGAATCCTAACCCAGCTGGGCACACTGGCTCATGCCTGTAATCCCAGCACTTTGGGAGGCAGAAGCGGACGGATCGCTTGAGGTCAGGAGTTCTAGAGCAGCCCGGGCAACATAGCCAGACTCCATCTCTTTAGAAAAATAAGGCGGGTGAAGTGGTTTCTGCCTGTAGTCCCAGCTATTCAGGAGGCTGATGCGGGAGGATAACTTGAGCCCTGGCATCTGAGGCTGCCATGAGCTATGATCCTACCACTGTACTCCAGCCTGGCCAACAGAGCAAGACCTTGTCCCCAAAGGAAAATAATCCTAACTTCAGAGGGTTCTGCTGATCTGGCGAGATCGTAGTGTGAAAATACCGTGCAGGTAGAGTGTTGAGATTTTTAATCTAGAGATTGTCCCCCTCCTGGCCCTTCCCACCCCTGCCAAGGTTCTGGAATCCCGGAAGTGAAGACCATCTTGTCGGGTGTGGTCTTGGAGGACTACCTGGATATCAAGAACTTTGGGGCCAAGGTGGTGGGCCTCTCCTGCACCCTGGCCACCGGCAGCACCCTGTTCCTGGGCAAAGTGGTATGGGCAGGCATGAGGGCACCCCAGCCGTCCCGCCCACCCAACCCTGCCCCAGCTCTCCCCCATCACCCCACCAAAGCTGGGTCAGAGCAGACTCAGGCCAGTGCCTGCCTTCAGGGAGCTCAGTCTTAGGGGAAGAGCCAGGCCAGTTCCCCAGTGTGACAAAAGCTACCTGAGGACAGCCCTGGGGGTTGGGGAGATGGAGGAGGGGGTGTGGTGGGGAAGCCGTGCTGCCTCTGGGTGAGACTGTCTCTGCTGCCCTCACCTGGGCCCTGGGCCCACCCTTCCCTCTGCAGGGCCCTTTCGTGCACCTGTCTGTGATGATCGCTGCCTACCTGGGCCGTGTGCGCACCACGACCATAGGGGAGCCTGAGGTTAGGGACTCGGGGCTTCCTTAGAGGAATGGGAGTGGGGAGGGAAGGGGCTGACGCTGAGCCCTGGACTCGGATCCCACTAGAACAAGAGCAAGCAAAACGAAATGCTGGTGGCAGCGGCGGCAGTGGGCGTGGCCACAGTCTTTGGCGCTCCCTTCAGCGGTGAGACCCCCCTCATGCCCCGCCCCCTGGGTCCCTCAAGCTCCTCCCCTGACACCCTGGGCTCCCTTGGCCCAGCTGAGAGCCTGGAGGAGGGGGTGGGGCTCATTCTAGTTCTTACTTCAGCCTTGCCTTGGGTACAGCCACCGTCCCCCACCGAGGGGGTGGGGAGTGAGGTGATTGGCAGTGCTGAGGGGCTTCAGGGTAACATTATACAGACTTGGGTTTGAAATCCACGTGTGACCCTGGCCCGTTGGCCTCTCTGAAACCGGCTTCCTCCTCTATAAAATGGAGATCGCGACCGTTCCCACCCGATAGTGAGAGGGCGCACACCCGCATTCCAGGCTGGACGGGTCTCTGGGCAGCGGGCTCCTCCCCGCCCAGGGCGCATGCGCTGCCCTCCCCTCCTGTCTGTCCCTGTCCGGGCTGTAGGAAAGCAGGACAGTTGGGTCAGGGAGGAGGTGACATGGGGAAGGGGCCCTACAGCCACAGGTGGGTGGGGGTGGGGGCCCACCTGAGATCAGTGTCGCCCCCAGGTGTCCTGTTCAGCATCGAGGTCATGTCTTCCCACTTCTCTGTCTGGGATTACTGGAGGGGCTTCTTTGCGGCCACCTGCGGGGCCTTCATGTTCCGGCTCCTGGCGGTCTTCAACAGCCAGCAGGGTGAGCCCCCTGGGCTGCCTGACCCTGGCCCTCCCTGGGGGCCGGGGTAAGGGGGCCCTCCCTTCTCCCCTGTGTACACCCCTTGCTCTTCCTTTCCCTCTCTCTCCCTCTTTTTCCTCTTCCTTGTTCCCACCTCCTTCTGGGAGGATGGAAGGGGCTGACCTGTGTTGAGCATGAAGGGCAAGGGGCGCTGAGGGTAGAAGGGATGAGGCTGGGCAGGGAGGCAGGAGCCTGGTTGTGGGGGTCTGGAATGCCAGGACACAGAGTCCGGTCAGGACCTGGCACCCCCTCCACCCTGGGCTGTTAGTCTGGGACTTGAGTTTGGGTGGGGTGGGAGCGCCATCTCGGCTCCCCACTGCCCTCCTTCCCCAGAGACCATCACCTCCCTCTACAAGACCAGTTTCCGGGTGGACGTTCCCTTCGACCTGCCTGAGATCTTCTTTTTCGTGGTGCTGGGGTGAGTGAGTGCCTTGGGCCCCTGAAAGTCCAAAAGGCATTCCCCCCAGGCCTGGACTGCGGCCCCTGGTACTGGGGTCAGGCTCTGGACTCATGTCTGTGTGCTCCCCAGCGGTCTCTGCGGCATCCTGAGCAGCGCTTACCTCTTCTGTCAGCGAATCTTCTTTGGCTTCATCAGGAACAATCGGTTCAGCTCCAAACTGCTGGCCACCAGGTGGGCTCCGGGCTAAGGGCTAGGGACCTCTCAGCGAGCTCCCACCCCACCCCCCGGCCGTACTCCCAACCTTATGTAGAAAGCTCTACCCACCACCTGAGCCCCTAAAGCCCATCCTAGCCCATGCCCCATATGTGGAGCCCCTAATGCCCCTACAAGTCCCCACAGTCACTGCCCGACTACCTTACTGGCCTCAAACCTCCCCATTTCACCCCCATATCTCCCGGAGTCTATACCTCCTCAGTGAACCCCAACCCCCTCACTGACCTTTAACCCCTTGTTGGTCCCTCTCTCCCTTTAAACCATGTGTGCCCGTGGCATTGGCTAAGCCCTCCTGCCCCAGGCGCATGAGCCCTGCCCTAGCCTGGCCTCACTCTGTCCTCCCTCCCAGCCTGCCTGTGCCCCAATTCTCCTATCAGCCTCTACCCCTAAAAATACTCAGGAGTGTGGGGCTCACCCCACAGGTTCTGTCCCCTGGAGCTGGCCCAGTCCACATCCCCCGTTCCTGCTCTTCCTCCGCAGTCCTTGCCTTGCTAGGCCCTGCTTCCCTCTCCTCGGGATGTGGGAAAGGGAGGGCCAGCCCTAGAGCCCACCCACCCCCCACAGCAAACCTGTGTACTCCGCCCTGGCCACCTTGGTTCTTGCCTCCATCACCTACCCGCCCAGCGCTGGCCGCTTCCTAGCTTCTCGGGTAAGGGGCCTTGAGTGGGGTGGCAGGAGTGGGGAAGCCCTATTTGTTGCCCTCTTTGCGTGTATCTCACTTAATCCCCTCAATACCCCATAAGGGAGATGCCTCAGCATTATTTTATGGATGATACTACAGCTTCGGGAGGTCAGAGCCCTGCCCAAGGCCCCCCGCTGGGAAGTGGCAGAGGAGGAGGATTCCAGGCGGGGTCAGGAGGTGCGGAGGCGGCTGGGGTCTGCCGCTCGGGGCTCCTCATGTCCAGTTCCCACCTGCCCTGCCACAGCTGTCCATGAAGCAGCATCTGGACTCGCTGTTCGACAACCACTCCTGGGCGCTGATGACCCAGAACTCCAGCCCACCCTGGCCCGAGGAGCTCGACCCCCAGCACCTGTGGTGGGAATGGTACCACCCACGGTTCACCATCTTTGGGACCCTTGCCTTCTTCCTGGTTATGAAGGTGGGCCCCCTGGCCCCCAGGTGTGCACAGAGCCAGGACCAGCTCTGGTGGTGGAGGGGTATCTCATCGCAGCTGGTGGCATGGAGCCCAGGCCTTCCACCCACACTTCCTGATGTGCCCCCTGCCCACTGCATGGTCCTGGACAAGTGACTTCACCTCTCTGGGCCTCAGTCTTCTCATCTTTAAAATGGGGTGGTTGCTGGGAAGGCTGAGGAGGAAGAAAGGAATGTACCTGGCACAGTGCCAGGCATACAGTGGGCATTTCTCAGGGTGAGGACCCTCCCCTAATGCCGGACTCTGGCAATGGGTGCATGGCCGGCACCCTCTTTCTCTCTAGGACACTCCCCTGTCCCATGTCCTGTCCTCCCTTGTCCACGCCTTGCCCAGCAGCCTCTAACCTCTGTCCCGGGCTCCCCACTCCCACAGTTCTGGATGCTGATTCTGGCCACCACCATCCCCATCCCTGCCGGGTACTTCATGCCCATCTTCATCTATGGTGAGTCTGGGGTCCTGAGGTTCTGAGAGTTTCAGGGTTCTTGGGGCAGGGCCATGGCTCCTGGTTCACCCTCTTCCCAGGTTGTACTGAGGATAGTCCTCAGGGATGGAGGGCTGTGGGGGCTGGGTCAGCCTGGCTCCCCCTCACCCTGAGTCTGTGGCCAGGAGCTGCTATCGGGCGCCTCTTTGGGGAGACTCTCTCTTTCATCTTCCCTGAGGGCATCGTGGCTGGAGGGGTTACCAATCCCATCATGCCCGGGGGGTATGCTCTGGCAGGTGAGTGGGTCAGGGCCTTGCTGGGTGGGCAATGTTGTGGGGCTGGGCTGGACCTGGAGAATTGGCTGGTGGCTCCACAGGGCACAGAGCAGTCACTGAGCCCCCCAGTGAGCCCCGCACCCCTGATGGGGGTCTGTCCCTCCTGAGCCCCACCATTCCCCGGGGCCCATCACTTCCTCATTACTCCTGTCCTGTCCCCAGCCCCGCCGCCTCTCACCCTCTCCTCTTATCCCTCTCCCCTCACCAAGCCCAGGCACTGGGCACTTCCCACAGTGCCCAGGCTGTAGCCTCTTACAAATCACACCTTAGCCCCTGGTCGCAGTCGTGCCAACCTTGCCCTAACATGAGGCTGGCCCCTGGCCTGAGCTGCCCTGCCTGACTCTGCCCTTGCAGGGGCTGCAGCCTTCTCAGGGGCTGTGACCCACACCATCTCCACGGCACTGCTGGCCTTCGAGATGACCGGCCAGATAGTGCATGCACTGCCCGTGCTGATGGCGGTGCTGGCAGCCAACGCCATTGCACAGAGCTGCCAGCCCTCCTTCTACGACGGCACCATCATTGTCAAGAAGCTGCCATACCTGCCACGGATTCTCGGCCGCAACATCGGGTGAGAGGCGCCCACCTCAGCCTGGCTGAAAGGGTCATAGTGTCCGGGTAGGGCTGGGGGTGGAGGGCACCTCCAAAAAGAAACGCCACCGCAGCTGACCTCGGACATGGGGGCTGGGAGGGGCTGACACAGCAGTGCTCTGGTCTCCACTCTCCCCAGTGCCCCGGGTGACCTTGCGCAAGTCCTCGACCTTGAGGCCTCAGTGTCTGTCTAGGGGTCAGCTGGGCTTCACAGCAGGAGGATGAGTATTGCCCCGTGTACAGGTTGAGGAAACCGGGGCTCAGAGAGGTGCTGTGTCTTGCTCCAGGTGACACAGAGAGTCAGCACCAGATCCAAGAGGTCTCCTCCCCTCTCCCCACTTCTGCAGCCTTCACGGGGACTTTGGGAGCAGGAGGTGGAACGAGAATGGAAATGGGCTTTGAGGTCCTCACTCAACCAGATAGGACCAGAGCAGCTTCTGGCACCAGAAAAGCAGACCAAAGAGGCTCTGAGAGTCCCTGGGTCTAAGGCCCTGCTGCAAACACAAGCCAGCTGCTGCCTTTCTCTGAACCTGTTTGCCTACCTGGAAAATGGGTCTGCTTACCCCTGTGGTTTCCAGACTTTCAAGTTTTTTCCCTGGGGGAGGCATATACTTTTTTTTTTTGAGGTGGAATCTCTCTCACTCTGTTTCGCAGGCTGGAGTGCAGTGGCACAATCTCAGTCACTGCAGCCTCAACCTCCCAGGTTCAAGCAATTCTTCTGCCTCAGCCTCCCAAGTAGCTCAGACCGGGCGTGTGCCACCATGCCCAGATTATTTTTGTAATTTTAGTGGAGATGGGGTTTCACCACGTCAGCCAGGCTAGTCTTGAATTCCTGGCCTCAAGTGATCCACCTGGATCAGCCTCCCAAAGTGCTGGGTTTACAGGCGTGAGCCACCGTGCCCAGCTGCATATACTTTTTATTCAAATTAAATTCTCCAGGGAAGGCTGCTGGGTAAAACAGGCTAAAGTGGAGCTGGTCTGGGGGACATGGGGGTCCAGGGGGCTGGGAATTCGGAACTGGGTCATCGGCGACGTGGTCCCCAGGTTTCCTCTCACCGTGGGTTCTAGGAGTCCCTCATTCTAGGAACCTCTCCGGTCCTGCCCACACTCCAGAGCCATGGGTCCCTGGTTCAAGCAAAGCTCCCCACAGATCCCCCTGCTGGCCTGGGTCTCACATCCCCGACTCTGGGACCTGATGTGAGCCCCTCCGCCTGCAGCTCCCACCGCGTGAGGGTGGAGCACTTCATGAACCACAGCATCACCACACTGGCCAAGGACACGCCGCTGGAGGCGGTGGTCAAGGTTGTGACCTCCACAGACGTGGCCGAGTATCCCCTGGTGGAGAGCACAGGTGCCCAGCTGGAAGGGAGGAGGAAGTCTGGGTGTGGGGGATGCCCTCTGCCTCCTTCTTGGACCTGTCAGATAGACAAGATCTGCATCCAGGCTCTGTGACTTAGCAACCAACCGTGTGACCTTGGGCAAATCACTTTACCTGAGCCTCAGTTTCCTCATCAGTAAAATGGAAATCATGGCCACCCTCCCTTGGGGTGGTTGACATGTCTAAAGAGAGTCGGCTGGGTGCTTCTGAGGCAGTCCCTGGGCAGCTGCTGGGGTAGGAGCATGGGGACACCACCAGGGTCTTCCAGAAGCTTCCCTTCAGGTCTCCCTTTAAGCATTCCCCAGATGAGTCCCCTCCCCCAAATCCTTGTTGCCATAAGGAAAACATCTCTTTAAAGACAGAAGCATGGTGGCTCTTGTTAAAAGGCATGGAACTCACTTCTTGCGGAAACCTTAACTAGAGTGTCATTTCCTGTGGGTACAAGTCCAGTATCTGCATTCAGAAGATAAGGCGGGGTTGGGGGGTAACCCTGCTCACTCAAGTCTGCTGTCAGCTCATGTGTCCCCCTGTGCAAATGAGACAAGCTGCACACCTGGCAAGCACACCACAGCTGGGTTTTGGTCTCCACTTGCACTTTGGGCAGGCACCTTGTGCAGTGAGCAACCTGTACAACCATATGGGTCAACCCTATGCCCACCCCAAGAGGGAAAAAGCCATTTATGAGCTAAAGAACTGTGAGTATACCACTTAAGTGCTAGGTACTGCATTTTCATCATCTTGAAAGTAGGGATCAAGAGAGTATAGGATTGCCAGACGTTCTCACTCCAAATGCTAGGCCCTTCTTTCCCCCACTAATTGGAAGACCGTTAGCATTACGCTGTGGAACATGCCAAATATCTGAAAATGTTTGCATTCGGATGACCCCACCAAGAGCCTTCACCTCCTGGAGCAAAGAAAGAATTAGCCTCAAAGACAAAGACAAAGTCCTCTTTTACCCTTAGAGCCATAGCAAAGTGCTCCAACCAACACAGGCCCAAGCTGTGGGACCCCACTGCTCACCCAAGAAATAGCCTTCAGTGTTCATTTAAAAGGGAAGGGGGAAATTTATATGTCTAGGTGTCAGGTTTTTATTCCACTCAACAGAAAGCAAAAACACCAAGCTAGGCCCTCAAAACTAAATAACCGACAATGCCATTGATGCCCCAGGGCCAGAATGAAGTTGCCAAGGCCCCAGCACACAGTAGGACCTCAGAACACAGTGTCCTCCTGGGTTCACACCTTCACTGTGCTGCGCCAAATGTGAAGCCTCTTGGGAAACGAAGGAGAAAGCCCAGCCCTGACACACAGACTTCATCGTGCTGGCGTCCCTAGCTTGCTCCTGTCTTGAGGCCTTGCAATGTGGGGGATCTCAGTGGTGGCCAGGGTCCCTCCTGGCTCCCTGGCAGCTTCACTCAGCCACCCTCAGCTACCACACCTGAATGACCTTGGGCAAGACAATTAGCCTCTCTATGCCTCTGAACCAAAGTTTCGTGTCCTTTATGATGGGTGACAATAGTTACAATAGCCCCATAGGAACACCAGAACAGTTCTTGGCTAAGTAGGTGCTAAGTAAATGTGAGTCCCTGTTTCTTCCTAATGCGCCTCCCTCTGGCTCTCTCTCTACTTGCCAGAGTCCCAGATCCTGGTGGGCATAGTGCGAAGGGCCCAGCTGGTGCAGGCCCTCCAGGCTGAGCCTCCTTCCTGGGCTCCTGGACACCAAGTGGGTACTCCTGAGGGGCATGGGGATGGGGCGGGGGTGGGTCAGCAGGAATGGGAGGGGAGGGGCCAGCTGATATCCTGAGGGAGAGGTGGTCTGAGAGAGGCATCCTGGGGAGGCCGGCCCTGCACCTGTAACCCTTCCCCACCCCCAGCAGTGTCTCCAGGACATCTTGGCTGCGGGTTGCCCCACAGAACCAGTGACCCTGAAGCTGTCCCCAGAGACTTCCCTGCATGAGGTAACGGGGAGAATTGGGGAGTGTGACACATGAGGCCGCTGGGTGGGGGAAGAGCTGATGAGGAGCTCGGGCTCCAGCCTCCCCTCCCAACCCCGCCCCGTCCGTCTTATGCTGCTTCCTGCTCCTGCTGGGCCTGTGTCCTCATCAGCAGACTGGGCAAAGCAGCTCCTGTCCTGTTGCCCCTCACTGCCAGGGTTGTGGAGATGATGCAGAGAGATGAGGGAAGTGGGAGAGCGGCAAATGTAAATCTCTGGGTGGAGAAGGACAGTGGAGTTGCACCAAGGCACACGTGCACTTCAATTTCAGGTCCACCACATTCTCTCTGTGTGATCTTGGACAAACGACTTAGCCACTCAGGACAGAGCCTGGAACACGGGTTAGGGAGGGGCAGAGGCCAACAGGGGACCTGGAGATGGCCACGCCTCCTCTGGGCTGCTGGAGGGTGCTGGATAGTAGGTCCTGTTCACCTGCGGCCCCGCCCAGACGCTTGCATGGACTCTGGCATCCCCCAGTGGCCACACTGGACATTGCAGGCCTGGGTCTCTTGCCTCCCACACACATCAGGCCCCGCCCCTCTTCCTGGCTCAGAGGCGTGGCAGAGTGGGCCAGAGGGTGGGCTGGGCGCCTTCTACCCTCCAGTGTTTCCTAACATCCCCCATCCAGGCACACAACCTCTTTGAGCTGTTGAACCTTCACTCCCTCTTCGTGACGTCGCGGGGCAGAGCTGTGGGCTTTGTGTCCTGGGTGGAGGTACCAGGCTCCCGGGGGCAGAGCAAAGCCGGGGACTCATGCCTGAGAAGACTAGGGAGGTGGGGAGGTGGGGGGCCACCAGCATGCTCCCATCCAAACCTGGGGGAATTCAGAGGATACTGATGAGTCCCTCTTCCTGGCCCCAATTGGCCACTGGGCCTGGCTCCCCTACCTTGTTTTCTGGCCAGTGGCCAGCCTGCCCCTCTCTGCCTCAGTGATCCCATCTGTGCAATGGGGTGGCACAGGCTCTACTGTTCACCCAGAAACCACCCTTAGGGGAACCAAAAATGCTGGAGCCCCCCTCACAACCTCCTCTACATCCCCCCTCCAACCCTCACCCCCTTTCTCTGTTCTAGATGAAGAAAGCAATTTCCAACCTGACAAATCCGCCAGCCCCAAAGTGAGCCAGCCCAGCAAGATGAACAGGGCACCCCAGCTGCCCTGGTACTGAGGTTGGGCTGAGACCCTGCCTCTCTTCCCCCATCACCACCTGCCCCTCCCTCTAGCCCAGTTCCATTCCTTGGCATAACAGGCAACTCTAACCTAGCCCGGAAGAAGATGGCTCATCCTGGGTGGGACGATGGCTCCTGCCTTGAAAGACAAATCCCACCTTGGACAGAGCTGAGTGTGAGATGACAGAAAACCAGCATCTGCCAGGTGCTCAGTGACTGGCCATCACATTAATGAATGACGAGATTGGAGTACGCTGTCACCAAGGGCAGGCACAGATGCCCTCTGGGGTTGTCTGATTCCCAGTGAGAGGCTCCTGAGAAAAATAAAGCTGGCTCCCAGAGCTGCTGTCCATCCCTCATCTCACCTGCAAGGTTGCTGGTCTGGGACTGGAGCTCCTTACCTGCGCTGGCCCAGAGTGAGTTTCCCGTGGTCACGTGGGCACTGCAGGCCCGGGCCCCTGGGCTCCTCCTCATGCTCCATTTCTTGGCAGGGAGATGCCAGGGAGAGAGGGTCTCCCACCAGGTCTATGATGCTTGTCCTCATGGTTAAGCAGGACCCTGTGTCGCTCAAGCCCTAGTCTCCTGCTTGGCTGAGCCACAGCTCATAAAGCTGGGTCCCCAAGTGTAGCTCCTTGTGGAGTCCACAGAGCCTTGGGCATCCTCCATGGGCCCTCTCTGGCTGGGTGGGGGCAGGTTGACCAGCTGTGTGAGCATTGGCAGTAGGGACCTTCCCTGACTCCCTCTGGACTCTGTCCAGGGGCCCAAGATGACATCTTCCCCAGCAGAGACCAGGCCAAGGTCATCCAGGGTGAATCCACCACTTTAATGTCCTCAGAGAACCTTGAGTGAGATGGGAGGGAGCTGCAAGGAGGGGGAGTGGGCTCCCAGGGGCGAGGAGCAGGGGACACCGAGGAAGCAGGTTCAGAGAAGGAGGGACAGACAGACAGACACTCCAGAGACACAGATGTCCTGGGTGAGGAGAGCCGGGGAGCAGGTGCTTAGCTACCAAAAGTGGTCACCCCACTTTGCTGGGGGGCAGACACACGGAGGGAGTGGGGAGAGACTGAACCCCAGGTACAGGCAAAGTTCCCAGACCCCGCTCTGAGTGGGTCTCAGTTCTGTCCATGGCTGTCCTCCTGGGGGCCTGGCTGTTGCTTCTCTGGGCCAGGCTGCCCTGGTGTCTCTGTGAGTCCTTGAGTTCCCTGAGGGCAGACACCCTGCAGGGGAAGGTGCCCACCTGAGTGAAGTAATGAAGGGGGAGGGGGTTATGGCTCCCACTGCTGGGGCAGGTCCACCGAGGCACAGAGAGGCCACCATGAGCGCTGGCCCCATCCCTGCCGCACCTACCCTGTGCCTACCCGAGGGGTCAAGAGATGCCCTGCCCTGGACCCCGGGGTCCAGATATGCCTGGGCTGCCCACCAGGCAAGGTCGTGTTGAGAGCAGGTGCCGGACCAGCACAGCCCCTGCCTCAGTTATAGAACACCTCGTCCTCCTCCCAGAGGGAGCCGCTGTCCATGGAGGGGAGGGAGCCTGGCAGGTGGGTCCCACCCTCGGGTCCTTGGGCCCCGGGCAGCCGCTGCCGATGCTGCAGCTCTGGGCTAGGGGGCTGCGGGATGCCAGTGGTGCTGGGGGGCTCCTCAGGTGAGGGACAGCTGTCAGGGGATGGGCTGGGTGAGGAGAAGGCCTGAAGGCTGTCATCCTGCGAGGGGCTGCTGGGAAGGCTGTCCTGAAGGTAGATGCTCTCCAGATCTGGAAAAGCAACGGGGTGACGGGGGAATGGTGTCCGGGATCCGGCTCCTCGCCCTCTCTGGGGGTGTGAGAAAGGGCAAGGGGCAGAAGACCTGCCTCCAAATCCAGCTGTGTGACTGCCAAGCGTTGTGACCTTGGTCAAGTCACCAAAACTCTCTGAGCCCCGGGTTTCTCCTCGAGGGAGTAAACGGAGGAGTTAAGAGTGGGCTTGGAGCCAGCCTGTGCTCTCGGAGAACTGGGACAACCAGTGCTCCCCTGGGCCTCTGTCCCCTCCCCGTCCCTATCCATCTGTCAGGGAGGACTAAGTGCAGGCTTCCCCCAGGACCAAGGCTCCTTGAAGTCCTCAACAGTAACCTGGGCTTCTAGAAAGGTGGTTGCTTGTGCCTGGTGCTGTTTCAGATCCGGCTCTGACGCTTCTAGCTGTCATTTGGAGTAAGTTTCTGAACCTGAGTGCCTCTGTTTCCTTATTTGTAAAATGGGGACAACAGGACCCACTCCCTAGGGCTGCTGTGAGGATTCCGTGAGGTGCCTCGTGCACAACCCTCGGTGTGGTAAGCGCTCGATTCCCGCCCCCACTGTGCTCACTCTCTCTTTCCTGCTCCTGGCACTGCCGGGCAATGGGCAAGGCAAGGATCACTGCCCCATTTTGCAGATGAAGAAACTTAGGCTGAGAAAAGGAAGGGGCTCCCCCGAGGTCACACTGCATTTGGTGATGGGCGGGCATCCAGCGTCAGCTCCGCTCTGCCCATCACCCCCCCACCCGCCCCCGGACCCCCTGGGCTGTACCTTGGAGCTGGACGATGCCCTGGGGGCTGTTCTCGGGGTGCAGCTCCTCGTCGTCCAGCGAGGACCAAGCGCTCAGTGTGGCCTCTGTGATGGCAAACTGCTCGGCGACCCCTGGGGGGACAGCGAGATCCAGCTCAGGGGGACATGGGTGGGGACGGCCTCAGTGCCTGATGGAGCTGCTCCAGGACAGGCTGGAGGGTGGCCGCCTCTCTGGGCTGCCCATCCACACCCCAGTGGTCAAGAGTGCTCACTTAATACCCACCCACCCTATGCCATTATTTTTTCCTGCCCAGACAATGCCCATGCAGTGACCTGGGCCCCCCAAGGACCCAGCTTCACCCCCACAGAGCCCTGGCCAGTCCCCCTCCTCGCTGACCTGCAGCAAAGCGGGCCTCACGCAGCTCATCCGGGAGGCAGCAGTAATGCTCGTCCTCAGCTGGGGACAGCTCCCAGCCTGCCCGCTGGGCACTCCAGCCCTTCCATTCGATGAGGTGGGCCACGCGGCCTCGGGCCATGGCCGTGGGCTTTGTGATGTGGTCCTTGATGCTCTGCACCACCCCTGGGGCATGGAGGGCATCTGGGTGACTGTCCTGACACGAGGCTCAGCGCGGGGCCTGGCCCCCATGCCTCAGGCCCACCCAGTGGCCTGTACCCCACATTCCCTCAGTGCGCCATGATCTCCATTAGTGCCCCACACCTCCCCAGGGGCCTGTACCCATCTAACTCCTCACGCCCTCCAAAGCCTCCTGCTCACTCCTGCCCTGAGCCCTCCGAGCTCTGTGGCCCCCTCCCTTCAATGCCTCCACCCACTGGCCTTCGCATTTCCTCCCAGCATCCTACTCCCAGTCCATGTTCCTGCCCTCTGGGTCCTTCTTCCCCAGATCGCCCACACCCCTCACTCCCTTTCTGACCAAGTTCAGACCCTTCCATCTAAGGAGATCCACCCAAGGACCACTCATGAGCCCCCAGCTTTCTCCATGATCCATTAAACACATTCTGAGAGAACATCTCTGTGGCCATGCCAGCTCTGCTGGAGGTGAGACCTGAGTGGATGGAGCAGGTAGGGAAGGCTTCCTGGAAGAGGGGACCTGGGATTGGAATTTGAAGGTGCGTTGGGTTTGAACAGACGGAGGCAAGACTGGAGGCTTTTTCAGTGATGAGAAGAGGATGAAGGCATGGAAGAGTCTGGCGTGAGTCCAGGACTAGCTGGGGTGAGACATGGGGTCTACACTAGGACTGGGCAGCAGGAGAAGCTGGGAGCTGATCAGGGACAGAACAGGGTTGGGGAGAACCAAGTGGAGGGCTCAGATGTTCCTGTGCAGTGGGGAGCCCCAGCAGGGTAATGAGCAAGAGAGTGACCAGTTAGCACAGCTGTTTAGGAAGAGCGCCCCAGTTGGAGGATTAGGGGTTACTGCAGGGACCCAGCAACAGACAAGGCAAGGGCTGGGCAGACAGAGAGGAGGGGTCGGGGGCTTTAGGAGTAGAGCTGTTGGATATGGAAGATGGAGAGGGAGCTGCCAGGAATGGTTCAGCATCACCATTAACCAAGGCTGAGAACAGATCTGGGGGTCACCCTGGTCCCTGAAGCCATAATGTGAGGAATGGCAATATTTAAGTAGGAGGAAGTATCCACAAAAGTAATTAGAGAGTGGGGAAAATGGGAAAGATGGGGGTGTGGAAGAAAGGGGAGACTCTCCCTCCCACCCACTAAGTTGGGGAGTGTTGGCAACTGGAGAGGGTGTTTTGTAGGAAGTAGGGGTTCAAGTGGCCCTTGAAGGGCA
The DNA here is from genome assembly GCF_028885625.2 of Pongo pygmaeus. Lineage (NCBI taxonomy): Eukaryota > Metazoa > Chordata > Mammalia > Primates > Hominidae > Pongo > Pongo pygmaeus. The sequence continues at coordinate 214,970,801 of NC_072373.2, read as the reverse complement.
GGTGAGGTGGAGGAAGGCACTGGAGATGGAGGAAAGGCACAGGCCAATGTGGGGAGGGAGGGCCCCAGGGGCCTCAGGGGAGCTGGGTGGGATTTAGTGCTGGGGCCACCTGATGCTGTGGTGGCCACCGAAACCCGCTCTACTGGCCTGGGAGCCCACGCCCAGCTGCTTCAGGTGCTGCTGCTGTCAGCTCACACCCTTATCTGGAGAACTGCCCTGAGCTCCTGGGCACCTAGAGAGGCCGGGAGGCTACTGAGTCCTCCCCAGGGGCAGCCAGTGAGTCAGCAATGGGGGAATATAAAGTCCAGCCCCCTTGCCTTGCGGTGCCATCATTTCTGGGGTGCTATTTGTGCTCCCAAGCTCCCAGTGGGACCAGGTGGGCAGGGCTAGACTCCTGCAGAGCCTCTTCCCCAGGCCCCTCTGCCTCCCCCGCTGCCTGCTGGCTTCCCTTGAGGGCCATTCCCCAGGGAATCACCTGCACAGTCACGCCCACGTCAGGCTCTGCTTCCAGGGAACCTGAACTAAGGTGATGTGACTGGCAGAGAGGCAGGGAGACCACGCCAGACAGATATCTGAAAAACTCTGCCCCACCCCCTCAGAGCTTCTTGAGAACCCAGCAGTTTAACCCGTGGAAGCAGAACCCTGAGCCGCTGGTCCCCCCGTGACCCGCATAACCCAGCATGGACTCTGGCATTTAGAACACGGAGAATCCAACAGGGCTGCCATTCTCCCACCTGCAACTCAGCCATGCCCTTCCCACAGCCAGGGTCTAGGGTGGGACCGTGCATTCTCCATCAGCAGGAGAGCTGCATCCAGAACCTACCCACAAGGGACGAGGTGGCCAGGGCTGCCACGTTGTAGTTGCCGGGGCGGGACCTGGAGTCGGACAGGTAGCCGTTGGTGGTCTGGAAGCACCTCTGGAGGAAGGGGCAGGAGGAGTGAGCAGGGTGGGCCAGGCTGCCGGCCGACATCCCTCCAGTACCACCACCCATCCCTGTCTCCCAGCTCACCAGGTCCTCTGGCCAGTGGGCAGGGACAGGGCAGCTAAAGCCAGGGAGCTCCTATTAACTCCCACAGGACAACCCCCACCCACTGTTTCATCAGGCCCCCCTCCCCCAGGGCCAGCCAGACTGTGTGCCTGGGCTGGGCACAAAGGATGGAGGGGCCGTGGTGTCAGCTGGGGCCGGCTAGACTGGGAGACACACAAGTGTACTGACCTGCCAAGGATCCCAACAGAAATCCATCTGTTTGTCCTAAAACAAGAGGAGAGAGAGGATCAGGCAGGGCCTGGAACGCTGTGCCAGCAGATGGCCCGAGTCCTGGGGCCCTGGGTGGGGGTGGGGGTCAGCCTTCTTCTGGTGCTCTGTGAGGTCAGGGTCTGCCCTCTCATAGGTCATGCTCTGGTGTCCCCCGGCATGCAGAGTAAGAAGGAGGGGGCAACAGTGGTGCTGGGAGGAGAGGCAGTGGGTGTCGCTTATAGAGCAGGCTTGGGTGTGGGCTCTGACTTTGCCATTTCCCAGCTGGTATCCCTAGACTATTCCTAACAGCTCCGAACACATCTCTTCCTCTGCAAAATGGTGACAATTTCATTCACCTCACGATTTGTGGTAACGCCTAAATAACATAATGGAGGCTGAGAAGAGCTGAGTGCAGTGCTTAGCAGGAGGTGAGTGCCGCTGGGGAGAAGGTAATTATATCATCCAGTGGGTTCATGCCACAGACCCTGGAGCAAGGGTGGAAATTATGCACCAGCATTTGGGGTCCCTTGTGACCCTCAGTGACATCTTCTAAATCCATCTGGACTGTTTTATATATATTAAAACATATATAAAATTTTAATATATATTATATAAAAATTATACTCATATAAATATTCATTATATATATTATATATTTATATACAAATTATATATATAACATAACATATATAAAATTCGTGAGGCTGCTCAGGAATAGTGGGCTGGTAGCGGAATGTGTTGTCTGCAAGGCAGAGTTAATTTGCGCAGGAAAACCTTCAGGGTGGATGGTCTTCTAAACAAGCCTGGCCCAGTCCCCGGATGCTCAGTCCAGTCCATCCCCTCATGCTGCTGAATACCAGGCCTTAGGGCCCCTGGTCCCACAGGGAGAAGCGGGTTTGGCAGGGAAGGAAGGAGACTGGAATGGATTCCGCTCCCTGCGGGGAGCTGTAGGAGATGGGTCGGGAACCGGGGCGCAGGTAGCACAGGGATGAGGAGCAGCCAGTTACCTTGCCAATGAGATGGTCTGGAGCTACGGTGGGAGTGCGGCCCGAGGGCAGGTCTGGGTTCAAGGGGTCCGCGCCCTGGGGCATGGGGCAGTTCTTGTGGGCACTTGTGAACAGGTCTGGAAATAAGAGCAAGAGGAGGAACTCAGCAAAGCCCAGCCCTCTCTTGCTTGCAAAGCATGTTCAAGGCCCCCCCGTAAGATGAGTATAGCCTTATTTTTATCCAACAACATCGTAGAGGAAGCAGACTCAAGCCCACAGCAGGGAAGGGGTCCAGCCAGATGCCCTCCTGCCTGTGCCCCTCAGCGGGAATTACTGGCCTCATCTTTTTACTCCCTTTTCGCAGTTTCTAGCACCCACACTCCAGCATGTTTTTGGCCTCATGGAGATCTTTAATCCATTTACCCTCATATTTCCAGACTAGATCCTCCCGTCCTCTTTTGCTCCTGGCCCGGCTGACCCCCTGGCATGGCCTCTGAGCTCTCTCTCACAGACGCCCTTACTCCTCACCCTGGTTTGAGTCTGACCCTCCTGCCCTGTGCCTGGATCTGAGGAGCTGAATGTTGCTGAAGAAAGTGACCGTTGCGTGCAAGATTGTAGCCCCAGCCTCCCGTGGGACACTGCTCGGATCCTTCTCTGTTTCTCCATTTCCTGCTGCTTTTGTTTCCTGCCAGGTTGACAGCTTCACCCCATCCTTCCTTCTCAGACATGAAGCACACCCCCTCCCCTACCCCACACACTGCTGGGGGCTTCTGCCCATCCCTCACTGGGTCCAGGATCCTTGGAAAGGTGTCACCTGGATCTTTCCACCCAAATCACCAGAGCCTACCTGCACCTTTGCCCACATCATCGCCTTTCCCTCGTGCAACAAAGGAAGAGCTGTTCCTGCTGCACCCAAGACCTTCTGGCCCATCCACCCAGGGCTGGGTCCCGCCCCTGCCCTCCCCCCAGAGGCTCTGCTCTCCCTCCTGCAGTGTCACTGTGCCCTCTCCACTCTGTCCACTTTGAAGCATTCAGCCGGGATCGCATATGCTGCGATGCGTCTTGGGCTCTGGACCTTCTCCTGCATTCTCACTCCTCTGTCCCCTTTACCACTGGGTGGGGCCGTCAGCATCCCGGCAACCCAAGCATCTCCTGTCTTCTCAGAAGCTTGTGGTGACCAGTGTTTCCCTCCAGCGACTTGGCCGTTCCTCTGCTCCCTTCTCGCCGGACGTGCAGAGAGCTGTGTCCCACCTCTACTTCTTTGTCCTCCACTTCTCCTCTACCCGTTCCAAGCAGGCTTTCATGAGGTAGCCCTTGCCAAGCTGCCAGGAACCTCCATGGGGCCAACTCCAATGGGGGCTGCTGCAGCCTCTTCTTGGAGCTAGAGCTGTGCAGCCTTCCTGCCCTCTTGAGCCTCGCTCTTATCCTGGCCTCTGGCCTCTCTGGCTGCTGTCCTGGGTCCGCTCTGTGGCTCCTCCCTGGCTCACCCCTGCCTGTTGGCTGGCACCACACTTCCGTCCTGGCCCTTCTCCATTCTCTCTCCCCAGGAGGCCTCACCTTTATGTTTCCGCTGCCCGCTGCCCACGTGCATACCTCCAGCCCTGACTCCTCACTTGAGCTCCCAACTGAGTTTCCAGCTCTCTACATGGATGCCCAAAGGGCACCTCAAGCACATTTGGGCAAAAGAGGACTCCCAATTTCAGGTCCACCTTCCCCCCATCCCCCACTGCACCAACTACAACCCTGGGAGTTTCTCAGGGTCCTGCCTTCCCCAACTCTCCCCGGGGCCACGCAGTCAACCGGCAAATCCTATTAGCCCTCTCTTAGGTCTATTCCAGGTCTCCCAGCTCCCTTCTCCCAGGGCTCCCCTGCTGCAGGCATCCTCCCTCCCTGGAAGACAATGGTCCCTGCGCTCATGCTCTGCCCGCCAGCGGAGGGACTTTATGCTCTAGGTCAGATTGTGTCACTGGGGTTAGGGACCATGTGGGTGCTGCCCCCAATTCCCCTGGATTCCTTTCTCCTGTTTTTGCCCCCGCGCCCTGCATGGCTTCTAAGAGGCACCACCTGTGGCTCTTTCTATAGGGGCTGCCCTAGGTAAATTTCTGTTGGCCCCACCCAAAGCGGCCCCAAGCCAATGACTACCAGGTGCAGGACCCCAGCTCCTCTGTCTGGGATCCGAAAATTTCCTTTCACTTACCTTCCGGAGTACCCTGCAGGACCAGGCTGAGGCCAGGCCTGAGACCACCCCACTGCCTGGCTGGCCTTCTCCATCCTCCTCTCGCTCCATTCCCTACTGGCTTCCTCTGGAGAGTTCACTTCATATCAGTTGTACCCAAATCCTCATTTCAGGGGCAGTTGGCAGGGGGAAGGTGAGCATTCAGTTGCAGGTGAGATTAAGGTTTTCTTTTCGTTTCTTTTTTTTTTTTTTTGAGACAGAATCTCACTCTGTCACCCAGGCTGGAGTATAGTCGTGCAATCTCGACTCACTCTAACCTCCGCCTCCCAGATTCAAGCGATTCTCCTGCCTCAGCCTCCTGAGTAGCTGGGATTATGGGCACCTGCCACCACACCCAGCTCATTTTTGTATTTTTAGTAGAGACGGGGTTTCACCATGTTGGCCAGGCTGGTCTCAAACTCCTGGCCTCAGGCGATCCGCCTGCCTCGGCCTTCCGAAGTGCTAGGATTACAGGCATGAGCCGCCGCACCCAGCCTGAGATTAAAGTTTTCATCCCAACTGGATTAGACTTAGTTTGCAGAAGAGACCATAAGTTTCTGGGATGTACCCAAAGGTAAGCAGGTGGGCTAGAAAGGGAGGCTGGAGGCAGAGACTGGAGCCAAGGAAAGATCTTATTGACCACCCCACCCATGACCCAGGCAGGCCTAAGGAGGTGAGAGCACCTGGGGCAGCACGGGATCCTGTGGGCTGAGCCGTGCGCCTGCACACCATAGCACTCAGCTCATCTTGTTCTTTTTCCTGAGTCTCTGCTGTGTGACCCTGAGCTAGTCCTGCCCCTCTCTGGGCTCCAGGGCCTCCATTTCCACAAAGGCCATGTTGTCCAGGCCCTTCAAAGGCAATGTTCAAACTGGGGGTGCATCTTTCAGTGGGTCATGCAGCCATTTATTGATTAGGTCTTATTTTAATGAAATAGAATGGAATAGAATGGAAAATATCAGAGCCCACTGCAAGTCAGTTTAAGTATTACTTTATGAAGCTTCTGTTTATGCAGACACAAGTCTGTGCAGATCTGTGTGCACAACACACACACACACAGTAAAAATTTTCGATGTGTGTATTCTGGGTCATGATGCAAAATATATTATTCCTATGGGTCCAGTCAAAAAAGTTTGCAAGTTGCCAATCTTGAGGTTCTGGAAATTCTGCATGTCCTGGACAAGCCAGGGCCCGCCAAGGTGCCGACAGATGGCACTGGCCATAGGCTGACCCTAGGAACTTGAGAGGTGTTAGGGTATTTCTAGGACCCCTGGCCATCCCCTGAAGCTTTTTTACAACTCTCCAGCCACAGACCAGGGAGTGAGGTTGATGGGGAGGGGAGCCGGGCACGGAGGAGGCTGGCGGTGATGCCAAAGCCTGGCAGAGGCATGACTTGAACAAGGTCATTTGTTGAGACGGTGGTGGGCTTTGAGGATTCCTGGCTCCCACCTCCTCCCCAGCCCACCTGGCTCCCCATCTCAGTTGGAATTCGGGTGCCTCCACCAAAGCTGCCTGCTCCCCCTGAGGACTTTCGCCCCATGATGTCACAGGCTGGTTGCCATGGGGACGTCAGGTAATGAACCAGCCCAGGGTGAAATCACAGGCTGTTCTTCGCCCAGCTGGGACTGGTGGCCACGTCACCACCGGCAACTGGAAAAACACAGAGTGTCATGTGGGGTAGGGGCTGGGAGGCAGCCCGAGGGGACCGCTAGCACCTGCTCCTGTGGCTCCCTCTCCCAGAAGGACACCCTCTTTCTTTCAGTCCACACCCTACTCTCCTGACCTCAAGGTCAGAATTCCCTTCTCAGACCTGCTCCCTCCCCCACCTTCTCTGTCCACAAGAGGGACAGGCTTCTGGTTGCCATGGCAACCTGGAGAGGGCCATCTTGATCCTTCAAGGAGAGGGTGTCAACCAGATGTCTCCTCCATCCCTCTGTCTTCAACCAGAGCTTCTCCTCTGCATCTTGAGGGTGTTTCCTCCCTTCCTATGCCAGGTCCTCTTCAATCTGCTTTAGAGTCTAACCTCCCAGACAGTTCCTCCTGATGTCTAGCCTAAACCCCTCTTGTTGCAGTTTCCATACTGGTCTTCTCTGCTTGATCCTTGGGTGAGTCTGCAGCACAACCCCTCAGGCTCCTCTCGTCTGCTTCAGGGCCTTCCAACTCCTTTAAGCTGTTCTTTGGGGCTCCGTGTCCCAGCCCATTAGTCACCATGGTTGCCATCTACCCCAAGAGTGTCTTCCAGGGCTCTGCACCCCAGAGGGCAGAGAGGGACCATGTTTGACTCTGCAGCAGCCCAGGGAGGGTAAATATCCTCTCGAAACCACACAGAACCTGAGCAGCAGCCTGGGGTCAAAGTGTCCCCTGATGCTCCTCCCCGGCCAGCCTCGGGCTTCTCTGCTCAGCTTCTCAGGGCACCTGCAGCTGATGCGGCCCCTCCAGCCAACCATTGCCCAGGTGTGTACTGCCCAGCTGTGACGTGCCAGGCTCTGCCCTTGGCTCTGAAGAGAACGTAAGCAGCCAAGGCATTCCTCTTACAGTCCCTGAGCTGGGTTTAAGTCCCCACTTCTCACTTTCTGCTGCAGGGGGTGGGCGTGCGACTTAGCCCCTGTGAGCCTTGGATTCTCATCTGGGAAATAACACCAGCCCAGAAAGGGCTGCGGCAAGGATGAAGCACCTACCACAGCAAGCAGTCCATAAGCAGCAGCCGCTCCACCCCTCTCCCCTCAGTGTCTCTCTCTGGACAATGGGACACATCTTGGTCAGCCACTCCTCTGGTCCTGTCCCCAGGGCTGGAGCTGGCCCTGGAGGCTCCGCAGAGGAAAGCCCTTGAGGGTGAGTCCTTGGCCTCTCTGCCTGTTGGGTCACTGCCAGGTGAGCAGGCCACAGAGCTTGGCAGAGGCCAGGCCTCGAGTGGACTGAGTGTCCCCTCTTCCCCAGGACATTTGTTTACGGGTCACCTGAGCCGTGACAGTAGCTCATCCGTGGGTTGGCTCAGCTCAGAGCTATCCAAGGGGGTCCCTTTCCCTCCCCATGCAAGGATGGAGAGAGAAAATGGGCTCCTCCCCGGGACTTCCACACACCCCAACTCCTCCCCACTTCCTTCCCCAGGCTCCCTCCCGTCCTGTGACCCGGCCTCTGGGAACATCTTGCTCTAGCCTCACCTCCCCCAAGCAACCTGCCCAGATTGGCCTCTGCTGGATTAGGTACTCTCTCACCTGTGGCCCTAATGGCCAAAGTCTGGCCTGCAGTGATTTGCCGCCACCGTTTACTGAGCAGGTGTGACAGTACTGTGTCAGGTACTGTCCTAGGCCTGTTCACCCATGATCTCTCATTTAACCCACACAACAATCCTGCAAAGTACATGTTATGCCCATTTTACAGATAGGGAAACGGAGGCTCAGAGAGGATAAATCACTTATGCAAGGTTACCTGCTAATAAGCAGCAGAGATGAGGGTCACACTTTGGCCCTTGTGAAACTCCAAAGCTTGTGCCCCAACCACTAAACAGTGCTGATCTCCAGACAGGGTCCTCAGGGCATCCTTCCAAGAGTTCATGCATCCTGTCTCCCCCATTAGGCTACTCCACGGGCAAAGCTGTACCTCTCTAATCAGACTGTCAGCTCCCGAAAGGCAAGGTCCTACCTACCCTTTCCTCAGTGCCTGGTGTAGGACTGCTCAGGACTTGGAAACTACAGGTGGCTCTGGTCGGCCCCCTTAGAGCTTGTGCCTTCACCCAGACATGATCAGATGTCTGACTTTCCAGAAGAAAATTCTCAGTCTCTAATTTCTACTCTCACCCCCGACCCCACCGGCCCCCAATGCATTGGATACCCCCAAGGTGGGGTCAGAAGGCTGATGAGTTGGCCTGAAGGAGAGGGCTGGGGCATGAGTGGGCAGGCAGAGTGGTTATGGCACCAAGGGTATGGAGTGGGTACTGAGCCCCTGGACCTGGAGAGAAGGGGGGCAAATATTCCTCTCTGTTCCATACAGACTGCCACTGGTTACAGAGCCCCAAACAAATAGGGACCATTCAATTGTTCCAAGAGGTTGTTTTTCTAAGCACTGGCCATATACTTAGCACCTCTTTTTGTTTTTGAGACAGGGTCTTTGTTGCCCAGACTAGAGTGCAGTGGAGTAATCACAGCTCACTGCAGCTTCGACCTCCTGGGTTCAAGCCATCCTCCTGCCTCAGCCTCCCAAATAGCTGGGACTACCAGCACACACCACCACACCTAGGTAATTTTTAAAAAGTTTTTTGTACAGATGAGGTCTCACTATGTTGCACAGGCTGGTCTTGAACTCGTGGGCTCAAGCGATCCTCCCGCCTCAGCCTCCCAGTGTTTAGATTATAAGCATGAGCCACAGCACCTCTCTATATAGGGACATAAGAAAGCAAAGGACAGGGTTTCCACACTCAGGCTCTGGGGTCACACTGACTTGGATTCAAGTCCTGCCTCACCATGCCCTGGCCATGTGACCTGAGGGAAGACTCTCCCGTTCTCTGAGCGCCACGTCCCTTGTCACAGGGTTGAATGAGAACTAACTAGGTCAGGAGAGCAAAGGCTCAGCCTGGCTCAGGATAAGCGCTCAACAAATGGTAGCTTAAAAATAGATAATGAACACAAAATAGCTCCTGGAAACAGCATTTGTTGCCTTAATCTGGTCCCAATCACTTTCTCAGTGTCCTCAGCACCTCGAGTGCCTGCCACCCGCTGCCTTTCCCATGAGGCAGGATGCGGCTTAAAACCTCTGTAGGTTTCCCCTTCCAGCCATGAAGGCCTGCATTAGCTGTCTGCACAGACAGGTAATAAAAATTAAAGGCCGGGTGCAGTGGCTCACACCTGTAATCCTAGCACTTTGGGAGGCCGAGGTGGGAGGATGGCTTGAGGCCAGGAGCTTGAGACCAGCCTGGGCAACATAGTGAGAGCCTGTCTCTATTATAATATATACAATATTAAAATTAAAAGTAAAAATGAGAGCAATAGCTAATATGTACGAGTGCTTACTATGTGTTGGGTACTGGTCTGAATGCCTTACATGAATTAAGCCGTTTAGTCCGCCCAGCAACCCTATGACATCAATACTATTATAATTCCCATTTTAGAGATGAGAACATTGAGATACACACACAAGGTCAAGTCACTTGCTGAGGTCACAGAGCTAGTAAATGGTGGAGCCCTGCTTCGTATTCTGCACTCCTAGCCTCTCTACCAAGTAGGCAGACGCTAACTGCTGCCGATGCTGGGATGGGGTGATTTTCCCAGGTGTGGCCTGACCTAGGTTTTGGGGTTTGGCTGGGTGGCCCCAGTTGGGTGCAAGCTCTGGGCTCAGTATGGGCATCAGCCTGAGGCCTGCAATCTTTGACCTTGGCCAAGGATGGATGCACTCCCTCCACCCTTCCTTCTGCAGCACTGCCTAGCTGGCCTAGGAGGCACTCAGCGCTCAGAGGCTATGATTAGCAATCGATTGCTGGTGCAGGGGCCAGGTGGGGGCTCAGGAGCCCACAGCAGCCTGCAGCTCCAGGAGAGTAGACAGGTGCAGGCACCAGGGCCGAGGGCTGGCTGTGAGTGCAGAGACTGAGGCCCTAGGCTGTGGAGTCAGCATGCCATGGTTTAAATCTTGGCTTATACTATCCTAGCTGTGTGGCCCTGGACAAGTCACTCCACTGCCCTCTGCCTCAGTTTTCCCACTTATAAGACAGGGACTGTGTTCATATATAACCCAAACTAGCTTTATCTGCCTAAAACTTTCAGACTAGTATGCACTCGGAGAGCATCAGTGATGAGGAGAGGGCTGGGTGGGTCAGTGATGCAGCCACCCAGAGTCTCTGGGACCCTGGCTGTCCCCTGCCCACGTGGCTCCCCATACTCCTTTCACCTCAACCCAACTTTCCTGGATGCATGTTGAGACTGTCAGGGGCCCCGTCCTCTCAGAAGGGGGACAAGGCTGGACAATACAATTAGATCTGGGGGGCACTGAGGAAGCCCAGGCTGCAGAAGGAAGGGTGGAGGGAGCGCATCTTGGCTGCTGTGGCCCCAAAGAGCCCTGGCAGAGGGGGTGGCGGAGGGAGCCCCAGGTGTGGGGTCAGAGGACCTGGGCCCCAGCCTCTCAGGGTGACCTTAGCAGGCGTCTCTTCCTCCCCGGCCTCTGTCCCATGCTCAGTGGGTCCTCAGCTCAAAGGCCAGTCCCTCTGGGCTGGGACCCCAAGGTGCCTGACATGGGGTGGCCAAGTGAAGGGGAAGGGACACGGCCACTGAGGAAACGCTTAGATCCCCTCCACCTGGAGCTGGCGCCAGCCAGAGACTGCCTAGAACCTTTGGGGTTTCTGGAGCCTGGTGCTCCTAAAGAACCCTCAGCACTCCTCACTCTTCAAACTCCCTTCCCCTCCCGCTAGGCTGCAGGCCTCCCGGACCAGGTGCTGTGCTGGGTTCCTTGCTGCTGGATGCCCAGCATGCACACACGGTGCCTGGCACATGGCAGCTATCATGTTAATATCAGCCTAATGCATGGATAAGTAAAGGAACCTCACACAGCCTGACCCTGTACCTTCCCCTTCCCCAGCCCTGATTCCACCCTTGATACCTCCCAGAGACATCCTGAGCCACTTACCTGAATGCCCACAGGAACTCCTGAGCGGAAGCCCTTCGGGTCCAGAGGATGGGGGAAGGTCATTGTGCTCCTTGCTCAATACCCCCAGGACAAGGTCCCCTCTATTCTGGGTAAGCTACTAGGGGTGATGGGTGTGGTGGTGGTCAGTGGGTTTGGCCTCAGCCTGCAGAGCCTGAACCGAGGCCAAAGCCACCCCTACTCCCAGTCACACCCCCCTGATCCCACTGTGGGGTGAACAGACCAAGGTGGGAGAAGGGCTCAGCCCAATCACTTGTCTAAAATGTTGCCCAACAGCCTGTTGGAAAGCTGGTGGTGATGGGTGGGGGTGGAGGTAGGGGGCTCCAAAGACCAACCTGCCCATCCCCCAATCTCTGTGCAAGACTCTGGGTCCCCTACTCAGAGATAGAAGAGGCTGGGGCCTGCCCTGGGCCCCCCAGGCAAGGGCAGGTCCCTCCACCTTCTTGGGCACCACGAGGGGGAGAGTGGAGGGTGACAGGTCAGACACAGAGAGAAAGGTCCGGGGTAACTGGGAACATCAGCTGTGCCCTGGCCCTTCTGTCCCCTGTCCAAGGATGGGGGTGGGGAGGAGGATTAGGGATAAAGGTGGGGGCAGGGGAACCTTCTTTATAACCTGTGCCCCACCATTAACCCTTTCCTGCCAACAGGGTTCAGGGGCTCTGCAGATGGGGGCAGCCAGTAAGACGTGGGAAGGGGCTGTGGGGGTGAACTGGTAAGACCTGTGTCTTGGGGAGGGGTGGGAGAGGGAGGGTCTGCTAGTTCTCCCGGTGCCCGCAGTTCCTCCGGGAAGCCAGGAAGAACCAGAGCCTCCCTCCCCTCCCAGGCACCCGGCAGGGGGTGTGTGCCTGTAGGCATGAGAGCGCGGCACGGGACCCTGCTTCGTGTCACCTGCGGGGCTGCAAACTGGGGCGGGGATGCGGTGACCTCTGCACGTGCGCTCTCTGCGCTGCCCCCGCCCCCTACCGTCCTTAGCTCTGTCCCCCTCAGGACGCCGCGCCCCCGGGGGTGCGGAGGGGCCGTGAAGGGCGGGTCGCCAGCCCCACCCCCCAGGTCTCCGAGCGGCGAGGGGACTGCGCGGGTCCCCGGCGCCCGATCCCCCCACCCCCGGCCGGGCCCCCTCACCTCGCGACACGCAGGAGCCCATCATGGGGCCGCGGGGCCGGGACGCTGCGCCCGGGGTGCGTAGGGCCGCGGGGCGTTCATGTCTCCGCGGGCCCGGGGCTGAGCGCTGCGGAGCCAGAGGACGCGCGGGGCGGGGGGCTCGGGCGCCCTCAGCTCGGCCTCAGCTCCAGCCCGGGTCGTCCCCGCTGCCGCCGCGCCCGGCTTGCCTCGCGCCGCCGCCTCCCGCGCAGCCGCCTCCCGCGCAGTGCCCGCCGCTGCCAGGGGAGGGCGACACCGCGGGGCGCGGCGGGCGGGGCCCGGGGGAGCGCAGCCGGGAGGCCTGGGCGCACCTGTGGCCGCAGCGCGCGGGAGGGCCACCTCTGTCCCTTCCGGGCTCCCGCACTTCCCAGGGTTGCCCGGGCTGAAGGTCAGGGAAGGGGACGGAGGGGGCGGGGAGACTCCTGGCATTTGGGGCACAAAGTAAACAACATGAATTTAACCACAACAACGACGACTGGGCACGAAGGCTTGGGAGCGAGGAGGGGTGCGCACAAGAACAACAGTTCCATTGGGCCTATTTTGCAGAGGATGAAAGTGAGGGTCGCAGAAGTTAGAGGCCTTGCCTGAGAGCCCTAAGCTGTGAGTTCAGCGACTTTTGACTGTCAACGCCTCATTCAGAGCTATTGAAATTAACATATGCAAAATAATATATGCCCAGAGGTGGGGTAGAGAGAGTGCGGGTAGATAGTGCGCTGGTGGCCTGGCGGCGGGATGAAGGGTCTCCAGCGATGGTTGCAGAGGGGGGCAAGCCTGCCTCTCAGGGATTGTCTAGGGCAGAGTAAACTGAGGCACGGGTTTTTTTCCCAGCCCTGGACGGCCTCTGTAGTCATTCACACTCATTCGCACGTACCTACACACACACTCTCCCATTGTACATACCCCTCATTCACACACTGACGGTCATACACACACATATATATGCACACTTGCATTTACATACACGCACACACACTCACATACCTACACATGAATACACAGTCTCCCATGTGTACATACCCACTCACACCCACACAATGACAGTTATACACTCACATTGAAGCACGCTTGCATTTATACACACACACACGCACACACGCACACACGCACACACACACATCCCAGCTCCTGAGGTGTGAAGATCCTTTAGCAAAATTTCCCATGCGCACAGCAGTCAGTGTCAGTGTCTGAGACCCTTACTCACACATGGCATCTCGCTCTCTCCTTCACGCCCACCTGTGCACCAGGCAGGGCAGGCACTCTTGTGTCTGTTTTCCAGTTGAGGCAGTCAGGTTCACTGGTGGTGGCAGAGAAAGGTTTTGAAGAATGAATAAGGAGGGGCCAGGCGCGGTGGCTCACGCCTGTAATCCCAGCACTTTGGGAGGCCAAGGCAGGCAGATCACTTGAGGTCAGGAGTTCGAGACCAGCCTGGCCAACATGGTGAAACTCCGTCTCTACCAAAAATATAAAAAATTAGCTGGGTGTGGGCTTGGCACAGTAATTCATGCCTGTAATCACAGCACTTTGGGAGGCCGAGGTGGGCCGATCACCTGAGGTCAGGAGTTTGAGACCAGCCTAGCCAACATGGTGAAATCCCGTCTCTACTAAAAATACAAAAATTAGCCAGGCATGGTGGTGGTGGGCGCCTGTAATCCCAGCTACTCGGGAGGCTGAGGCAGGAGAATTGCTTGAACTCAGGAGGCAGAGGTTACAGTGAGCCAAGACCATGCCACTGCACTCCAGCCTGGGCTACAAGAGAGAAACTCCGTCTCAAAAAAAAAAAAAAAAATAGCTGGGTGTGGTGGCACAAGCCTGTAATCCCAGTTACTCGGGAGGCTGAGGCAGGAGAATTGCTTGAACCCAGGAAAGTGGAGGTTGCAGTGAGCCGAAATCATGCCACTACACTCCAGCCTGGGCGGCAGAGTGAGACTCCGTTTCAAAATTAAAAAAAAAAAATGAATGAATAAGGTTTGAGGCAGCAGTGTGGGATAGGGCTGGAGGCCTCTTAAGGGGCAGGATATGGGCCAGGGGGCACTGCCAGAGCAGCTGAGCCAGGGAGTGGGTGCTGACTTCTTTCTCTTTCTCTAAGCTAGGTGCTCTCTGCCCAGTAAAGTCCGGGTGGAGAGCGGTTCTGTACCTGGCCCTGGTGTCAGCAGACCTGGGTGAATGAGGGCTTAGCTCACACAAGCTGTGCGACCAATCTCACTTCATGGGATTGCTATGAGGGCTGATGAAATTAATATATGCAAAATGACTGGCATGTAGTAGGTACTCAACTTAGGACTAAAAATAAATAATAGTGATAGTGAACACAAACAGGTATGATGCATTATTACTCCACCACAGCTTCCCGACAACCACAGGGAAGCCTGAGAACTTCTGTTGAACAGATACATATAAAGCACCTACTGTGTGCCAATGTGAACAAGACAGATGTGCCAATCCTTGAGTCAGCGCTGTATTCAGTCACAGTTGCTCAGAGCCCCCCTAACTGTACCCTCCAGGTCTGGCCTTGGAGAGGGTGGCTCAGAAAGGACAGCCTGCTATCACCTTGGATGCCCTGGTACCAGGTGTGTGCCTGCCCTTGTGTGGAGAAGGAAAGGCAGATCTGCCTGTGCCAGGCTCTGGGGTCCCATCCTATGTGGCCTGGGCTTGGAAAGGCAGTGGTGTCCTTCTCTTCTTCCTGTCACGGAGTGACTGGATCTGGCTTGGAAGGAGGGCTCTGACTCACTATGACGCAGGATGCTCCGTCATGGCAGCTGATGCTCCCTGCTGGCAGCCTGACAGCTTTGGGGGTAGATGGGACAGGGAGAGGGTCACTTGAGAAGAGGACAGGGCAGTTCACAGGGGAGAGGATGCCTGATCACCCCACTGTGCCCCCTTTAGCCTAAGCCAGGGACAGGAGGGCAGGGCTAGGCAGTGGCCCCACCTAGGGTCCCTTGCTGACCCACTCAGAGATGTGGCTGGGCTGGAGATCTGTGTCTCTAGCCTCTGGTGTTCATGCTGGTCAGTTCTACACTGACTCAATCCTCTCCTTATACACATTGGCACTCAGAGAGGGGCAGGAGCTTGCCCAAGGTCACACAGCAAATCAGTGGTAGAGTGGGGACTAGAACCCAGGTCTCCTGCCTGTCAGCCCAGCCCTGGCACCAGCCTGCGACCAGGCCACGCAGGGCCGGTGGCTCTCCTTGCACGCTCACATTCACCTTGGAATTCTGTTGAAGTGGACGATGTCCAGACAGCTCTGAGCTGTGTGGTTGTCCTCCCCGGGGCCACACTGTCCTTTCCCAGTTCACCCCATAGCCCATCTGCCCTGTGACCTTCCACTGCCCGCCCCCAGGGCCCTCTTTGCCATGCCGCTGCTGGGGTAGAGGGGGGGAGGAGAGAGTGTCCAGGCTGTGCCCTTCACACCTAGCAGTCCATTCTCTTGCCATGATTTCGGGGATCCAGGCAGAACCCCCACTCCAGCGGCCTTGCTCCAAGCATGCACCAGCCCTGAGTGCCTGGCCCTGATTGGCTGGGCGCTGGAGCGTGAAGAGGAGCTGCTGCAGGGTTCGATCAGAGAAGGATTAATCAAAGCCAACCATTACAGCGATGAATCAGACTAGGCCCTGCCCTGGCAGCCCTGGGGGTGGGGCGGGGACGCTGCAGGAGCCACATGCATAAATAGCACAGGGTCAGGGTGAACAGTGCTGCATCTCCATGCCAGCCAGGTGTGTGACAGGAGAGTCACTTCTGCCAAGGGCTGTGGGGATGGCTTTCAGGCGATCGTGACCCTAGAAGCGGATTCTGAAGGTCGAGTGGGCTGTTGGTGGTAGAAGGCTCTGTGTGCACAAAGGTTTGGAGGCAGGGGGCTGCAGCAGAATGGCATATATGACATCCAGGGACCAGTGGGAGAGGGTGGGGTTGGACCCCTTCCCCAGGCCCCAAACATCGCAAGAAGGGGAGAGCTTGAAAAGCAGAAAGAGAACAGCATCGGGAGCCAGTCAGATCTGGGTTTGAATCCTGTGCCAAAACCAACATGCAGTAGATCGATACTCAGTAAGTATTTGCTGAATGAATGCAAGAAAGTGAGACTTGCCCAAGGTCCCACATCTAGAACGTGGGACTGGTTCAATCAGCCAGGACTGAGTCAACCTTTCATTCATCCAGCAATTGCTCACTGAGCACCTGCTGTGTGACAAGCGCAGTCTGTGCCGAGATTACAGCATGAATGAGACAGACAAGGGCCCCGCTCATTGGAGCTTATGGTTCTGGTGGGGGAGGCAGGTGTTAATTCAATAATGACCCAGATACATTTAGAATCACGGCCCTGGAAGTGCTCAGAAAGGAGCCCTTGAGAGTGGAGAAGAGGACTTCATCTGGTCCCAGGCATGAAGGGCACATCCAGAGAAATGACAGTGACGGAGCCCACAGCTGATGGATGGGTGGGATTTAGCTAGGCAGAGAGAGGGGAGGGCCTCCAAGGCAGAGGGGCTGGGCAGAGGGGCTGGGCCATAGCCACGGTCCGGAGGTGGGAGGGAGGGACCAGGTCCCGGGAGGAGGATAGAGGTGGCAGCTCCTGCAGGGCCTCACAGTGGAATCTGGTCTTGGTCCAAAGCACATCTCTTGTTTCCTCATCTGTGAACCAAACCCCCCTCCATTCATTCTCGGTGAGATGGAGGTGCACATGAGTTTCCAGGAGAATTCCCTGCTTTCTCTGGAGGTTTGGCCCTGCCTGAGGGTTCCAGGGGCCCGGACTTGGGGCATTTTGGTGGAGACTGAGAAAGAAGGCCACAGGCTGACCTCAGAATGGGCCCACTTTCAGCTCCAGGCTCAGGACTGGGGGCTGCTGGCTGGAGTTGGGTGTCAGGTCGTCTCCTTGCCTCACCCCCAGGAAACCAGCTGGACTAGGGAGAGAGAGAGAAGGGTAAGCTCTCAGTCTGATGGGGGACACAGAGCCCTCAGGGAGCTCCAAGTCTGACAGAAGAGACATGGCCACTGTGCTGGGCAAGGGGACACTGGGGTGAGACCAGCCCCCTCCCTGGGAGCTTCCAGCCTGGTGGGTAAAGAGGTGTTCCGGGCTGGGCACGGTGGCTCACGCCTGTAATCCCAGCACTTTAGGAGGCTGAGGCGGGTGGATCACCTGAGGTCAGGAGTTCGAGACCAGCCTGGCCAACATGGCAAAACTGTCTCTACTAAAGATACAAAAAAAAAAAAAAAAAGCCAGCGTGGTGGCACGCGCCTGTAATCCCAGCTACTCTGGGGGCTGAGGCAAGAGAATCGCTTGAACCCAGGAGGCGGAGGTTGCAGTGAGCCAAGATCATGCCACTGCACTCCAGCCTGGGTGACAGAGAGGGACTCTGTCTCAAAAAAAAAAAAAAAAAAAGAGGCGCCCTGAGTTCATCTCTAAAATGCCCGGCCCTGTCCTGGCCCATGGTGGCTGCTTTGTGACAGGGTCCCTTTCTCAAGGTTCAGAGGGCTGGTACTCCAATTCCTAGATCTCAGGATCTCTGCAGGTGGAAGGAAGCCCCCCTGCTAGAACTGTTGCTTTTCCAGAGCTGTGAGTGTGAGGCAGCCGCTGGCCATCAGGGGGCAGCCTGAGACAGCATCATTCTCTGTTGCTTTCCTTTTCCTTCTTCCCGCGGTCTGCTGACCCAAAAAGTACCCCGCTGGTAACTCAGCCCCAGCCATGGCTCCGGGTGGTGAATGCTGCACCCTGCACAGAGGTGCCTGGCTGAGTGGGAGGGGACCAAAACCTGCCCATGCTCTGGTCCCAGAGCCCTGAGCTCTACGGTTGCGTAGAGCTCTGTGTCTGCCCCAGGACAGGGCGGGTTTTTTCCTAGCACAAAGGTGTCACCTCCTCTAAGCTGTGCACTCACAGGGTGCATCTACTCAGAGGGAAGGCCTTTTACAA
This sequence comes from Pongo pygmaeus, assembly GCF_028885625.2. Taxonomy (NCBI): domain Eukaryota; kingdom Metazoa; phylum Chordata; class Mammalia; order Primates; family Hominidae; genus Pongo; species Pongo pygmaeus. The sequence continues at coordinate 214,952,705 of NC_072373.2, read as the reverse complement.
ATCTGCACAAAGTCTCTGAATAGCCTAGCCAGGCTCCTGAAGTCAGACGACACGTGGTCCTGACCCCCATTGTACAGATGCGAAGACTGAACCCCAGGAAAGGAACCAAGGCCAGTTAGGAGCACAGCTGGGACTGGAACACCACAGCCAGCAGGACCCGCTGCTCCAGTCTGGAGGAGTCAGGTGCTAGGTGTCACTTCTGATGTCCTGGCCCTGCCTAGGGGTTCCCCGGGGCTGGGGCTTGGAGCCTTTTTGGGGAGCCTGAGAAAGTCACAGGGCATTCTTGGAATATGCCTACTCTCACTTCCAGTCTCCGAATGGAATTGGATGTCAGGTCAGAGCCCTCCCCAGGCAACCAGCTGGACTAGGTGGGATAGGCAGAGACAGAAAGTTAAGTCCCTAGTCTGATGGGAGAGACAGAGCCCTTAGGGAATTCCAAGTCTGATGCAGGAGACACAGCCATGCTGCCAGGCCCTGTCCTGAGCACTGGGAACACGGATGAATCCAGTCCCTGCGCCTAGGAAGTTCCTAGCCTGGTAAGTAAACAGGTGTTTACTCCCAGCCCCAGTGCAGCGAGAGCCCTGCTGACCAGGTCAAGCCATTAGTGAGAGCTTGAGGGGCAGTTTCAGGTGTCTGGGTTATTAACAGTACCAATAATCGGCAGGGTGAGGTGGCTCATGCCTGTAATCCCAGCACTTTGGGAGGCTGAGGCGGGCAGATCACCTGAGGTTGGGAGTTCAAGACCAGCCTGACGAACATGGAGAAAACCCATCTCTACTAAAAATACAAAATTAGCCGGGCATGGTGGCACATGCCTGTAATCCCAGCTACTCGGGAGGCTGAGTCAGGAGAATCGCTTGAACTCGGGAGGCGGAGGTTGCGGTGAGCCGAGATCGCGCCATTGCACTCCAGCCTGGGCAACAAGAGCAAAACTCCATCTCAAAATAAAGAAAAACAAAAACAAAGCAAAACAAAACAAACAAACAAAAAACAGTACCAATAATCATCATGGAAGCTGAGGCCTTTCTGTGTGTCAGGAGCTGTCTGGAGACCCTTACACTCCTGTCCTGTTTCACCCTCCCAGTAACTCTAGGAGAGGGAGAAGGTGGTCCAAGCCATCATCATGCTGGGGCAGCCCTTAGACTCTTGGCAGTCCCCTCTATCTTGACCTTGGGGGCGATTCTGAGCCTGGTAACCCCTGGGGCCTGAGCATCTCCCCCATTCCTGCCTCTGGACATTTCCACAAGCTGCACACCCCGTCACAATCAGTCCATACCTCACACATCCTTCGAGTCCCACAGAGGTCTGGCCTGTTTCACTCTCTGTTCACACCTTTATTCATCAAATATTGATTGAAGCAGCACCTACAATGGGTTACAGCTGACAGTGAACAGCCATGCTCCGCCTCCAAGGCAGAGGGAATAGCCCAGGCCACAGCCATGGTCTGGAGGTGATCCAGTTGTCCTGGAGATAAGAGCAGGGGCCAGGAAACTATGTCCTGTGGGCTAGATATGGCCAACAGTCTGTTTTTGTAAGCAAGGTTTTGTTTTATTTTATGTTATTTATTTATTTATTTATTTATCTGAAACGGAGTCTCACTTTGTCACCCAGCCTGGAGTGCAGGGGTATAATCTTGGCTCACTGCAACCCCTGCCTCCCTCGTTCAAGCAATTCTGTCTCAGCCTCCTGAGTAACTGGACTACAGGCATGTGCCACCAATCCCGGCTAATTTTTGTATTTTTAGTAGAGATGGGGGTTTCGCCATGTTGGCCAGGCTGGTCTTGGAACTCCTTACCTCAGGTGATCCGTCCACCTCAGCATCCCAAAGTGCTGGAATTGTAGGCATGAGCCACCGCGCCTGGCCTAAACAAAGTTTTATTGAAACATATCTATGCCCGTTTGTTTACCTCTTGTCTCTGGCTGCCTCACCCTCCCCCGACAGAGTGGTGTAGACAGAGATGGCAGGGCCCTCAAAGCTGAAAATAGGCTGGACCTGGTGGCTCACACCTATAATCTCAGCACTTTGGGAGGTCAAAGTGGGAGGATCACTTGAGCCCAGGAGTTCGAGACCAACCTGGGCAATATAGTGAGTACTTGTCTTTACAAAAAAAATTTTTTTTAATTAGCTACACATGGTGGCATGTGCCTGTAGTCCCAGCTACTCTGGAGGCGGAAGTGGGAGTATCAATAGAACCCAGAAGGTTGAGGCTGCAGTGAGCTCTGATGCTTAGAGTGTGGCAGAGGAGACGATATCAACAAGTCCCTGGAATAAATAATAAGTTGACAAATCCGAAGTGCCAGGAGGGGCACAACAGGGGGCAGGAACTGACGCTCAGGGTCACACTGCTTGACCGTTTATTTTCACCTTTGGTCCCCCACCAGGTCAGCCAGGGCAGGGTGGGCTAGCAGACAGCGTGCTGGCCCCTCTGAAAGCAAAGCTTTGGACGGGGGCCTCCTCCTGGGTTGGTGTTTATGCCAGGCAGGGGTGAGGGTCCCGCCCAAATCTGCAGTAGGGGCCAACGTTCTCATTACCACCTCACCTGGCCTCACCTGGCCTCGTGGCCTTCACAGCGGGTCAGGAGCACCCCCCGTCAGTCATCCCCTGGGAGGAAGGCAGGAGCAGGAAGTACAACTGGACAAGAGAGGCTCCTTATGTTTGATGACTTGGCCAAGGCCTTACTCCTTGGCTCTGCAGACAGAGATCTTGATGTCGTGGGAAAGCCCTGGATGGCATTGAGGACACCAGGGTTCTAGCCCAGGACTCATCTGGGCAAGTCTGTTCCCCTCTGAGCCTCAGTATGTTCATCTGTACCCTAGAGGGCTGGATGAATGGACCTCTAAGTTCTTTTCTGCAGCTGCCAGCAGCACGCTGGGGCTCGTCCCATCACTCTCCAGGCTTTGGTTCGTCTCTGTAAAATGGGGAGATGAATACTGGGCCCTCCCACACTTCTGAGGCAGGTCCCAGGCCAGAGAGATCACAGATGGGAAAGTGCTTTGAGCTCGGTGGGAGAAAGGAGCTCTATAAACCCAGGGGTTTATTAGATGATCCAGGATCAAGCAGGGCTGATGGCCTGGAGGCCTTGGGGCAGTGTCTGGTCTGACCAGCAGAGGGCACTCTGGGGAAGCTGGGGCTGGATCTAGGACTGGAATCCACTTTGTTCCTCTGAGAACACATGCTGAGGCCCTACTGTGTACCACGTCTGCTGTGCTGGGCATGGGGATGTGGCCATGAATGAATGGGACCCAAGAGGGTGGGGTGGGGTCATGGAGCAATCAGGCCTAATGCAGAGTGAGATGGGAGCTATGGTGGGGGCTAGGCAGGGATGGTGCCCGGGTCACCTCTGCCACCATAGCTCGCATCTCTCCTTAGTTGGGAGAGCCCAGGTCGGACATCTAGGCTGGAGAGCCAGAAGGGCAACCTGGAGAAGCAAATGTGTGGGCTCTGGGGCCAGGCTGCCTGGGTTTGAATAGGGCTCTGCCACCTATGGTCAATTTCGTCCCCTCTCTGGGCCTCAGCTTCCTCACCTGCAAAGCAAGGATAAGAAGAGTACTCACCTCGCAGAGCTGCTGTGAGGACTGAGCAGCTAAACTTGGTAACACCTTTTAGAACAGAGCGTGGCCCATGCAAACTCCTGAAATGGCATTGTTATGGCCTGGTGCCAGAGTGGTTTGGATGTTGCCACCAGGGGCTTGTGCCCACCCTGGGGGAGACTGATGAGGACAAAGCTGAGGATGGAGCTGCCTGGAGAAGAAAGAGCAAGAGGCACAGGTTGGGAGATTTGGGGAAGGAAACATGACTTCGGGGTGAGGGTGCAATGAGGGGAGAGAGGGAGTTTGAAGGAGGAGAGGGTAGCCAAGCACCCAGTGCAACCCCAAAATAAGCCCTCCTGCTGAGCCACCCCCTGCCAGCCCCTTCCTCAGCTGTCAGTGAGTACAACACTGGGCCTCCCTGAACCTCAGTCTCCTCCTCTGTAAAATAGGCAAATAGCACCCGTGTCACTGGGCTTCAAATGTTCCCTAAGACGACATGGCCCTGGGGGGACTCTAAATGCCCCCCCTCCCACATAATCTTCTGTTGGAACCCCCTTGGCCCCAGGACGGGCTGGGGCTGGATCTGTCTCCACAACCATCCAGGCCTTTTGTTTAGAGAACCAGTCTAAGAGGAAAACCCCAAAAACAAACACAGCCCAGCTGGTCTCCCCTGCCCAGCCCTGCCCAGCCCTGCCCAGCCCACTCCTGCCTTCCCACTCTGAGAAGCGGGTGGGCGGGGGGTGGAGAAATTCACATTGTGGGAAAGTGTTTTTCCCAGCAGAGGTATGGAGGGGGCACAAGGCCAGGTCGGGGTGGTGCCAGCTGAGGGGTGGGCCCCAGGCCTCACCTGCCTGTGAGATGTTCCTTCCTGGGGGAAGAGCAGTGGGCAGAAGCCCCTCAGCAAGCTCACTGAATGTGCGGATTCTACAGTCCTGCCACCCCTACTCCTTGCCACCAGGTCCTGGTTCCCTGAGTTGGTAGGAACTTTGAGCTCCCTGCAGGGGTGGGGAATAAAAGACTGATGTAGGAGGTCCCTAAATGGGGCTTTTTTCCCTTCTTGTTAAAAAAATTCCAGCCAGGAGTGGTGGCTCATGCCTGTAATCCCAGCACTTTGGGAGGCCGAGGCGGGCAGATCACTTGAGCCTAGGAGATCGAGACCAGCCTGGCCAACATGATAAAACTCCGTCTCCACAAAAATATAAAAATTAGCAGGGCCTGATGGCGCACACCTGTAGTCCCAGCTACTCGGGAGGCTGAGGCAGGAGAATCTCTTGAACCTAGGAGGCAGAGGTTGCAGTGAGCCGAGATCACACCACTGCACTCCAGCCTGGGCGACAGAGCAAGACTCTGTCTCAAAAAAAAAAATTCTTCCCGAACTTCCCACTTTTTTTAAAGATAGGTCTTGCTTTGTCTCCCAGTCTAGAGTGCGGTGGCACAATCATAGCTCACTGCAGGCCTGAACTCCTGGCCCCAGCAATCTTCCTGCCTCAGCCTCCCGAGTAGCTGGGACTACAGGCACCCGCCGCCACACCCAGCTCCCTGAACTGGGCCTTAAGACCTGCTGGGAAGGGCAGAAGCCAGGTGGGGAAGGGTGAGAGGAAACAGGCTCCAGGACACGCTTTGTCAGGAAAGGGGAACTTCCACAGACTTAGAGGCCAAAGAGGAGGCAACAGTGGAAATTAAAAAGCCAGACGTGCGGGAGAGAAGGGGATGGGTGGGAGACTCAGAGGGCGAGCGAGACAATTAGAAATAAACATTCCTGGCCAGGCGCGGTGGCTCACGCCTGTAATCCCAGCACTTTGGGAGGCCGAGGAGGGTGGATGACCTGAGGTCAGGAGTTCGAGACCAGCCTGGCCAATGTGGTGAAACCCCATCTCTACTAAGAATACAATAATTAGGCTGTGCACAGTGGCTCATGTCTATAATCCCAGCCCTCTGGGAGGCCAAGGCAGGTGGATCACCTGAGGTCAGGAGTTTGAGACCAGCCTGACAAACATGGAGAAACCCTGTCTCTACTAAAAATACAACATTAGCCGGGCATGGTGGCACATGCCTGTAGTCCCAGCTACTTGGGAGGCTGAGGCAGGAGAATCGCTTGAACCCGGGAGGTGGAGGTTGCGATGAGCGGAGATCGTGCCATGGCACTCCAGCCTGGGCAACAAGAGCAAAATTCCATCTAAAAAAAAAAAAAAAATTAGCCAGGCGTGGTGGCGCAGGCCTGTAATCCCAGCTATGCGGGAGGCTGAGGGAGGAGAATTGCTTGAACCTGGGAGGTGGAGGTTGCAGTGGGCCAAGATGGCGCCATTGCATTCCAGCCTGGGCAGCAAGAGTGAAAGTCTGTCTCAGAAAAAAAAAAAAAAAAGAAAGAAAAAGAGAAGAAAAAAGAAATAAACATTCATATGATTCTGTACCTGCTGGGTGAGGCTCCTCATGTACATTGTCCCTTTTCGTCCTCACGACCAGCTGAGGAAGTGGGATTATTTAAAGGATGGTTGTGCGGATAAGGAAACTGAGGCTCTGAGATGCAAGTGCTAGGATTCCAAATTCCATTGCCTGAGAGGGCATCCAGAGCACAGGTTTCCATATCTTGAGGTGGAGACAGGAGGGGAGGAGGAGAGCATGGGTCAGCTGGGCTGGGGCTGGTCCCTCTGTGGACCCCGGGCTTCAGGGTTGAATTGCTGCTGACACTTCCAGGGCCTGGCTGGGCCAGGATGGAGGTCAGGGCTGAGCGAAGGCAAGGTCAAGCCTTCTGATCCTGGAGGGCTGGGGGTGGTGGGCTTCAGGCGTGCTTGCCAGGCCTCGGACTGAGGAGGGGAGAGATGTGGCTCTGGGGACAGTAGTCACTTCCTCTTCCCTTCAAGGGAGCCTCCCAGGCCCTGCCAAGGAAGGACTGCTCCTCCCCATGTCCCTGGTTCTCACCAGAAACCTCAGCAGTGCTCTGAGGAAGTCCCGCTTTGGGGACCCACTTTTCTGGGGACACACCATGGCACTGTCAGGCGGAGAGTCTGGGCTGTGCCTTTTTTTTTTTTTTTTTTTGAGACAGAGTCTTGCTCTGTCGCGCAGGCTAGAGTGCAGTGGTGCAATCTCGGCTCACTGCAAACTCTGCCTCCCGGGTTCAAGCAGTGCTACCTCAGCCTCCCAAGTAGCTGGGACTACAGGAGCGTGCTACCATGCCTGGCTAATTTTTGTATTTTTAGTAGAGATGGGGTTTCACCATGTTGGTCAGGCTGATCTCGAACTCCTGACCTCAGGTGATCCACCAGCCTCAGCCTCCCAACGTACTGGGATTACAGGCATGAGCTACCGCGCCTGGCCACTTTTTTTTTTTTTTAATAGAGACAGGGTCTTACCATATTGCCCAGGCTGGTCACAAACTACTGGACTCCAGCCATTCTCCCACATTAGCTTCCCAAAGTGTGCTGGGATTACAGGTGTGAGCCAGCACGCCTGGCCTTGCTTTGTTTTTTGGCTTGACCTCAGCTCACTGCAGCCTTAATCTCCCATGCTCAAGCGAGCCTTCTACCTCAGCCTCCTGAGTAGTAATGCCACCACGCCCGGCTAATTTTTTAAATTTTTTGTAGAGATGGGGCTCGCTATATTGCCCAGGCTGGTCTTGAACTCCTGAGCTCAAGTGGTCCTCCCACCTTAACTTCCCAAAGTACTGAGATTACAAGCCTAAGCGATTGTGCCTGGCACCTTGCTCTTTTTTTTTTTTTCCTTAAGCAACAAGAACCTGTTTTATTTTTTCCAGATACAAATACAGAAGTTTGCATGTTCTGCAAATATTGCTTCAAAGCAACATTTCTATTTAGGGTGCCTTCTGTTCGAATAGCATGTGGACGTAGAAATGTATCCACAGTGCAATGTTGGCTCACCCAGGACCCACACTGCATACACTTACCGCTTAAAGAAACAAAATGGGAGGCCAGGCACAGTGGCTCACGCCCGTAATCCCAGCACTTTGGGAGGCCGAGGTGGGTGGGTCACCTGAGGTTAGGAGTTCAAGACCAGCCTGGCCAACGTGGTAAAGCCCCATCTCTACTAAAAATACAAAATTAGCCAGGCATGATGGCGCATGCCTGTAATCCCAGCTACTCAGGAGGCTGAGGCAGGGAGAATCGCTTGAACCCGGGAGGTGGAGGTTGTAGTGAGCCAAGATCACGCCACTGCACTCCAGCCTGGGCAAAAAGAGTGAAACTCTATCTCAAAAAAAAAAAAAAAAAAAAGGAACAAAAACGGGCCAGGTACAGTGGCTCACACCTGTAATCCCAGCTACTCAGGAGGCTGAGGCAGGGAGAATCGCTTGAACCCGGGAGGCGGAGGTTGTAGTGAGCCAAGATCATGCCACTGCACTCCAGCCTGGGCAAAAAGAATGAAACTCCATCTCAAAAAAAAAGGAACAAAACGGGCCAGGTACAGTGGCTCACACCTGTAATCCCAGCACTTTGGGAGACCCAGGTGGGTGTATCACCTGAGGCCAAGAGTTCGAGACCAGCCTGGCCAACATAGTGAAACCCTATCTCTATGAAAAATACAAAAAAAAAAAACCTAACTGGGCCTGGTGTCCGGTGCCAGTAATCCCAGCTACTCAGGAGGCTGAGGCAGGAGAATCACTTGAACCCGGGAGGTAGAGGCTGCAGTGAGCTGAGATCGTGCCACTGCACTCCAGCCTGGGCAACAAGAATGAGACTCCATCTCAAAAGAAAAAAAAAAAAAAGAAACAAAATGATCAGTCAAACCAGAATTGTTTTTGTCAAGGTAGTTTTTTATAGGTGGATAGTTTTCTCTAAAGACAAAACAGGTTGTGCACATATTTCTAAATGGTAACAATAATATTTGCAAATAAGAGTTTTCCAGTGCTCCAACTTGGGATTAATTCAGCTTGACCCAGGACTTGGGAATGGAATTTAAAGCCCATCAATATGACTCTAAATTGGGGAGGCACAATGAGGTTGTGAGAACTTGGAGGGTCCTCCCTGCCTATGGCTGCTTGTTGATACGTCCTGGGGCGGTGTCACTGTGGGGAGGGTAGCCCCCCCCTCTGCCACCACTGAGAGGCCCTAGGTCCCAGGCTTTAGGTGGAAGAGAAGTAAGATGTTGTTGGGGCTGAGGGCGGAAGCAGGAGGGGAGGGAGGCAGGAACGGAACCCTGCAGGGCCACTGACTCTCAGCCTCTGAACCTCCCTAGTCCCTCTCCCTCCTCCCTGTGCCTCCTCACATCAGTCTCTCTCCCCACAGCTCCCAAACCTTCTCCTTCCTGCCAGCCAGCTGGGGCAGGCAGACCAGGACCACCTTGGTCCAGGTGCCCTCTGATCTAATTTGTACTTTCTAACACTTCCTCCTATTTTCCCACCCCAGCCCAGGCTGGGCACCTCCTGGGAGGAAGAGGGGAATGGTAGGGCAGGGGTGGGGACAGGGAGAGCAGATTCCTAAACAGGAGACAGGAAGAAGCTCTAAGATGTTGGACAGAAAAGGGAGATTTGGCTGTGGCCAAGTGAGTTAACCTCACTCTGTCCCAGCCCCGCAGGCTGGTGGTGAGGACGTGGGGATGCTGGGCCTGGCGTGGGCTTGGTGCTCAGGGAAAGATGGCTGTTACTACTGGAGAGTGGCCTCCCATGGCCTCGCCTCACCTCCTCACTTCTCAGGAGGGAAACCAAGGCTCAGAGAGGGCGTGGGCCCAGTCCTGGGTCACACAGCGCTCCCAGACGGCTGGGCTGGCGCCTCCCCGGGGTGGGTCCCTTGGGGCGGGCTCCATTGTGCTCTCCCCAGCAGGAAACTGCTGTGCTCAGCAGCCTGGGCAGTAGGAGAAGAGGAACGAGTTTGGCTACGTGACCGGCAGGCCCTGGGGGCTGAGCCAGGCCCAGCCGGGAAAACAACCTGCTGGAGGCCGCCTGGGCAGGGCCAGGACGGTGGGCACCAGGGTGGAGACCTCGCTGCCCGGAGAGGGGGAAGTGGGCCGAGCTGTGGGCTTCCCCTGGGACAGAGTTGGGAGGAGTCCTTGGGGGCCTGTGCCCCAAACCTACCTGTGAGGGGTAGCTGGGCTCGTTACTTCCCTGATATGCATGGCCCCGGGGAGCAGCAGGCGGGCAGGCGGGCAGGCGGGCAGGCGGGCAGGCGGGCAGGCGGGCAGCGGGGCCGATGGGCACACACAGCACTGAGGGTGATTTGCGCAGAATGCCACCCACTCTTCACCTCTGATTTATGTGGATTCGAGAAGCCAACAGGGCAGGAGGAGGGTTCAGCCTTACCCATGGGCCACTTGGCTCCCAGGGGCCCAGTGCCTGCAGGGGCAAGACCCAGGGGAAAGGGGCAGAGCCTCTGCTGAGCTTCCCCACCATGGGACTTGGAGCATGGGACTTGAGGCCCCTCTTGGGGCCTCAGTTCCCCTCAGCGACTCATGCAACCGTTGCCTCCCTCACCTCCACACACAGGGCTGACTCAGCGCCTGGACGCTGGCTGTCAGGAGAAGGCCCCGCAGGCCCATGTGGTTCACCGCTTGGCCAGTTTCCGCAGGGCAGGCACTGAATGCCAGAGCCACTAGTCAGGACTTCATCAGGAAGCAAAGGGGAGCTGTTGAAGGGTTCAGCACCAGCGCGGGAGGTGATCAGATGAGGGTGCAGGAAGGGGCCAGGCTGGAGGCTAGAGGGAGGTGGGTAGAGTCCAGCTGAAAGCACGAGGCCACAGCTTGGACCTCCGTGAAATGACAGAAGAGGGGTGAGGGAATAAGGTTTAATGGATGCCTGTGAATGATGGCGGGGGAAAGGAAAATAAAGAAATTGAAGGCTGGACACAGTGGCTCACGCCTGTCATCCCAGCACTTTGGGAGGCCAAGGCACAAGACTCGCTTGAACCCAGGAGGTGGAGGCTGCAGTAAGCTGAGATCGCACCACTGCACTCCAGCCTGAGTAACAAAGCAAGACTCTGTCTCAAAAAAGTAAAAAAGAAAGGGAAAGGGAGGGGAAAGGAGGAGGAGGGGGTGGTGGCTCCCAGCACGTTGGGAAGCCGAGGCACAAGAATCGCTTGAACCCAGGAGGCAGAGGTTGCAGTGAGCCAAGATCGCGCCACTGCACTCCAGCCTGGGTGACAAAGCAAGACTCTGTCAAAGAAAGGAAGAAGGAAAGAAGGAAAGAAGGAAAGAAAGAAGGAAGGAAGGAAAGAAGGAAAGAAAGAAGAGAAAGAAAGAAAGGAAGGAAGGGAGGAAGGAAGGAAGGAAGAAAGAAAGGAAGAAAGAAAGGAGGGAGGGAGGGAGGGAGGTGCAGGCACTGGGGTCAGGCAGCCCCTCCTCTTCCTGGTGGCGTGGCCCACTGTGTACCTGATGGTGTGTGAAGTCCATCCCTCTTGTCTTTTGAACATAACAAAAGTAAGGCTGGAACTGAGGCAGAACAAAGAAAGCCTCCTGTCTCTCTCTCTCTGGACACCATAGCACCAAACACCCTGGGCCATGGATGCCCAGAACCCAGAAACAGACGCAAGGAAGCAGGAACAGGGACCTGCTTGCCAGTGCTCTCACATCCTTATTAGGGGAGACCAACTCTGCAGCTGTGACGCATTGCTTCAAGAAATGAAACTCTGGAAGGTGACCAGGAGACAACACCCTGCCTAGATTACAAGAACCCCCCGAGCCAGAGCCAGTGCAAGCCCAAGCTGAGCCGTCAGCCATTCCTGCATGCCACCATCCGAGACCCTGCCTCACTTGCCTGCTCTCTGGGAGAGCAGAGAGACCCACAGGATGGACATCTCCTGCCCTACCCAGTGTCTCCTTTGGACTCTAAGCCCCAATCTCCTTATCTGTAAAATGGGCCTATAACGGTGCCTGCCTCAGACGAAGAAGCCAAGGGCACTGTGTACAAGGGTGTGTGGCACATATGAAGTGCCCAGTACACTGTGCATGGCATATATGATGTGCCTGGTACACTGTGCGTGGCATATATGATATGCCTGGTATACTGTGCGTGGCACATACGAAGTGCCTGGTACACTGTGAGTGTCACATATGATGTGCCTGGTACACTGTGCATGGTGCATACAAAGTGCCTGGTACACAGTTTGGTCTCACCCAGGCCCTGAGAGTCAAACACATGCTGCCCATCATACAGAAGAGGAAAACTGAGGCTCAGAGAAGTTAAAGGAACTGGCTCATGATGTCCCTACAATTCTAACTGTGCAACTCCTAGGCCTGGGTTCCCTTGGCTGGCAACGTGGAGGGAAATGGGTGGGTGGGTAGGTGGGTGCAGGCTCCACATGCTCTTCACTTGGCAAGAGGGAGAGGGGACCTACCCCTTCCTCCGTCTGTCCTGGCCTCTCTTCCACCTCCCAACCCCACCAAAGGCAGGTCCTGCAAGGAAGCATCCCTTTCTGACTCCAGAACTCCTCCGTGGGCTGCAATGACTCTCTTGGGTCTAACCTGAGTCCTTCCTACTTTGGGTACAGACTGCTTCCTCTCCACCTGCCTGCTGGGCTGGCAGATGGCAGCCACCTCTATCAAGACCCCCAACGCTTCACTGATGTGGAAAAGAGGGGTCACCAACCCCTCTTGCGGGGCATCGTCCTTTCTGGGCCAGGGGTGCCCTAAATCTCTGCCAGCCTCCCCTGCAAAAGGAACCGCAGCGTCTCACACTCCAGGGCTGCTGTGGGCACGTGAGGGAAATCAGGCAGAGAGGAAATCAGACATCGGGTTCTAAGCAAAGACCTGCAGTCATCCTCTTCTGGTCACCCCTTCAGTCTCGTGCCCTGTCCCAGCGGAGCCAGAACCTTGAATGCCAACTGGGCCAGGCAGGAACAGCCAGCCTCTCCTGGCACACCTGGCCAGGTGAGCAGGTGATGAAGCCAAGAGCCAGCTCATCACTTGGGTGTAAACAACTGCCCAGTGGGAGGTTGGCAGCCACCTCCTCTGCTCTATCCCCAGTCCCTGCCCCGTGAGCCCCGCCTACCCAGAGAAAGAGGGTGTCCCAACTTGCTGGAGGAGTTTCCATCCCACATCGGTGCCTGGTGCCTGTACTGGGTGTGTGGGGGGGGACTCTGATGGGGGCCCACAACGGATCTTTGTCCTCCAGATCTGCGCCCCTCACTGTCCAGGAGGCGCCCAGCTCTTTGGAATGCCAAGGCCCCTGTCTCACCCACCCACCCCAGATGCCTTTGCCATTCCCTCCCAGGGCCCTAGCCAGCACAACAGAGCAAGGGCCGTCTGGGAACTAGGTCGTGCCTTAAGTGGAGGGAGCTTGGCTCCCTCTACGCAGCAGCTGAGAGCTGAGTCCCTTGGAAGAAGGCTTGCAGTTCCAGGTTTCCAGAAGGAGAACGAAAACAGACCTCCACTGAGCACTTGGCCCTGATGCCCTGCATTTGACAGACGTTGCCTGGAAGACAGATACTGCCACCCTCACTTTAAAGATGGAGAAACTGAGGCAAGACCACCAATTCCATGAAGGCTTGGACCTTCTCTGCCTTGTTTGCTCCCGGCACACAGCAAGATCTCAAGGTGTACTTGTGGAAGGGATGAATGGGGTTCAGAGAGGGCAAGTGACCTGGCCAAGGTCACACAGCCAGAAGGGAGCTCAACTGGGGATAATTCAGGCCAGTTTGAACCCTAAACTCAGGCTGCTTCTGAGACCCACCCACCAAGGTGGAGGCATCACACCTGCCCACACGAACGTGCACCCACCCCGCTGTCAAGAGTCCTGCTCACACACATATACACATCTACACCCGTGTGGGTGCACCCAGGCACACAGCCCCCACCCACACCACTCAAGCCCACGTAAAGGGCCCTCCCACCATCACCTCCCAGTCACCCTCTTAGACACCCCTCCCTTTCCTGAGGTGTGCGTCTTCCTTCGTATCAATGAGCAGTAAATCCAGCTTTGTCCAGGTCTGTTTCTGGTGGTCTTTGGAAATCTGTGGGTACACAGACTTCCTTCTGTGCTGTTCTCACACCCTCCTTGTCACCACCCCCTCCTCCACACCTGAGAGGCAGGATGGTACATGCCCTCTTCCACCCCCACAGCCCTGGTGCCTTCTCTGCCTCTCCAGGCCCAGCAGCTGCACTGGCACCACCGCTGCTCCGGAGAAGGCCAGAGAGTCACAGAACGTCACTTCTGGAAGGGCATCCCCCCAGCATATGGAGGGTCAGTCTCAAGCCCAAAGAACGCAGCACCCTGCCTGCGGAGGTGGAGCTGACACCTGGGCAGTGTTGGGGGAGCAAGGGGCTCGGCTGCCTTCAAGGTGATCCCACGGTGCAGGACCAGCTCCCTACTGTGTCACGTGGTCCAGCCTCCAGAGCAGCTGAAAGTGTAGACCGGAGAGGGAGGCCCAGACCCCAGGATCTCCTCCTCCTGCTTTGTGCACTCTCAGATCTGCCTGGGGACCAGCTGGGGTCTCAGGTCCCTGGCCTGTGGGGTGGGGGCCTTGTTCTCCAGAGCAGGCTGAACCTGGAATGGGCCCTGGTTCTCTACTAATAAAGGGCCCACTAGGCAGAGGCGGTTAAGGAGGCCCAGAGAGCCCCTAGGAGGTCCAGGTGGCATGTACTGGACTCTGTGCCTGAGCCTGTACACTGAGTTTTCCATTTGACCTCACGGCAACCCTGGGAGTAAGGCATTAATTTGTTTTAGGTACCAGCAATAGTCTTATTTTCTTTCTTTTTTCTGTTTTTTGTTTGTTTTGTTTTGATTTTTGTTTTGTGTGTGTGCGCGTGTGTGTGTTTTGTTTTGTTTTGTTTTGTTTGAGATAAGGTCTCCCTCTGTGGCCCAGGCTGGAGGGCAGTGGCGTGATCACAGCTCCCTACAGCCTTGACCTCCTAGCCTTAGGCAATCCTCCCACCTTAGCCTCCTGAGTAGCTGGGACCACAGGCATGCACCACCACACCCGGCTAATTTTTTTATTTTTATTTTTGTAGAGACAGGATCTTGCTTTATTGTCCAGGCTGGAATAGTCTCATTTTCTAGAGGGATAAACCGAGTACCAGGGAGTTAAGGCACTGGCCCAAGGTCCCCAAAACCTGGCATACAGTGGCTGTTCACTAAGTATTTGTTCAGAGAATGAAGTTGCAAAGGGGAAAGTGACTTGCAAAGTGACCAAAAGCGTGAGCAGTCAAGATTAGGATCCATCTGTTGCCAAAGGCTCTTCAGCTTCCTGACCTCGGCAGAGCCTCCTCTGCAGCCTGAGGGCTCGCAAATGACACATGGCTGACATTTGCCCCGCATGAGCACCCTGTGCGATGCGGCCAGCTTTCCGGGGCTCCACGCTGTTCGCTTTCAAATGAAGAAACAGGGAAGCAGCCCCCCTGACAACCTGGAGCTGCCTGGCCCTCCCAGCTAGCCCTTGGTGTGATCCTGTTAGAGAGAATCCATTTCACAGCTCACCAGCATTACACAAGGCCACCCTACGACCACGATGATCAAGATGAAAAACAAGACCACTTCACAATTATATCTGAACATAGACAACAAGGAAAAAAGGTGGCCCAAATCACAAAAATGATCAAACGTCCCCTCTCCTGGCTAAACAAATGACAATGGCTTCTTTGCCAATTATAGCTTTGGTTTCAGTTTACTCCTCTCACTCTGTAGATAAAAATTCCTCAGATCTCCAATCACAGAATGACCTCCCGCTTCGTGACAGCATACAATTCAGAGCAAACTCCACTTCCCTGAACCCTCCTCAAAAGCATCCAACACAAGCCCGAATCCTCTAAGTCCTTCCTGCACCCTCTTAGACACCCCCTCGCTTTCCTGAGGTGTGCGTCTTTCTTCGTATCAATGAGCAGTAAACCCAGCTTTGTCCAGGTGTGTTTCTGGTGGTCTTTGGCTAGAAGGCATTAACAAGGTCTTAGAACAATTGAACGAGACGTGTTTTGTTCAGCCCATTTTGTTGATGCCTCTGGAGCCAGGGGCCAGGAAAATGTCAGCCTCCAGTGAAGCATGACAAGGTAAGAAAGGACCTTGTCATCTCCAGCTGTTCCCAGGAGGCCGCATTTCCAGGTTGTTGGGTGGAGAAGGTTAACTCCTTGCTGGCCCTGCAGCTCCATTCACCACAGCCCAAATGTAAGCTTTGACACACACACCACCACCACCGCCACCATCACCACCACCACCGCCGCCGCCGCCGCCGCCATCACCACCACCGCCACCACCACCGCCGCCACCGCCACCACCACCACCACCATCACCACCACCATCACCACCATCACCACCACCACCACCACCACCACCACCATCACCACCACCATCACCACCATCACCACCACCACCACCGCCGCCGCCGCCGCCATCACCACCACCACCACCACCACCACCACTGCCGCCGCCGCCGCCATCACCACCACCACCATCACCACCACCACCACTGCCGCCGCCGCCGCCATCACCACCACCACCATCACCGCCGCTGCCACCGCCACCACCACCGCCGCCACCACCACCACCACCATCACCACCACCGCCGCCACCGCCACCGCCACCATCACTGCCGCCGCCGCCACCACCCCACCACCACCACCACCACCATCACCACCATCACCATCACCATCACTACCACCATCACCACCACCACCATCATCACCACCATCAAGCGTCTGTGTGGAGAGGATGGCAAAAGGTGGCAAGCACTGGGCCAGGAGTCAGGAGATCCTGGTTCAGTCTTGCCTCTGCCTCTCAGTTGTCATGTGACCGAGCCTCAGTTTATCCATCTGGACAATGTGGTGGGATGGAGGCGAGTGGGATAACTGATTGAAGGGAACCCTTCCCCAGTTGAAACTACTCACTCAACTCCCTACTATCGGCCAGGTGCAGTGGCGCAAGCCTGTAATCCCAGCACTTTGGAAGGCTGAGGCGGGCGGATCATCTGAGGTCAGGAGTTCCAAACCAGCCTAGCCAATATGGTGAAACACCTTCTCTATTAAAATACAAAAATTAGCAGGGCATGGTGGCATGTGCCTGTAATCCCAGCTACTTGGGAGGCTGAGGCAGGAGAATCACTTGAACCTGGGAGGCAGAGGTTGCAGTGAGCCGAGATCACACCACTGCACTCCAGCCTGGGTGACAGAGTGAGACTCAGTCTCAAACAGACAAACAAACAAACAAAAACCTCACTTCTATCAAACTTTGAGTGGTCAAGACAGGAATCTTCTAGGCTCCTCTATCAAGCCGTGGTTCCCTGAGGGTTAACCCAGCCTTTTCCTTCCAGGTTTGATGTTGGGGTGACCTGAGGAGCAGGTGACGTCCAGGGATCCCATGTGTCCCCAATCACTACACTGTTGGCCGGGTAGGAAGAAGTGTTGCTTGTGGCCATTTCCAAGTGTTCAAGGTCAGGGCTCCATGCCCTTCCATTCCCATCCCTCCTCGTTCCCTGGATCAGGGACCACATCCAAGTCAAACAGGATGGCCAGGACAGAGCCGGAGGTGCCACAGGAAGGTCCTGTCCCGGCAGAGCCTCAGGGCTTATAAGGAGGACGCTGGCAGGCAGTTGAGGAAGACAGTCTCTGTAGCTCCATTCAGCCCCAAATCCCACCTCTCTTGCGCCAAGGGGATGTGGCATCCTCCATTCTGCCCCGGGCAGAAAGAGAGGTGGCAGAAGCTGAGGACCGAAGTGTGTGCCAAGGACAGTGACCTTTCCAGAAAGGGATCATTTCACACAGATGATCCAGGGAGTTTGCTTTCCCTCAAGTGTGGGGTCCTCCAGGCTTCCAGCCCCATCTTTTGGAGGGAAAGAGGGAAAAGGGGAATTCATGCTGGGTGCGGTGGCTCATGCCTGTAATCCGAGCACTTTGGGAGGCCGAGGCGGGAGGATCACTTGAGGTCAGGAGTTCGAGATGAGCCTGGCCAACATGGTGAAACCTCATCTCTACTAAAAATACAAAAATTAGCCGGGCATGGTGTTGGGCGCCTGTAGTCCCAGCTGCTCAGGAGGCTGAGGCAGGAGAAACGCTTGAACCCGGGAGATGGAGGTTGCAGTGAGCCGAAATCGCGGCACTGCGCTCCAGCTTGGGCAACAGAGGGAGACTCCATCACAAACAAACAAACAAAACAAACAAACGAACAAAAAAACTGAAAAGGGGAATTCATAAAGCCCGACAAGGGTGCTGAACCTACCTCCTGCTTCACCTGTCAGTCCCCTCCTCCCTCACACTCCACTCTGATTCACTGCTATGCACCTTCACGGATGTCCTTCACTCTGCTTGGAACGCGCTTTGCTCCCACATTTCTGTTTGCCTGATAATTGCTACACATCCTTCAAGCCTCAGCTTACATATTACCTCCTCCAGGAAGCCTCTCCTGGTTGGACTTCTTTGCAATGCACCCCATGGCTCTATTTCTCCCTCCCGAACTTGATCACACTGGGTTGTCGCCTACTGTCATTCCCCTCCTCAAGAGTAAGAACCAGCCTCTGTCCTGTTCACAGCTGAATCCTCAGTGCCTGGGATGGGCCTGGCGTCCGTGGGTGCCACGTAAATATTGGATGATGAGTGACCACAGTGATGGAGATGTACACCCTAGGGACCAGAGTTGAGAGCCAGGGACCTTGACTTAGGGTGGCTTCTGGTGGCAAAGGTCTGTGCAGAGCTTTGAGATTAGGAGACAGGTAGAGAGAGGGTTCATCCTGGGCTAGGCACAGCCTGATGCCTGTGGGAAATTACAACTTTGCAGGGGCTTCCGCTTTGAGTCATGATGGGATCTGTAATTTGAACCAACACTCCTTCTGAGGACAATTAAATTCCCTTGATCCAATTTCTTAAAAATCATCTTCCAGCTGGGCTCACTGGCTCACACCTGTAATGCCAACATTTTAGGAAGCTGAGGCGGGAGGATCATTTGAGTCCAGGAAGTCGAGACCAGCCTGGGCAACTTGGTGAAACTCCATCTCTGCAAAAAAAAAGGTTTTTTTGGTTTTTGTTTTGTTTTGTTTTGTTTTGTTGTTGTTGTTGTTGTCATTGTTTTAATTAACAAGGCAGTAAGAATCCCTTATCAGCCAGGCTAGATGGCTCACACCTATAATCCCAGCACTCTGGGAGGCCAAGGTGGGCAGATCGCCTGAGCCCAGGAGTTCGAAACCAGCCTGGCCAACATACAGAGACCTCCATCTCTACAAAAAATACAAAAATTACCTGGGCATGGTGGCATGCACCTGTAGTCCCAGCTACTCTGGAGCTTGAGGGAAGGAGGATCATCTGAGCTCAGGGAGGCTGAGGCTGCAGTGATTGTGCCACTGCACTCTAGCCTGGACGACAGAGTGAGACGCTGTCTTAAAAAAAAGAAAAGAAAAAAGAAAGAATCCCTTACCAAAAATCTAGGAGAGGAGAAGGTAAGAATCCAGAGAAGAAAGCCCAGTGCAGAAAGCCACATTTTCCCTGAGGGCATTTGCCAATCTGGAAGAAACAGCTTTGAAACTGAGCTGTATCTTTGATGGCCTCACGGGGGCTGAGAGGCGCAGGATAAAAGGCAAGCCCAGCCTTCTGTCCGAGGTGAGGAGTCTGATACCCCACAATACCTTTGAGACATCCTCAGAACAAGGATGAACCAGATGAAAACCAAATCTTGAGTGATTCAAGAAACGCAAGCCTTGAGACCGGGCACGATGACTCACACCTGTAATCCCAGCACTTTGGGAGGCCAGGGCGGGAGTATCACTTGAGCCCAGGAAGTTGAGACCAGCCTGGGCAACATGGTGAAACCCCATTTCTGCAAAAAATTAAAACATTAGCCAGGCCTAGTGGCGTGCACCTGCAGTCCCAGCTATTTGGGAAGCTGAGGTGGGAGGATCACTTGAGCCGGGGAGGCCCAGGCTGCAGTGAATTATGATGGTATCACTGCAGTGCACTTGAGCAAGAACCTGTCTCAAAAAAGAAAAAAGAAAGAAAAAAGAAAAGAATTATGAGATGAAAGCCTTGAACTTGAATTGAAGTGGCCTTGGATTTGTAGTACTGTCCCTAAGTGCTTGGTAGAAGCAAACAAAAAACTTGTCTGAAGGGACAATTTGGATGTCATCATCCTAGGTCTCAAATTATTCTCACAAGTAATTTTCAAATACAATGAGCAGGTCAGTCAGAAATAACCAAGCAGGCTGGGCATGGTGGCTCACACCTGTAATCCCAGCGCTTTGGGAGGCTGAGGCAGGCAGATCACCTAAGGTCAGGAGTTCGAGACCAGCCTGGCCAACATGGTGAAACCCCATCTCTACTGAAAATGCAAAAATCAGCCAGGTGTGGTAGTGTGCGCCTGTAGTCCCAGCTACTTGGGAGGCTAAGGCAGAGAATTGCTTGAACCAGGGAGGCAGAGGTTTCAGTGAGCTGAGATCACACTACTGCACTCCAGTCTGGGTGACAGAGTGAGACTCGGTCTCAAAAAAAAAAAAAAAAAAAAAATTCAATGGGGAGGTGGTTTTCAAGAAATTATATTGAGAAAACTGGATTTTTTTTTTTTTTTTGAGATGGAGTCTCACTCTTTCACCCAGGCTGGAGTGCAATGGCACGATCTTGGCTCACTGCAACCTCTGCCTCCCGGGTTCAAGCGATTCTCCTGCCTCAGCCTCCTGAGTAGCTGGGATTACAGGCACACACCACCACACCTGGCTAATTTTTTTGTATTTTTAGTAGAAACAGGGTTTCATCATGTTGGCCAGCCAGACTGTTCTCAAACTCCTGACCTCAGGTAATCAGCCTGCCTCGCCCTTCCAAAGAGCTGGGATTATAGGAGTGAGCCACCACGCCTGGCCAGACTGTCTTTAAAAAGAGGAGAGGAGAAGGGAGAAGAGGAGAGAGGAGGGGAAGAGAGGCGAAGGGCAAGGTGTGGGGGATGGGGCACAGAGCTTCCATGCCCTCCCTGGGTGCGCCCCGCTCCAGTAACCTCCACCTATTCATCTGTCTGGAAGCTCTCCAGGTCTGGTCCTTTGGGTTTTTATGGAGGCTTCGTTACGTAGGTATAATTGATTAAAACATTTGCCATTGATGAGCAATTTAACCTTCAGTCCCTCTCTCCTTCCCAGAGGTTGGGAGATGGGCCTGAAAGAACTAACCTCTTAATCATGCCTTAGTCTTTCTGGTGACCAGCCCCAGCCTAAAGCTACTGAGGAGCAGCTAGCTGTTAGTCCACTTATTAACATACACAAAGATGTCACTTTGGGGATCCTAAGCATTTTAGGAGATGTGTGCTAGGAAATGGAGTTGGAGACCAAATACATGACATATAAATAAAAGCAAAGAAAACATAGGTGAATTGCACTTCATCAAAATACAAATACATGTTTCACAGTATCATAGACTTAATGTTTTTGTCCCCCCTGCCAAATTCATAGGTTGAAATCCTAACTCCCAATATGATGGTGTTAGGAGATGGGGCCTTTGGGAAATGATTAGGTTATGAGGATGGAGCCCTCAGGAATGGGATTAGTGCCCTTAGAAGAAGATACACAGGAGCTTGCTCTCTCTGTCTCTCTTCCCTTTTTCTTTTATTTTCTTATTTATTTATTTATTTTGAGACAGGGTCTTGCTCTGTCACTCAGACTGCAGCACTGTGGCTCGATCACAGCTCACTGCAGCCTCAACCTCCAAGGCTCAAGAGATCCTCCCACCTTAGCCTCCAGAATAGCTGGAACTACAGGCACATGCCAATTACCCCAGCTAATTTTTTATTTTTTGTAGAGATGGAGTTTTACCATGTTGGCCAGACTGGTCTTTAACTCCTGGGCTCAAGTGATCCTCCTGCCTCAGCCTCCCAAAGTGCTAGGATTACAGGTGTGAGCCACTGTGTCCAGCCTGCTCTCTGCTCTTTCTGCTCTCTGTCTTATGCTCTGCTGTCTGTCTTGTGAAGATACAGCAGGAAGTCATCTATGAAACAGGCAGAGAGCCCTCCCCAGAACCTGACCATGCTGCACCTTGATCTCAGACTTCGTGAGGAATAGATTTCTGTTTAAGCCACCCAGTCTATGGTATTTTTGTTATAGTAGCCTGAACTAAGACAATATCATTAGCAATTAGGGAAATATAAATCAAAACCACAGTGAGACACTCCTTCACACACACCAAGATGGCTACAACCAAAGACAGACAATAACAAGCACTGTCGAGGACGCAGAGAAATTGGAACCCTTATACATTGCTGCTGGGAATATAAAATGGTGCAGTCACTTTGGAAAACAGTTTGGTAGTTCCTCAAAAACCTAAACGAGGCCAGGCACAGTGGCTCAAGCCTGTAATCCCAGCACTTTGGGAGGCCGAGGCGGGCGGATCACGAGGTCAGGAGATTGAGACAATCCTGGCAAACACGGTGAAACCCTGTCTCTACTAAAAATACAAAAATTTAGCCAGGCGTGGTGGTGAGCACCTGTAGTCCCAGGTACTCGGGATGCTGAGGCAGGAGAATGGCGTGAACCCAGGAGGCAGAGCTTGCAGTGAGCTGAGATCGTGTCACTGCACTCCAGCCTGCGCGACAGAGTGAGACTCCCTCTCAAAAAAAAAAAAAAAAACCTAAACGAGGCCGGGCACAGTGACTCACGCCAGTAATCCCAGCACTTTGGGAGGCCAAGAGGGGTGGATCACCTAAGGTCAGGAGTTCGAGACCAGCTTGGCCAACATGGTGAAATCCCAACTCTACTAAAACTACAAAAATTAACTGGATGTGGTGGTGCGCACCTGTAGTCCCAGCTACTGAGGAAGCTGAAGTGGGAGAATCGCTTGAATCAGGGAGGCAGAGGTTTCAGTGAGCCGAGATCATGCCACTGCACTCCAGCCTAGGTGACAGAGCAAAACATCATCTCAAAAACAAACAAACAAACAAAAAAACCACCTAAATCAGTAGTTACCATATGATCTAACAATGCCACTCCTAGGAATACCCCAGAGAAGGAAAAACAGAGGTGATGTTAACAACAGCAGTGTTCATGATAACCTAAAAGTGGGAGCAACCCCAAAGCCCATACAATGGTGAGTGCTAAATAAAATATGGTCAGCTGGGCACGGTGGCTCTCGCCTGTAATCCTAGCACTTTGGGAGGCTGAGGCGGGCAAATCACCTGAGGTCAGGGGTTCGAGACCAGCCTGGCCAACATGGCGAAACCTCATCTCTACTGAAAATACAAAAGTTAGCTGGGCATGGTGGTGCATGCTTGTAATCCCAGATACTTGGGAGGTCGAGGCAGGAGAATCACTTCAACCCGGGAGGCAGAGGTTGCAGTGAGCCAAAACCATGCCACTGCACTCCAGCCTGGGTGATAGAGTGAGACTGCATCTCAAAATAAAATAAAATAAAGTCCATCCTCTCAGAAAAAGGACAATCAAAAGAAAATGTTCATAGTGGCCCACGGTGGCTGCAGTCAGGCACGTGGGTAATAAAACCTAGACCTATCATCTAAAGCTGACCTCTTGCCTGCATGACTAGAGTTTGTGAAATATTTCACTGAAAGGTGCTGGCTATAAACCTGTTTATCAGATGCAGAACAAAGACAAGATGGAATCAGTTGCCCTCCACCAGACCCTCCGCCAGACCCTAAGACGCCTAACCTTTCTCTCTACCCGCTCGACGGCATGTTCATCTGATTTTACACAATAACGTCACGGAACTGAGACCAGAATTGCAAGAATGCAGCCGTTGCTTCACACTGCTTATCCCACTTTCTGTGCTACGCATATCCCTCTGTTAGAAAATTATATACTGTGCCTCACAGAACCTACTTCTGGACACATTCTTGGTCTATACTATCTATACTGAGTACCTATTATTTCACTTTTTGATCAACAATCCGTGCCATGAACATTATTCAGCCATAAAAAAAAGAATAAAATTATGATCCGTGCTACATGTGTGAACCTTGAAAACGTTAGGCTAAGTGAAAAAAGCCAATCACAAAGCATTATTTTGAGACAGGGTCTTGCTCCATCACCCAGACTGCAGCACTGTGGCATGATCACAGCTCACTGCAGCCTCAACCTCCAAGGCTCAAGAGATCCTCCCACCTTAGCCTCCAGAATAGCTGAGACTACAGGCACATGACAATACGCCCAGCTAATACTGTATATTCCAATTTTGGGTTTTGTTTTGTTTTGTTTTTGAGATGGAATCTCACTCTGTCGCCCAGGCTGTAGTGCAGTGGCAGGATCTTGGCTCACTGCAGCCTCCACTTCCCAGGTTCAAGCAATTCTCCTGCCTCAGCCTCCCAAGTAACTGGGACTACAGGCATAAGCCAGCACCACGCCTGGCTGATGTTAGTATTTTTAGTAGAGATGGGGCTTCACCATGTTGCCCAGGCTGGTCTTGGACTCCTGAGCTCAAGCGATCCGCTCACCTCAGCCTCCCAAGGTGCTGGGATTACAGGCATGAGCTACCGCGCACAGCCTGTATATTCCATTTATATGAAATGCCCAGAATAGGCAAATCCTAGAGGCAGAAAATGGATTAGTGGTTGCCAGGGGTGGGGGACAGAAAATGGGGAGTGGCTTACAGGCTTCATTTTGGGGTGATGAAAATGTTCTGAAATGAGACCATGGTGATGGCTGTGCAACCTCGTGACTATAATAAAAACCACTGTTGTGCTGAGACCAGCTCGGTCGGGGAGAGGCTAACCCATTGGCGCTAGAGGAAATAAAGACACACACACAGAAATATAGAGGTGTGAAGTGGGAAATCAGGGGTCTCACAGCCTTCAGAGCTGAGAGCCCCGAACAGAGATTTACCCATGTATTTATTAACTGCAAGCCAGCGATTAGCATTGTTTCTATAGATATTAAATTAACTAAAAGTATCCCTTATGGGAAATGAAGGGATGGGTCGAATTAAAGGAATAGGTTGGGCTAGTTAACTGCAGCAGCAGCATGTCCTTAAGGCACAGATCGCTCATGCTATTGTTTGTGGCTTAAGAATGCCTTTAAGCGGTTTTCTGCCCTTGGCGGGGCAGGTGTTCTTTGCCCTCATTCCGGTAAACCCACAGCCTTCCAGCGTGGGCTTTATGTCCATCATGAACATGTCACAGTGCTGCAGAGATTTTGTTTATGGCCAGTTTTGGGGCCAGTTTATGGCCAGATTTTGGGGGGCCTGCTCCCAACACGTCCCCATTCTTTGATTTGCAAATCGATAAACGCAAAGGCAGCTTTGTCACAGTGAGCTACTTCTCGCAGGAGTTGGGATCCGCATCTGCAGGCTATACAAAGACAAACAACACAGATTAAAAGCACAATTGTCATTGAAATCACAGAACTTCCAAGTGTTTTTATCCATTTTCAACTCCTTTAAGCACTCCAGTTCCTGGCATTAATGTCAGGTGTGCCTGGGATGCTTTAAATATTTGTTCTTTTAATTTTAAATCCTTATGTTAAGCTCCTAGAGTGGGCCATATCATTTGAGGTTGAGGTGCCACTATACCGCCATGGTTCCAGATAATAGGAACTTTTGCCGTACTTCTTATCATTTCTACCATCTGACCATTTTGTTCAGATCATCTGAACATAATGTGGCTGTGGCACACAGACTGAGAGGTGCAATTCAAGCTAAACATCCCCTTAGGGGACCAATTAATAATGATTCTATAGGAATCATTGTGCAGCACCTCTGCCTGTTCTGCAATGCAATCTTCCTAAACAAGTACGCTCATTTTTTCTATGTTTACAAATAGGTCCAATCTTGTTTACAAATAGGTTTTTGAGGGCGGTATGCCTCAATTATAGGAGCAGATTTATTATGGTTAATACTGAGATCAGAAAGCATGTGTAACTGTGTTATAGAGTGATTGCATTATTGCCACCCAGGATTGATAAATATACCCAATAAGTATAATTGTTCTCTGTGTCAGCCCTTATTGAAGGAATAGTCATGGCAGTGGTGATAACCGCTATCATAGCTACCATTAAATTACTTGTTGTGACTGGTTGTCCCGCTTTCCTCAGGTTTTCTTCTTCCATCTGTGACAGCTTCTTGATCTGTCCCCAGGTGGGTGGCTGTGTTCGACGGGTGTTGCTCATGACAGTTGGGGTCCTCCTCAGTGGCAGTCTCGACATGGCTGCAACCAGGGGGTCCTTGGGATCCTCCCGGAATCTTTCCTTGGCATCTGGCTCATGATAAGGTTTCAGGTGCTTTGATGGTGTCCAAATGGGCTGCTGATTTTGGCCTGGAGAAACACAAGCATAACCTCTACTCCAAGTTATTATTTTACCTATTTCCCAACTTTTTGTTATCGGATCTCTCCACCAAATCAGTTGTTCTGCTTCTATCTTTGCGGCTGGTTTCTGTAGATGCTGTTCAGCTGCTGATAACATTTGGCCTTTGGGCAGGCTCAAAAAATTAAAGTTAATAATGCTAGGTTCAGTTGCATTTGTGGGGTTCCATACTCTCTGTCCCCCCCTTTCTGCTTTTGCAACTGCTGTTTTAGGGAGAGATTCATTCTTTCCATTATGGTTTGTCCTTGAGAATTGTATGGGATACCAGTAATGTGTCTAATATTCCACACAGAGAAAAATGTAGCTAGAGCTTGGCTAGTATAGCCTGGGGCATTCTCTGTTTTAATAGAAGCTGGAATGCCCATCACTGCAAAACACTGCAAAAGGTGAAGTTTAACACAAGCAGAAGACTCTCCTGTTTGGCATGTAGCCCAGACAAAGTGAGAAAAAGTGTCCACACATACATGTACATAAGCTAGTCTCCCAAATGAGGGAACATGTGTGACGTCCATTTGCTAAAGAGAGTTAGATTCCAGTCCTCGAGGATTAGCTCCTCCTGTAAAAGATGAGGAATGTACCACTTGGCAAGTTGGGCATCGCTGGATAATAGCTTTAGCTTCTTTCCAGGTAATGCTGTATCTGCGTTTGAGACCAGAGGGATTAACATGGGTTAAACTGTGAAATTGTCTAGCATTAGATATTGCATTAGCAGCTAGGTGATCAGCCATTTGATTCCTTTCAGTCAAAGGTCCTGGAAGAGGTGTATGAGCCCTAATGTGAGTGATGTAAAAAGGGTGCATTCTACTTCTAACTGCTGTTTGCAATTGGGTAAATAAAGTCATCAGTTGTTTATTTGTATGAAATCATAACTGAGCATTTTCAATTAACTGTGTGGAATGAACCACGTATGAAGAATCAGAAATCACGTTAATAGTCATATCAAAAGCAGTCAATACCTCAATTACAGCTACAAGCGCCACTTTTTGAGCTGAAGTATAGGGCATCTGCAAAACTTTACCTTTTGATCCAGAATAAGAAGGCTTACCCAATGGGGAAGGGATTCCCTATTTAATAAATTGTGCTGGGAAAACTGGCTAGCCATATGTAGAAAGCTGAAACTGGATCCCTTCCTTACGCCTTATACAAAAATTAATTCAAGATGGATTAAAGACTTAAATGTTAGACCTAAAACCGTAAAAACCCTAGAAGAAAACCGAGGCATTGTCATTCAGGACATAGGCATGGGCAAGGACTTCATGTCTAAAACACCAAAAGCAATGGCAACAAAAGCCAAAATTGACAAATGGGATCTAATTAAACTAAAGAGCTTCTGCACAGCAAAAGAAACTGCCATCAGATTGAACAGGCAACCTACAAAATGGGAGAAAATTTTCACAACCTACTCATCTGACAAAGGGCTAATATCCAGAATCTACAATGAACTCCAACAAATTTACAAGAAAAAAACAAACAACCCCATCAAAAAGTGGGCGAAGGACATGAACAGACACTTCTCAAAAGAAGACATTTATGCAGCCAAAAAACACATGAAAAAATGCTCACCATTGCTGGCCATCAGAGAAATGCAAATCAAAACCACAATGAGATACCATCTCACACCAGTTAGAATGGCAATCATTAAAAAGTCAGGAAACAACAGGTGCTGGAGAGGATGTGGAGAAATAGGAACACTTTTACACTGTTGGTGGGACTGTCAACTAGTTCAACCATTGTGGAAGTCAGTGTGGCGATTCCTCAGGGATCTAGAACTAGAAATACCATTTGATCCAGCCATCCCATTACTGGGTATATACCCAAAGGACTATAAATCATGCTGCTATAAAGACACATGCACACGTATGTTTATTGCGGCACTATTCACAATAACAAAGACTTGGAACCAAGCCAAATATCCAACAATGATAGATTGGATTAAGAAAATGTGGCACATATACACCATGGAATACTATGCAGCCATAAAAAATGATGAGTTCATGTCCTTTGTAGGGACATGGATGAAACTGGAAATCATCATTCTCAGTAAACTATCACAAGAACAAAAAACCAAACACCACATATTCTCACTCATAGGTGGGAATTAAACAATGAGAACACATGGACACAGGAAGGGGAACATCACACTCTGGGGACTGTTGTGGGGTGGGGGGAGGAGGGAGGGATGGCATTAGGAGATATACCTAATGCTAAATGACGAGTTAATGGGTGCAGCACATCAGCATGGCACATGTATACATATGTAACTAACCTGCACATTGTGCACATGTGCCCTAAAACTTAAAGTATGATAATAATAATAATAAAAAGAAGCTTTACCATTACTAGACCCATCTGTAAAAACAATGGAAACACTTAGCAGGCTGCAGGTTGTTTACTGCAGGAACTGTAAATGCAAACCATTCACAGTCTTGCTCAGCTAAAGGGATAGTAAAGAAACAGTCTTTTAAATCTATTACTATTAAAGTCCAATTTTTTGGAATTATAACAGGATAAGGCAATCCTGGCTGTAATGCTCCCATAGGTTGTATAACTGAATTGATAGCTCTTAAGTCAGTTAACATTCTCCATTTACCTTATTTTTTCTTAATTACGAAAACCGGAGAATTCCAAGGGGAAAATGTTGGAGCTATGTGCCCATTTTCTAATTGTTCAGTAACTAATTTCTCTAAAGCCTCCAGTTTTTCTTTACTTAGCGGCCATTGTTCTATCCAAATTGGCTTATCTGTTAACCATTTTAAAGGTATAGGTTCTGGAGGCTTAACAATGGCCTCCATTAAAAATGATATCCTAATCTTTGGTGGGAACTTTGTCTTTCTGCTTGAAGCGGTTCTTTCAAACCTTGCAAATTTTTTCTAGTCCCATACCAGGGACATACCCCATTTCAATGCATCATATGTTGACTTTGAGAGCTATATAATTGTTCTGGAATTAGAACTTGTGCTCCCCATTGTTTTAATAAATCTCTTCCCCATAAATTTATAGGTACGGAAGTTATAATTGGTTGAATAGTCCCAGGTTGTCCATTGGGCCCTTCACGATGCAAAATATAACTACTTTGATATACTTCAGGGGCTTTACCAACTCCAACTATGTTAAGTTAAGCAGGTTGAATTGGTCACGTGGATGGCCAGTGCTGTAGAGAAATGATTGAACAGTCCACTCCTGTATCTACCAAACCTTTAAATTTCTTTCCCTGAATAGTTATTTCACAGGTAGGATGTTTATCAGTAATTTGACTCACCCAGTGAGCTGCTTTGCCTTGTTTATTTGTGCTTCCAAATCCTCCTATTCATTTAATTTCACTTTTTCCCATTACCACATACGACACAATCAGGAGCTGTGCTATATGCTCTCCTGGCTCTGCTTTCCAGGGAACAGAAGTAGATATAACAATTTGAATTTTCCCAGTGTAATCTGAATCAATGACTCCTGTATGTATCTGTACACCTTTTAAACCTAAACTAGACCTTCCTAAAAGTAATCCTATTGTCCCCACTGGCAAGGGTCCACAGACTTCTGTTAGGACCTTTTGTGAGGGTTCCCCAGGTAGAAGGCTCACAGCTTTTGTGCAGCATAAATCTACTGTGGCACTACTGGCTGTGGCAGGGGACAGACATTGTACAGGGGTGAGGGAATGGCCTGAGCTGGAAATGCCCCAGTTTAGAATGGGGCCCGGGACAGGCCCCTCATGGCGTTTTCCGAAATCAGGTTCCCTTCTTTATCAAACTTAGAGTGACACTGATTAACCCAATGTTTTCCTTTTTTACATTTTGGGCATATTTCAGGATCAGAAGTTTTTCCCCTATCTCGCAGCCTGACTCACTGATTTTTTCTACATTCTTTTTTAGTATGACCATGCTTCCCACAGTTAAAATAAGCTCCAGGAAATGGAGTATTTCCTTTATCCACTCTCAGTCCTGCCATTGCCTGTGCCAACAAAGTAGCTTTATGCAGATTACCTCTGATACCATCACAGGCCTTGATATAATCAACTAAATGTGCTTTCCCTCTAATAGGTCGCAGAGCAGCCTGGCAATTGGGATAGCATGGTCAAAAGCTAATAACTGCAGCACTATATCCTGAGCAGCTGAATCTGCAATCATCGTTTTAAGAGACTCCTGTAACCGAGCTATAAAATCAACGTATGGTTCTCTTGGTCCCTGTTTTATAGCACTAAAAGAAGGGTATTGTTCCCCACCTGAAGTGATTTTTTCCCAAGCTCTAATGCACACTCCTCTAAGCCGTTCTGTTCTATGGCATCATCCTACATGACCAGTTGTGCATCTAAACCAGCCCAGCTGCCAACCCCCAAAAGTTGGTCTGTAGTTATATTAATTTGAGGTTGGGCCTGGGCATTGCAAGCAACATGAATGGAAGCTTCACCTGCCCACCAAGTTTTAAATTGTAAGAACTGAGCAGGAGTTAGACAAGCTCAAGTAAGAGCATCCCAGTCAGTAGGAATCATCTGACTGGAATCAGCAACATTCTTTAACAGCCCCATTACAAAAGGAGAACCTGGTCCATACTGATTTATAGCTTGTTTAAGTTTTTTGAGTAATTTAAAAGGAAAAGGCTCAAATGTAGCTATAATATTTCCCTGTTGATCTGGGGGGTGTATTCTAACAGAGAACTGCCAAGCCTCTAAATCACCCTCTTGTCTAGCTTGCTGAATCCCTGCCTGAATCGAACTAAGAGTGGTCGCTCGAGGTGCTGCTCAAACAGTCACTGGGGCAACTACTTTTTGCCCAGTGTCCTCCGGAAAAGAAAGATCTGGAGGGTCTTTTTCTTTCGAATAATAAGGAGGCGGGGGAAGAGGGTTGGGATGAACCTCTCCTTCCTTTGCCATTTAGCTTTAGCTGGTACATAAACATGCTCTGTAACCTTTTCTGTTACTTCGCCATACTCTCCTTCCTCCTCATCATCAGTGTGAAAAAGTTCCAAGGTGGAATGAACCACACCCCACACTTGTCCCATTGTTACCCTGACGCTTCCGAGCTCCCGCTCTTACTCACCACGGGAATTGCTTTAAGAGTACTCGGGTGTCCTCCAGTTAGTTTTCCATTTCAACCGTCGCTCCGGCGACCCTTAGACCTGGATTCGAGCCCCACGTTGGGCACCACTTGCTGAGATCAGCTCGGTTGGGGAGACCCTAATCCAGTGGCGCTAGAGGAATTAAAGACACACACACAGAAATATAGAGGTGTGAACTGGAATATCAGGGGTCTCACAGCCTTCAGAGCTGAGAGCCCTGAACACAGATTTACCCATGTATTTATTAACCACAAGTCAGCCATTAGCATTGTTTCTATAGATACTAAATTAACTAAAAATATCCCTTATGGGAAACGAAGGGATGAGCCATTAAAGGAATAGGTTGGGCTAGTTAACTGCAGCAGGAGCATGTCCTTAAGGCACAGATCACTCATGCTATTGTTTGTGGCTTAAGAATGCCTTTAAGCAGTTTTCTGCCCTGGGTGGGCCAGGTGTTCCTTGCCCTCATTCCAGTAAACACACAACATTCCAGCGTGGGCTTTATGGCCATCGTGAACATGTCACGGTGCTGCAGAGATTTTGTTTATAGCCAGTTTTGGGGCCAGTTTATGGCCAGATTTTGGGGGGCCTACTCCCAACACTGTTGTATATATTTTAAAAGGATGAATATTATGGAACGTGAATTATATCTCAATTTTATAAATATCCTCAGAGATGATGCTAGCTAATAAGAATAATGGCTCACAGGCCGGGTGCAGTGGCTCACGCCTGTAATCCCAGCACTTTGGGAGGTCAAGGCAGGCAGATCACTTGAGGCCAGGAGTTTGAGACCAGCCTGGCCAATATGGTGGCCCCTAGTAAAGAACAGCAACCAAAATGGGGGAGGGGTCACAGTAGGGACATCAGGAAGTGCTCACCAGGAAGCTGTGGGTGCAAACTGGGCAGCCCTTGCTTTCTGAGATGGGGGAGGAGCTTAGAAGTTGGCCCAGAGCTGTTTGCTGACCCCATTCCCAGCCAGGAGGCCTCTGCCGGCCCAGAGCCCACTGACTATCCCCTTTCATCCCCTTCTGCCCCTCTGCTAGGCATTGGTATCTCTGTGACTCTCCCACCAGCCACACAGTCCTGTCCCAGTCTCCCCAAAACTTTTTTTTTTTTTTTTTAGAGACAAGGTCTTGCTCTGTTGCCCAGGCTGGAGTGCAGTGGCATGGTCATAACTCACTGCAGCCTTGAACTCCTGGCCTCAAAGGACAGCAAGACGAGGACAGGGAAAGAAGTTTTGGGGAGGCTGCACATAGAGCCTCATTCCTGTAATCCCAGTGCTTTGGGAGGCTGAGATGGGAGGATTGCTTGAGTCCAGGAGTTTGAGGCTAGCCTTGGGGAGAGTGGGGCCCTCCTTAGCTACTCCGGGTCCCCATGCAGGACTCAGTACAGCCCTCAGACTCACTCCGGTGCTCAGCCTACCCTGCCCCACCCAGGGGGCATGAGGAAGGGGCATGCTTCTTTCCAGGCCTCTCCTGCTCAGCTCTGGGTCTGGAGGAGGGCAGGGCTGTCACAAGCTGCTGTATCCAGTGCCTGGGAGAGTCAGCAGTGACTCAGTGGTTGTAGCCCCACTGAGGTGACTAAGACCTGGGGCTCCCTCCCTACATCTTGATCCCCAAGTCTCCTCACTGTAGGGACCTGCCAACAAGAGCCTTAGCTCCCTGCTGATCTGGAGTGAAGAGGCCCCCCCCTTCTTTCTGGAAGCCACAGCTCTGCTGAGAACAGAGCTTCAGGCCCAGAGTGGGGAGGCTTTTCCAGGGAGAGGGAGGGACAGGGGCCTGGGTCGCAGGACGTGCTTTCTGGTGGTGAGACATACATTCAACTCTCTACGAGGCTGCTGTGTGGTGGTTAGGGAGTGAACCTGGAGTCAGCTTGCCTGGGCATAAATCCCACCTCAGGCATTGACTAGCTATGTCACTTTGGGCAAATGACTTGCTGTCTCTGAACCTCAGTTTCCCCATCTGTGAAATGGGCACAACTACAGTGCATGCCTCACAGGACTGAAACGAGTTAACAAGCAAAGTCTCCTGAGCAAAGCTTCCTGGCTGTTCTAAGTGAGGTTTCAATCTTGTCACTCAATACTCTGTGTGCAGGTACTGCTGAGAGCCAAAGTCCCAGGCCCTCATGGAGCCCAGAGCCAAGTGTAGGGGAGACAAACTGTAAATAAGGATATAAATGAATTAACAAGATTCTCACGATTTGGGGATGAGTGCTGCGAAGGAAAGAACCAGAGGTTTGGGATGGAGAGTGCAGGGAGGCTGGGGGTATCAGGAAAACCGCTCTGAGGAGGGGACTTTTGAGCAGATTCTCAAAAAATAAGAAGGAAGCAGCTGTGTGGTGATCTGTGTGGAAGGGCATTCCGGCCAAAGGTAACAGCAAGTGCAAAGGCCCTGAGGCAGAAATGAACGTGCCATGCATGACATGTGCTAGGAACAAAAGAAAGGTGAGTGTGCCAGAGAATTCTTTGTTGCAGAACGATTATAGCTTCCCTGGCCTCTGCCCATCAGATAACAGCAGTGACATCCCTCCAACTGTGACAAAGAAAAGTGTCTCCGGATAGAGCCAAATGTCCCCCTGGGTGGGTGGTGGGGAGGGTTATTGCCCCTGGTTGAAGACCACAGGGTTGGGGAGGGCATGGATGTAAGGTGGGCAGGTCATAGGCCCAGTGGGGCCTGGCAAGCCCCTTCCAGGGGTCAGAAGATGGGAAGATCAAAGAGGGTCAGGGATGTGACTGAGGAGAAAGGGACACCTCACCCTTGCCCTAGCCCTGCCCAGATGGGGGCTCTGTACTGGCCTCCCCTCCACTGCAGCTCCTTTTGAAGTGCCCCCAGGGCTCCCTCCCCGATCCACTCCGAGCCTGGGGGGCCACCCAAGGGCCACCCCTGGCCCCCACTGAACCTTTGCTCCCTAGGTAGGTCCCCCCTGGGATGCGGGTATCAGGGTCTCCAGAAACTGCCCTCAACCCGAAATAAAAATAACCATAAAGGGTCCTCCCTCCATCCCCCACTCAGGGTAGGGGAGTCGGGAAGCCCCTTAGACTGAACAGCTGCCCTACCCTCTGGGGGCCCATCTTCCCTCTTCTCAGCTCTCTGGGTCTCTGGGTCCCTCTTTCTCAAACTTTTTATTTTTTGAGACAGGGTCTCATTCTGAATCACAGCTCACTGCAGCCTCGAACTCCCAGGCTCAAGCAATCTTCCCACCTCAGCCTCCAGAGTAGCTGAGACTGCAGGCACGTACTCTTTAAAATTATTTTTGGTAGAGACAGGGTCTTACTCTGTTACCCAGGCTGGTCTCGAACTCCTGTGCTCCAGCGATCCTCCCGCCTTAGCCTCCCAAAGTGCTGTGATTACAGGCATGAGCCACTGTGTCTGGCGCTCCCTCTCTCAAACATGCTCTCTCTGAGCCTCTCCTTGTCTCCCACCTTATCTGCCCCCTTATCCTCCATCAACCTGTCTGTCTGTCTGTCTGTCTGCTTCACCCCTACCTCGTCCCCTGCCCGGTCCTTGGCTGCATCTGTCCTCTCTGCCTTGAGCTCTTTCCCGCCCTCAGCCACAGTCTTGGTCTCTCCAGCCTCATCACCCACTACCCCCCTTCCCGAGTCTGTCTCTCTCCCTCAGTGACTCCAGTGGTTTGGAGAAGCTCAGCTCCCTTCCGCCCAGATGACCTCATTCCCCACCACGTGCACACACACACACACACACTCACTGTCACACACAAATCCACACAAAAGCATGCACTCCCACAAAGACACGGTGACACATACACTCATATACACATGGAAACACACTTACAGGTGCACACGCCCAGGGACACCAACACACACTCTTATATGCTCAGACCCATGCACAGGGGTCCCTGGCTGGGTTTCTCTGAATCTGACGTGGCCCTGCCCACGGTTGGCCTCCGTGCAGGCTTGGCCCGTCTAGTCAGGTTCCAGGGAGGAGTGAGCAGAGCCACAGCAGGGAGCCCAGGCAGGGCTTGCAGAAATCAAGCTCTCTGCTCAGACACACTCGGCCCACTCCCTCTTGCCAGCCTCCCTCCCATCTTCCCCTGGGGCTGGGGGTTACTCATGGCTCAGGGTCCCCTCACCCCGCCCCATGTGGACGGGCCATCTCCTCTGCCCCCACAAGCTAGTCTGCCTTCTGCAAAGGCAGCCAGCCCTGGCCAGAGATCCAGAGACCCGGGTCCAGCCAGCTCAGCCACCATCACTCTGGGAGACCTTGGGCACGTGCCTCAGTTTCTTCCTCTGTCAACAGGAACCTCTACATCAGTTCTGCAGAATTGCTGGCACAAAGTGGGCACTGGACAGTGACAGGTATGAAGATTCTGTGGACAGCCGCCCACCCTTCTCTAGGCTCTCGGGCCTCCCTAGCCTCCCTCTGAGGTTGGCTCCTGCTGGCAGCCTGTCTCCAGGAGAACTTCCCGGCAGACTTGGGGGGTCAGAGGGAAGGGGGGAGCCGACCTCCTGCCTTCTAATTTAGATTCCTGGGTTTATGGCAGGAAGCGCAGCAAGGCTGATGCTGTAATTAAGGCGATTCCTGAGGCTGCAGGAGGAGGCAGGCAGAGGAGCCCGCCACAGGGCTGGGCCCCCACTTGTTTCCTCCCTCTGCCAGAAGCCCCAACCTCAGCGCTTCAACAGGCTCCTCTGCCTTAGAGCCCAGGCTCTGGAACTCCACTTTGCATCCCAGGAAACCAGAGATGGGCAGCTGCATCCCAAGGGTCACACAGCACACGATGGCACGTGCCCGAGCCACCCCTGGGGGCCTCCCTCTGCCAATTGTGGTCCAGCTGGGGGTGCAGAGAGAGCCCAGATACACGGCTTCTTTGTTCCGTCCACCCCGGATCCCAGGTCCCTCTTCCCTGAGTCCCCCTCCCCCTGCATTCCTGAGGTGTCTGGGCAGAGTCCGGCAGGGCTGTGGCAGGAGGGGCAGCTCCCCCACTCAGGGGTCAAGGCCAGGGCAGCAGCCGGGCCTGAGCACCGAGCAGTCTCCAGCTGAGGCCTGGGGCTGTGCTGGCTCTGTAGTGCTCAGGGGGAGACTTGGGGGCTCACTGTCTCCCTCCCCATCCATGGACTGGAGCTTTAATTCTCACCCTGCTCCTCTGGGTGACCCTGGGCCTCTCTTCTTGGAGTCTCAGTGTTCTCATCTATACAAAGGGTACCACCATCACGGGGGAGGCCAGTTCTCCATCCTGCCCTGGGCTGAGCTGGGGGTGCGGCCCCACCAGAGCACTTGGGTGGCCTTCACCAGCCTTCCCCGATTCTGGTCCGCACCCAGTCAGACTCTGTGGCCTTGGGCAACCCCTGCTCTCTGGGCCTCCACACCTTCCTTAGTAAAAATGGGGGGCTTGGACAGAGTCAGGGTCTCCCATTCCGGAATTTCTCGAGCCAATACTGATCCAAAAAATCCGGGACAGGCTGGGCACAGTGGCTCACACCTGTAATCCCAACACTTTGGGAGGCCTAGGTGGGCAGATCGCTTGAGGTCAGGAGTTCCAGACCATCCTCGCCAACATGGTGAAACCCCGTCTCTACTAAAAGTACAAAAATTAGCCGGGCGTGGTGGTGCATGCCTGTAATCCCAGCTACTGGGGAGGCTGAGGCAGGAGAATTGCTTGAGGCGGAGGTTGCAGTGAGCTGAGATTGCGCCACTGCCCTCCAGCCTCGGTAATAGAGAGAGACTCGTCTCAAAAAAAAAAAAAAAGAAAGAAAAAAAAAAGATCTAGCCTAGGCCAGGTGCGTTTTCTCATGCCTATAATCCCAGCACTTTGGGAGGCTGGGGCAGGTGGATCACTTGAGGCCAGGAGTTTGAGACCAGCCTGGCCAACATGATGAAACCCCATCTCTACTAAAAATACAAAAATTGATCTGTGAGCCCGCGGAGTATACACCATGAGCAAAGCTCACCCTCCCGAGTTGAAAAAATTTATGGACAAGAAGTTATCATTGAAATTAAATGGTGGCAGACATGTCCAAGGAATATTGCGGGGATTTGATCCCTTCATGAACCTTGTGATCGATGAATGTGTGGAGATGGCGACTAGTGGACAACAGAACAATATTGGAATGGTGGTAATATGAGGAAATAGTATCATCATGTTAGAAGCCTTGGAACGAGTATAAATAATGGCTGTTCAGCAGAGAAACCCATGTCCTCTCTCCATAGGGCCTGTTTTACTATGATGTAAAAATTAGGTCATGTACATTTTCATATTAGACTTTTTGTTAAATAAACTTTTGTAATAGTCAAAAAAAAAAAAAATTAACTGGATGTGGTGGTGCACGCATATAGTCCCAGCTACTCTGGAGGCTGAGGCATGAGAATCGCCCGAATCCAGGAGGTGAAGGTTGCAATGAGCCAAGGTGAGAGTGAGATTCCATCTCAAGAAAAAAAAAAAAAAAAATAGGGCCGGGCGTGGTGGCTCACACATGTAATCCCAGCACTTTGGGAGGCCAAGGCGGGTGGATCACGAGGTCAAGAGATCGAGACCACCCTGGCCAACTTGGTGAAACCCCGTCTCTACTAAAAATACAAAAACTAACCAGGCGTGGTGGCGGGCGCCTGTAATCCCAGCTACTCAGGAAGCTGAAGCAGGAGAATCGCTGGAATCCGGGAGGCGGAGGTTGCAGTGAGCCAAGATCACGCCACTGCACTCCAGCCTGGCAAAAGAGCGAGACTCCGTCTCAATGATGATAATAATAATAATAATAATAATAATAATAATAATAATAATAATCAGGAACAGGCGTAGGTGGGCACTGCCCACGTGGTTCTCCATGGGCCCCTCTCGGTTCCCAGCCAGCTGGGGACACCTTTGCCCTAGACTGCTTTGATTGTGACCAACCCAAGGGCCGGGCTGTTTGGGGAGCCAGGGCTGCATGCCTTCGCGTGTGCGTGTATGTAGTGGGGCATGTGAAGGTGGCGGGAACAGTGCTGAGGAGGGTGGTAGTGCTCCCACCCCATAAAGGGCCATGGCTGCCTCTCGGGCTCCGCCTGGGCTCCACAGAGTGAACACTGGGGTCTGGGTCCTGGTAGCAGATATGGAACAAGGCAGAGGCGGGAGGGGTGCCAGGCATTCCTCCAGCTGGGGAGAAAGGGGGCTTTGTTGCCCGAAACTGAGCCGCCCCCGGTCTCTTTGCATGCCCGGGCACTCGGCCAAAGGTAGAGAAGCTCACACTATACAGGCGGGGGTGCCCAGGCCTCTCCTGAAACTTCGGCCTCCCCCGGCCTGGGCGCCCGTGGTCAGTCGCTCCCTCCTCCCAGCCTAGGGCCCAGACAGGTCCATTAAAGGGTGCCGATGCCAGCCTGGGAGGGGGCTTAGCTGGGGACTAGAGTCCGAGGAGAGACAGAGGTTGGAGTGGTTGGAGTGTCAGGATTAGGGAAATACCTGCACCCCAGCTGAGGGAGGGGTGAGGTGTGAGTAGCACTCTGGATGCTCACACACTCTCATCCGGTCTCCCCCACACCCCATAAGGGAGGTACTGTCAGGCCCATTTTACAGACGAGTAAACAGAGCCTCAGCAAAGGGAGGACACGCAAGTTAGTGGCAGAGGAGGATCTGCAAATCAGTCCTCTGACCTCAAAGCTCCAACCTTGGAGACTCAGGGACACCTGGGAGAAGGAGGGGGCTGCCAAGTTGTCCCCAAGCTGTCCCCATGAGAGGTTTCCCTCTCTAAGTGCCTGTACAAAGCAGCCAGGCCTGGGGCTGGTGCCAGCCACTCCCTTCCAGGGTTGTGAGATTAAATGACCCCCGCACAGACCGGTGTAGCTCTCAGTAGATGTTTAATAAGTGCTCACTGGTGCCCTGGGTGACAGACAAGTCCCTGTCTTTCTCTAGGCCTCTGTCCCCCACCTGTGCCCTGAGGTTGCTTCCCCCAGGCCTGTCTTTCAGGGATTGGGGTCTTCTTATTTTCCAGCAGACTCGTGGCCTCCTTCTCCTGGCCCCCTCCTCCTCCCGCTGGGAGGCCCCCCCAGGGCTCTCCTCCTCACCCCACAGGTTCTGCTTGCAGCCTCCTCTGCCTAGGATCTGGCCCTAGATTTGACAGTGGCGCAGGCAGGAGGCAGGGGGCCTGGAGCTCCTTTACCTCTGTGGTCTCCCTCGCGGGGGATTCGGGGGCAGGAGGGCTGGGGCATGGAGACAGCCACGGGGGTGGCTGCAGGGTCTCCAGTCTGACCTGGAGGCCCAGCTGGTGGGGGCGGGGGGAGGGGGCTCTGGAATGCACAACCTCTTGCCGTCCCCTCCCTCAGACATGGGCAAAACACAAAGTGCCTTCCTTTGTCCCCAGCCCGTGCTTAATAGGATTGGAGGCTGGGGGTGGGGAGCAGGCCTCTGGCGGGGGACACCCTCCTGCGCAGCCACAATGGGGCCCTGTGACATCACGCTGCCCCCCGCTGTGATGTCAGAGGCCGCCACAATGGACCTTCCCAGCCGCCCAGACTGGGGGTGGGACAGATGGCTGGGGCGGGGGTCGTGGGGGGCAGGGCCAGGACACCTGCGTCCTCGGTTCTGAAGAGCAGGCCGGCAGGGCCAGGCAGCATTGGCTGCAATGCCACTAGGACAGGCAAATAAATCGACTTTTCTTTGGTGTGAGTCAACACTTAGACCATTTTTTTTAAAAGAGGACAGTGCCATTTTGAAAAAAGTAAAAGTTGAGATATTCTTGCCTTTTATCCTGGCTCACCGCCACCACCTGTCAGTTAAAGGGCATTGAGCGGCTTCCTGGTGCCCACCCTTAGGATAAAAATCAAATCCTCAGCACAGCAACAAGGCTCAGACCCCGCCCACCCCTCCAGCCTTGTCCCTACCTGCCACCCGGCCCCCTGCCCTCTGCCTTCAGCCACACTGGCCTTCCTTCAGCTTCTGAGCTGAACAATTTCTGTTCCCTAGCCTTGGAATATCCTTCATTCTTCCCTACCGTTTCTTCCTTCAAATCTCAGCTTGGACACCGCCTCCTCCAGGAAGCCTTTCTGACTCTCCACAGGCTGAGCATGTTGTTCAGTTCCTGGGTCCCACAGCCCCCACGCCGGTCATATCACAACATTTATCTTTTGAGTATTCCCTCCGGCAGACTGGGAGTTCTGTGACGGTGCGGCCTGGGCTCCCCCACCCCTCGCTGTCTCCCCAGCACGGAGCAGCATTCATTGAGTCCATTGATTCCTTCATCAAATATGTGGGGGTACCCACCGGGTGTCAGGTCTGGGGATCTAAGGGAAAAACAGGCCTGTCCCCACCCTCATGGAGCTGGCCACTGAGTGGGACGCAGGGGTCAGTGATGGAAAAGTATCTCACCACGTGGGGCCACAGAAGCAAGGTCAAAAGCGGCACAGATGAAACATGCCTCTATGTGGTAGAGGTTGGATGCACCTTTAAGATGGGTGATGGGAGGAGGGATGCGGTGGCTCAAGCCTGTAATCCCAGCACTTTGGGAGGCCCAGGCAGGTGGATCACGAGGTCAGGAGTTCGAGACCAGCCCAACCAACATGGTGAAACCCCGTCTCTACTAAAAAATACAAAAATTAGCTGGGCATGGTGGCACACGCCTGTAATCCCTACCTAGGAGGCTGAGGCAGGAGAATCACTTGAACCCAGGAAGCAGAAGTTGCAGTGAGCCGAGATCGCGCCACTGCACTCTAGCCTGGCGATAGAGTGAGACTCCCTCTCAAAAAAAAAAAAGAAAAATGAGTGATGGGGGCACCCTCTTCCAGGGTGTTACTCATGAGCTGGTAAGATCGTGCTGAGGATGTGGGGAAGAGCTCCAGGCAGTGGGTGGCATTTAGCAGATCTCAAGAATCTTGTGTAGAGACTGAGTCAGATGTGATAAAATGGAAAAAAAAAAAAACAAAAAAAAAAAGAAAGAATCTTGTAAAATAAAAGGAGGGTCGAGAGAAAATCACAAGGAGACCTAGGCTCACTCACTGAGAAATTCACTGATAGCTTAGAGCAAAGACCTGCAGCAAGAGGCTGGGCTCAAATCCTGATGCTGCCACTTGCTAGCTGTGGAGCTCTGGGCAAACCCTTGACTTCTCTGCGCTTCATGGTAGGGTGACTGGATCAATTATTGTCCAATTAAAGACAGAGGGCGAAAGGGGGAGCTATTACAACCAATTATACCAGGACGACAGGCCAAAGCCAGGACTGTCCTGGACAGACGGGAGATATGGCCCCCAGCCCATGGGGCAGTAGTAGGACTAGGTCACAGAGTTTTTGGGAGGATTAAATGAGTTAATCCTTGGGAAACACTTTGAACAGTGGCAGCACATGCAATGCGCTTAATAATTATTAGCTATTAGCATTTTATTACATACACACACACACACACACACACACACACACACGCTCAGAGGAGAGGGCCAGACAGATAGACACACCTGAGTGTCATTCAAGCCCTCTGTGATCCACAGCCGGCCACGATAGGAGCCTGGGGGAGGCAGGGTTGGTGTGTCCTCATTGCTTGGAAGCAGAGTGGGCTCTGCAAATGTCTCTCTCTCTTCTTTTTTTGAAATAGAGTCTCGCTCTTGTCACCCAGGCTGGAGTGCAGTGACATGATCTTGGCCCACTGCAACCTCCACCTCCTGGGTTCAAACGTTTCGAGGGATTCTCTTACCGCAGCCTCCTGAGTAGCTACAATTACAGGCATGCGCCTCCACACCCAGCTAACTTTTGTAGTTTTAGTGGAGACAATGTTTCACCATGTTGGCCAGGCTGGTCTCAAACTCCCCACCCCAGGAGATTCACCCACTTCGGCCTCCCAAAGTGCTGGGATTATAGACGTGAGCCACCAAACCCGGCCTGCAAAGATCTCTTGGAAAACGGGTGATTTGATTTGAGCCTGGAAAGGTGGGTGTATTTTCCACAGACAGAAATAGGGAGGGATGTGTGCGGGGGTAGGCGAGGGCTCATGGGGAACTGAGGGCAGGTCCGGGAGTCTGGACCGCATTAGAGTACAGGGGAGGGGTGCAGAGTCTGGGGAAGTGTGTCCTGTGCCCAGATGCTGGGATTGGTTGGCCGGGCTCTTGAGGCCTGGTCCTGGGGGAAAGGTCCCTCCACCCAGCAGGAGACCTGATCATGTAGCCGCCTGCTCTGCCAGCCCAGTGTGGAAACTGCATCCGTCCATCCATCAGGCTGCTGAGGCCGTGGGGAATGTGATGAGGCTGCTGAAATGGGGCCTGGGCCCAGCGGGAGAAAGGGGGCCCCCACCCCGGGCAGGGGTGGGATGTGGCTGCAGCTTCCCAGAAACTGGGTCTGGTTCTGCCGACAGAGACTGGCTGACGGTTTGGACTGGAAAGCCAGACCCAGAGGTCTGGAGTGGGGCCTGCTGGCCGGGCTACCTGGGGCTGCCCAAGGCTGCCTGGGGAGAGGGTGCCAAGAGTGGGGAGGGGGCAACTCTGTGGTGGGGGCAGGGGCCCCTCATCTCAGCCAGGACAGACTTCCTGGAGCCTTCCTCACTACAGACGGACAAACTGAGCCTTCGTGACACCAAGGGATATGCCCAGGAGCCCACAGCCAAGTCGATAGTAGGCGCCCAACAGAACCTCTGTCTTCCCTTCCCAGTCCAAGGGTCTTCCTGCCGTTTCCTAAAAAGAACCCCAAGGTCCCCAAATGTCACGGAGCAGCAGGCAGTGGGATGAGCTGACTCTTGTCTCCTATGCCGCTTTGTCACCTCCTAGCTGTGGGAACTTGGTCTGATTACTATAACCTCGCTGAGCCCCAGGTTCACCAAAATGGGGATAAACGTATGCCTCTCAGGGTCGTTGTGACCCTTGCATAAGACGGTGTGGGTCTTGGGCTGGGCATGATCACTGGCATGGCACACTCACTGGCACCGTGGCAAGTTAAAACCATGTCACCAGGTACCAGCCTTAGATTTCCTAATTAATTAGCAACTCCTCTAGGAACAGGCAATGCTAGAGGAACACCCACCACCTACAATGATAGGTGTTCAGAAACACTCAACTGCTTCTCCTTACCAGCTTTTGTGGTCCCTCCCGGCCAGCCAGAGGGAGCCCAGGACCATTGCACAGCATTTACCACATTCCCAAAACCCATATCCAGCTCCACAGGGCCCTTGGATCTCAAAAACCCAGCCCTTGTCCCCCACGGTTCATTTGTTTATTGAAGAAATGTTTATTGAGGGCCTACTGGGTGCCAGACACAGTTCCAGGGAGGGGCGATGCAGGCATGATGCACAGAATGGGCGAAGGCGCAGAGGGCCTGAGCTAAGGACTCAAGCACTTCCCGCACACGTTCATCTGCCCCCTGTTCTAGCAGCATCTTTGGTGCCCCAGGCCCCATCCCAGGCCCTGGACTGCAGCTGGAGCTGAGAGGGTGTGAATGGGGAGGCGAGCAGAGAGCTTGCCTGTCCCTCCAGAATTTGCTAATTAATTAGGAAATCTCAGGCTGGTGCCTGGCGACACGGTTTTAACTTGCCATGCAGACTGGGAGCGGCAGAGAAAGCAGGCACCTCCCTACCCAATGCCCCCGTCACCACTGCCTTCACCTCCTTTGGGGCTTTGCTGGATGCATCAAAGGCCCACCAAGGTCCCTGCAGCTCAGAACCCAGAAAGGGCTGCAAGCCCACTTCTCAGCAGGGAAGACTAAAATCAGAGATGAAGGTTCCGCTCGGGGTGGGAATGAGGGCAGGGCTGCTGTCCTACGGCTGCTCCTGACACAACAGCCAGGGGTTAGGGTGGCATAGCAGGTGGAGGAGTCTTGTCTTGGTCAAATGGGGCCCAGATGTTGGAGGGGAGACTCAAGCCCCACCCACAGAGGTCTGGAGTCAGAGCCAGGCTCTTCTGGGACACTTCTTCCCTCACCTGGTGGACTCTCACTTGACCTCCATCTCAGCTTGGATGGCTCCTCCTCCAGGCAGCCTGCCTGGACTTTCTAGGCTGGGTCAGGTGCCCCTCGCCTATCCCCGCCCCAACCTCTGGCTCCTGTAACACCCAGCTCTGCCACTTCTTAGCCTGGGTCCTACTCTATTACCATTGCTGCCCCCACCAGACTAAGAGTCCCATGAGGGCAGACAGGGCCCTTATCCATCTTTGTGGACCTTGTGTCCAGCTTGGCATAGAGCAGGAAATGGCCACTGAGAGAAGGGACAGAGCAGCAAACCATCTGGATACCTGGGGTGTGGGATGTGGTGGCATTTGGAGACCATGGGCAGGTTATGGTGCCTCAGTTTCCCCAGAACCAGTGCTTCTCAGACCTTATCTAAGGAAGTGTCCATGATGGCAGAGAGGGGAGAGGGTGGCTCTGGCCAGTTATGTAACCTCTCTCCCCTCGGTGTTCAAATCTGTAAAATGGGATATTAATAGCATCTACCTTGAAGGACTGTTGGAAGAATGAAATAAGTAAACACAGGCTAAGTGCTTAGAACAGTGGGTGGTGCCCAGAAAGCCTTGTGTAAGTGTTTGCTGATACCTGATCTTCAATTCAAGCTCAATGTTGGTTTGTTTGTTTTTTCT
Organism: Pongo pygmaeus; assembly: GCF_028885625.2. NCBI lineage: Eukaryota > Metazoa > Chordata > Mammalia > Primates > Hominidae > Pongo > Pongo pygmaeus. The sequence continues at coordinate 214,908,535 of NC_072373.2, read as the reverse complement.
CTGATGATATTAACTTTGATCACTTGGTTACGGTGGTGTTTGCCAGGTTTCTCCACCTTAAAGTTACTTTTCGTTTTCTTTCTTATTTTTTTAACCCTTTCTATACCTCCCTACTGCCTTTCTTTGGAAGGGTGTCCAGTCCGCAGTCCAGGCGGTGGAGAAGTAAGCTTTACCCGCTGGAGGGAAAAGGATTCACCCCTTTGAAATTCATCTGTAAGGAAGATTTGTCTAGTCTCCCTCCACTTATTTATTTATTCAAGCATTTTTTTTTTTATTTTTTGAGATGAGGTCTCACTCTGTCGCCCAGGCTGAAGTGCAGTGGCACAGTCTCGGCTCACTGCAACCTCCACCTCCCGGGCTGAAATGCAGTGGCACAATCTCGGCTCACTGCAACCTCCACCTCCCAGGCTCAGGCGAGCCTCCCGTTTCAGCCTCCTGAGTAGCTGGGACCATAGGCGCGTGCCACCATGCCTGGTTAATTTTTTGTATTTTTGATAGAGACGGGGTTTCGCCATCTTGGCCAGGCTGATCTCAAACTCCTGAGCTCAAGCGATCCACCCACCTCGGCCTCTCAAAGTTCTAGGATTACAGGCGTGAGCCACTGCACCCAGCCTTTAATCATTTATTTATGTCAGTATGGACTCGTGAATATTTATTTTTGACTTCGGATTTAATCTAATACCTCATCGTTTTGTTGCTCAGCTTGTTCTAGGTTTAGCCCTTGGGAGTTCTTTAGGGCTGGCTCTTGTGTCTCTCTGGCACAGCCCCACCTGTTTATTTTTGAGCACTTCTTTACTCTCTGATGCTCCAAGATGCTCCCAGCTCATCTTGTATTTTTGCTGCTTCGGCCCCAGAATCAGCCATTTCTCTAAGGAGCCCTGGTCCCTTTTATTGGAGAATGGTTTTTAGGAAGCAAGATCTGCGGGCTGGGTGTTCTTATTGCTACAGGGGTGTTCCTACATCTAGGCCCTCTAGGAGACAGATCTGGATTTGCTTTAATTTAAAAATAAAGTTTCTCCTCTTGCCAATTGCAGGGTCCATTGGAGACTGCAGACAGCTGCTCACTGGGTTTTGACCATTGGACCTGTCCATGGCCCACAGGTTTATGCGTTCTCACATACCCTTGGAAGGGTCTTATGTCCAGGACTTCAAGGGAGAGAGCACACGAGGCCACCTCCCCCAATGCTGAGCCACTTACTGCGTTCATTCCTGCTCATCAGCAGGGCCATGGCTGAGTTGCTTTGGGAATGGGACTCAGGCCTGGTCTTGACGTGCCCTCATAGCCCAGATTGCTGTGGGTTTGCAAGCTGCAGGCTTATTCCCTGTGGGCCAACAGCTTTGTCAGTGGTAGTGACAGTAGCCGTAGCCCAGCCACAGAGCTACAGTGGCCACCTGGGTTAGGCCAGGCCAGGGTCAGGCACCAGGAAGGCCTGACTCAGCTATCATGCCCAGCACACTCAGATGGCCCAACACTAATGGGAGGAAGGCCCAGCCAGGTGCTCCCTGCACTCCCATAGCTCATCCGACCCCAGCCGCACCTGACACAGGTAGTCAGGTGTCTCATGGATGCCCAGTGGGCCAGGACCCAGAGGGAGGCAGCTCTCCTGCAGCAGCAGGGGTCAGGGCAGAGCATGCCAGCTTTGAGACCCCAGGGCAGGCCGAACACCCACTCGACTTTTGCCAGCGCCTCTCCTGTATCTCCCCAAAGCTCCAGGCTGAGTCAGGAGCTCTGGGTTCCAGACCTGCCTCTACCAGTGACAACAATCATGCCACTCCCTGCTTGAAACCTTCAATGACTCCTTATTGCCCTCAACTGAGAGGCCCTAGAGACCTCTCCAGCACCTCACGTCATGCCTTAATAACACCAAATTGCTTGTGGTTCCCTTGCACAACCACGTGGTTTCACGCCCCCGCACCTCACTCTGCAACACCCTCCCTTGGCTTCGCTGGTTAACTCCTAGCAGTCCCTGAGGTCTCAGCTCTGGGACCACCTCCTCCAGGAAGTCTTCCTCCTGGGCCTCAGATCATCTGTGCTCCCTGGTTACGTTCCTGGTGACCTGTGTTTGACATCTTCCTAACCCCCACTATGAACGACCTATGACATGCAGGGCTGCAACCCGGTAGAGTGGAGAAGGCTCGAAATTAGAACAGGTTTGAAATTAAAACTCTGGTGCTGGGCGTGGTGGCTCAAGCCTGTAATCCCAGCACTTTGGGAGGCAGAGGTGGGCAGATCACAAGGTCAAGAGATCGAGACCATCTTGGCCAACAGGGTGAAACCCCATCTCTACTAAAAATACAAAAATTAGCTGGGTGCGGTGGTGCGTGCCTATAGTCCCAGCTACTCAGGAGGCTGAGACAGGAGAATCGCTTGAACCCGGGAGGCGGAGGTTGCAGTGAGCCAAGATCGCGCCACTGCACTCCAGCCTGGCGACAGAGTGAGACTCTGTCTCAAAAAAGAAGAAAAAAAAAAAAAAGAAATTAGAACTCTGGCTTTTCTTGAGACTGCTGTGTGACTTTGGGCAAGTCGCTGCATGTCTCTGAGCCTCCATCTCCTCATCTATGAGAAAAGCATCCCACTAAGGTTTCTGACCTTGCTTTCTCTTCTGGCCTCTGCCCCTAACTTGCTGTGTGGCCTTGAGCAAACCCAGTTGCTGGGCTCCAGCTTGGTTTTCCTTTTCTGTAAAATGGGGCTGCCCACAAAACTCATAACAAAGTGTTGAGGTTCCGACAAGCCGAAACCTGTGAAAAGCTTGTGTAAACCTCAGAGCCCTACGTGGATGGTTGAAGGATCTATTTCAACAGCTCCGGGGAGCCGTGGGAGGGAAGCTGACGGCGGCTCTTGCTGTTCTTCTACCTCCCAGCCCTCCAGAAGACTCTGAGCAGCCTGGAGATCAAAGGTGATTGGGGCCTGCTGGCATGGAGGCCAGGCCCGGCAGAACCTGCTTCCCGGCCCCCTGCCCACCTCCCACCCACCCCTGTTCCCAGGGTTAAGTGATGTGTCTGCCTTGTGCACGAATCTCTGTTTAAACACTCGGGGCTTGGGGGGAACCCTCAGCCCCTCAACTCCCACCCAGGAAGCTCTGGGACCCCACTGCTTTTCCTAAGACCGAAAGCCAAGATCGGTTTGAATCATCTGCAACTTTATTCCAGAGCAGAAATAAGTCATTTTCTAACAATAAATATAAAAAAAATAATAAATTAAGATTTGAAAAAAATTTCCAACAAAACAAAATCCTTAACACTGACAGAATAGAAGTTGCTATCCAAACGGATAAGAGATGGGGCAGACTGGGGCATGGGCAGGACACTCCTGCAGCACCGGCCCCCGGGTGCCTAGCTCAGGAATGTTTGACACCCTCTGTCCCCAGCCCTGGCGGGGCCCCCTGCCACACACACACATTCTCTCCACAAAGTACAAAATATATATTTAAAAACCTCAACACAACCAAGCATCTTGCAAAGGCCCAGGAAAGCAAGGGTTTGGCCAGTCAGGGATGAGGACGGGGCCCGAGGGTCTAAAGAAGGCACTAGAGGGACGGGGACCGCTTTGGGTCTCGTCCAGTCAAGTTCACAGTCTGCCCTCTTAGTGTGAGGAAATGCGGCTTGAGGTACCCTGTTCACTTGGCGCTGGGCCAAGCCCCCCATCTCCTGAGATGGCCTCATGTGGGAGAAGACGAAGGGGAGGTCGGCTTGGGAATATCCTATATGTCTGTCCGAAGGCCGTGGCGGGGCTCCTGCTCCAAGGATGCTGGGACGTGGCGGTGCCTGCTAAGTGCTCAACTGTGTGTGTCTCGCAGGGAAAGAGGGCCCGGCCCAGCATCCCTGGTCATCTCCTCAGTTCAGGCCGGGGTATCATCCGAGACCCCTCAGCAGAAGTTGCAGGGGGAGGAAAGAACTAGAAATAAATAAGGTCCCCAGTGGCCCAGCATGGCACAGCAGGGAGGCCACTCTGTTTCTTCAAGTATTCTTGGCCGATGGGGCTCCAGGCCCTCTCGAGGCTCAGATGGGGATTCCCACAGTGTTCACCTGGTCCTTGAGTCCCAGCAGGCTGTAGGCGATGCGCTTCTGGTGGCCGGGCAGCCGCACCCCAATCCTCTTGATGTCGCTGTGGGCCCGGAGGGAGAGAGGGAGAGTTAGGGGCTGGAGCAGGGGAGGGGGCCGGGCTGGGTGGGGACAGGACTCGGTGGGCAGCTGGGGAGGGGAGTGGAGGGAGGCAGAGGAGGAGGGTGGAGAGGGTGCCTTGGGGACCTGTAGGGCAAGAGAGCTCTAGTTAGGTAGGCCTGGGAGAAGGAGCCACAGCCTAGAAGCTTGCCAAGGTGGCCCACCATCAACAAAGTTAGGAAAACGACAGAAGCCTCAACTGCGTACGATGCTTTAAAAAAATAAAAATAAATCAAATCTTCTGAATTATCTGTGAGGCAGGTGCTCTTTTTCATCCCCATTTTGCAGATTAGAGAACTGACGTCAGACAGGTGAAGTGACTTGCCCAAGGTCATACAGCTAGGAGGTAGAAGAGCTGGGAATCAAACCAGCTATGAACAAATGCCTCCCCTCCCCTCACCCCTAGTCTGTCCCCAGTGCCCCCAGCTCAGGCCTCCTTCCCAGGAACTCTCTAGGGATGTCACTCAAAGCCTCTCTGCCCAAGGTCTCTTCCCATCTGCTGCCTCATTTCTCCCTCACCCCTTCCAAGTTCCCACTGCTGATCATGAAGGAAGGACTCGGGAAATACTTGAAGGGTTAAACTCTGCGAGTCTTCATGGATGAGGCTTGCGGGTCACCAGATCCAGTGACTAGGAAGATGTCTTCTCTTGGGGGAACCTCAGTTTCCTCCCGTGTAAAATGGGAGCTACTGTCCATCTGGAGGGCGAGAGACCTCAAAACCAGCAGCCGAGGGGGAAGGCAGCATCAGTACCAGATGGACAGATGTGCCCAGGAGCCCACAGTCCTGCTTTCCCACCCCCACAGGGTACACACTCTGCTGGGGCCCCCTTCCATGCCCCTCCATCCCCTCATGAAATCACTTATGCTCCCAGGAACCTGTGAGGAGGGCATTTATTACTCACTCTGGGAGTTTTCTCCTCCACCGTCCTCACCCACTAGCCCAAACCCATGAAAACACCCAAGTTTTTATGGACTGTCTTTTGGCTGTAAAGGGAGCTAATTATATGATGCAAGATCCTAGTTGCAGTTCTGCAGACATGACTTTCCCACAGGCTCTGGGAGCCCTGGCACAGGCGCAGAGCAGGGAAGGGCAGACCCAGGTGAGTTGGGGGGACTCCAGGACTTCCCGCAGAGGCTGGTGCTCCCACAGCAGCAGGAAGGCCGGGACATTTGGGACATTTGGGACATTTGGGAGAACTTCCTATGCTACCCGCACAGGACGTCTCTAACCTATACAGTTGGAGGTGCTGAAAAAGCAGCAGTTTTCCACACACTTGAAGGTCTAGAATTGTGGTCCCTAGAAAAGCGCTCAGACCACGGGGAAGGAGACAGGACCCCCGGCCTGACCCCAGATTCACTCACTTGCAGTTCCGCAGGTGGGGCAAGGAGTCTGCATTTGGTTGAATCCCAGAAGAAACCTGACATCCGGTTTAAGAACCGGAACTTGTCAGTGCTGAGACCTCGTCATCTGGGCCCATCACCCCCACAGCCCCTGCTCCCACCCCCACCCCTGCCCAGGGTCCAGGATAGGCCTGGCACATAGTAGGTCCCTAGGGAGAGTCTGCTGCATGAATGAATGAGTGAATGAATGCTTTAGCGGAGATTGGGCTGTTGCTGGGCCACCTCTGGTCCCTCTTGCAAATGGTAGTGGTTAATCTCACAGGATGGGAGCACAGTTTGCTTTTGAGGCCCTGCACAGAAAACTCCAAGGCCATATACTCGGTGAGCTCCTACTGTGTTCTGGCCCTGGGTGCAGGGGGACGGGAGTTAAGAAATGGCTCTTGGAGCCTCACGTGTCAGATCATTCATTCATTCAGCAAGCATTCCTTCAGTGCCAAGCCTATGCCAAGGGCACTGGAGACCCTAAGATCTACAGCCTGTGCCCTCGACCCCCACACAGGATGCAAATGCTGTAGTCCCAGCTCAAGACAGAGCCTGGGGTTGGGCTATTTTTCTGGGGTGCAACATCCACCCCTTTCATCAGATGCTCACAAAACATCTGGGACCACTAGTCTAGCTAGAAACCCAACTGACTCCAAAATAGCACAAATGGAGAAGAGACAGTGGCTGTGGGACCCCAGGGGAACAGGCAGCTGGTCCCCTGGGAGGGAGTCAAGGAGGCAGGAGGCTGAGAAGGGGAGGAGGTGGGACACTGAAGCCTAAATCCTGATCCCATTGGGAAAGGCACGCATTCCCCTGCTACCAGCTCCAAGCCTCCCATTGGGACCTGTGGCGTGTGTAGACCCAGGCTTCAGGTTTTAAAAAGTCCTTTGAGATCCCCATTTATTTGGAAAGAGGCAGAGGGGAAGGAGGAGACATGCAGGCCCCAGCTCTGAGCATCAGTGGCTGGTGGGAGGAGCGGGTGGTGGGGGGTGGGGGGCGCCGAATGACTTCCTGCCTTTATCCAGGCCCTTTCACAACAACACGCACCGCAGCACACACACACACACACACACAGCCTCCATCCATCCAAGACCGCCCCGTCCCTGCTTGTGGGAAAGGAATTGGCAAGGAGCACCCCGGGCTATTTAGGGATGCTTCTAAGAACATGTGTTTCCTATAAGCACTTCTCCGTGCCCTCAGCTCTGGTCCCCAGAAGAGAGGCTGTGTTGTCCTTGGTGGGAGCCCCTGGAGGGGCAAAGGGTCTGGTGGATGTTCCCAGGGAAAAGGAGAAAAGGAGGGGGCATTTGCACAGCGCTAGGGGAGGAAAGCAAGGGAGTGGAGGAAAAGAGGAGAGCAATGAGGATTTAGCACCTACTGTATACCAGTCGTGTCATCTGCACTGCACCCATGCAATCCCATCAAACTTGATCAAGGTCACCCGCTAGGAAGCGGCAGATGCGGGACTTGAACCCAGGCATGTGTGCAGAACCCAAGCCTGTGGCCCTGCTGCGCTGGCCGGCAGCAAAAGACATCCTGTGATCCATCTCCCCTCCCTACATCTCCCAGCCTCCCCTCTGGTTGGCTCTGTTCCTGCCTGCTTCCCATTACCGACTGTTCCCTGAGGGGGGCTATGGCCTTGGCCAGCAGGTTGGAAGCCCAGCTGAGCACTTTCCAAAGGCCCTAGAGAATGTTCATGAACAGGCTTAAATCCCAGAACTTCTGTGACCTAGAACCATGGGAGGCTCAGGTCATCCCCTCCATACGGTTCCCAAAACCTCCCAGCCTCCCGGTCTGTTCTCGCCGTGACCTTGGACCATGCACAAGCTGGGTTGTTGAAACCGGCCACTATTTTTAGAGGCACAAAAGGCTAAGAGGATAGGGTCTTCCCCCTCCTGGGACAGGAGGAGGTGTCTGTGCCAAGGCCATGCCGGGAAAAGTCTCAATGCTGGAGTTGGGAAGGAGAGAAGAGCTCCCAAGGGGCAGCTCGACAAAGGGGCAAACTCAGGACCAGCAGGGAGTAAGTGGCACTTCTCGCCAGGTGGGACTGCAGGCTGAGAGCCAACCAGGTGGAGAGAGGTGCCTGGGGTAGGCCAGGGGTTCTCTCTCCTGGGCAGCAGCCAGGGCATCTTGGAGAAGACTGCCCCAAACTGGCTACGTGACCTCAGGCAAGCCGGTAACGTCTTAGCCTGTTTCTCTACCAATGACCTCTCCGATCCCTGCGCTCTGGGACCCCGACTGACTGGGCGTGGAATCCTGCTCTCCCCCTCGTGGCTGTGGGACCCTGGGCAGGTCACTGCACTTCTCTGCATCTGTTTCTCACCTGCACCTGTTTCTCACCTGTTAACAGGACTCACCCTGCTGGGTTCTCATACAAAAGTGCTCAAGCAGAGACGGCACATAGCCCTCAGTAAACAGTAGCTACTGTTATGATTACGGTTACTATTATTTCCCCACTCTGGTAAAGGATGTAGGAAAAGGAGAGAGCTGAGAGTGGGCGCCCAGCGCTGCCAGCTGCTGGCGAAGTTCTGCCCTTCTCTTCCAAGGAGCTTCTTCCCAGAAGAGAAAGAACAAAGAGAGGAGCATTGAGGGGCAGGGAAGAGGGTTGGGGGTGCGTGGAGGCAGCCTCTGGAGTGGGAGGCAGGAGGTGAGGGGGGACGGGAAGGGCCCTGACTTACTCGTTGGTCATCTGCACCACCTTCTCGATGGCAGTGTAGCCGGCCGCCATGAAGTGCTCCGTATACTGCTGCATCTTGATGGACTCCAGCCACTCGGACACCGTGCGGAAAGGCACCCCCTCTGAGCCGCTCGTGCTGGGGAGCCGGATAGACACCCTGCAACAGGAAGCACTGCAGGTGAGGGGCTGCAGCACCCAGTCCACCCTGGGCCCCGCACCTGCTGCTCCCTAACCTGGATGATTGACTGGGCTGCCCCGTGCCTCTGTTTCCTTATCTGGGCAACAGGGAAGCCCAGTCAAGTAGGATTCAATGAGACCTCCTGGCACGTTGGGAGCGCTCAGCATCTGTAACTACTGCTGCCCCTCCACTCCTACTAACAGGACCACCACCAATAACTACCACATCATAAAACGCTACGAGCGGAGATTCCGGATCCTGAGGTCACACTTCCAGCCATGTAAGATATTCAATCGCTCTGTGTCTCAGTTTCCTCTTCTACAAAATGAGGATCACTGGACGACTCATCTCTTAGTTTGTTTAAATGAATGAAAACATATTAAGTGCTCATGCAGTGCCCTGCACACAGACACATAAGCTGGTTGCTTCTATTAGGATTTCCTGGGCCATCGTGTCCAGTCTAAGTCAAGTCCACACATAACCCCTTAGCCCCCAGCACCCCCCCACCAACTTCCCCTGAGTGGCCACTCTACTGAAGTGGTTCAGGAGTCTTCAGAAGGAAAATTAGGGTCATCATAGGCAGAGGGCATAGAACTCACCGGGGGTCGAAGTCAGCCAGGGTCTTGAGGGAGTCAGGGGCACGAATGAGCTTGTCCAGGATGCTGACGATGTCAGCGAACTTGGGGCGGCGGGCACGCTCCTGCTGCCAGCACTGCATCATGAGCTGGTAGATGGCGGAGGGGCAGTCCATGGGCGTGGGGAGCCGGAAGCCATCATTGATGGCTTTCATCACCTGGCGGGGCATGAAGGTCAGGGGCGCTGTTGCAGAAAGCCACTGAAACCCTCTGCAGCCTCCAGCCTATGGAGGTGGGTAGGGGAGGGAAGGGAAATAGGAACATCCCAGAAACAGATGGGAAGGGCCTTTCTTGAGCTGCCACCCAACCTTCAGAGCTGCCCAAAGGGCAAATGCCTAAGGGGCTGTGTCCAGAGTTCACTGGAAGGGACTTTTTTTTTTTTTTTTTGACTGAGACAGGGTCTCAGTCTGTCACCCAGGCTAGAGTGCAGTGGCGCTGTCACACCTCACGGCAGCCTCAACCTCCTGTGCTCAAGTGATCCTCCCACCTCCGCCTCCTGAGTAGCTGAGACTACAGGCACGTGCCACCACGCTTGGCTAATTTTTTAATTTTTTGTAGAGATGGGGTTTCGTCATGTTGTCCAGGCTGGTCTCGAACTCTTCAGCTCAAGTGATACTCCTGCCTCAGCCTCCCAAAGTGCTAGGATTACAGGCATGTGCCATTGCTCCCAGCTAGAAGGGACCCTACTCCCTCACAGGGCACCAGGCAGCAGCCACACTGTGTGCCCTCAGCCCAGCCTCCCTCCCACCTCTCTTCCCCTACTTCTCTTCATCTGGGTGCCTTACAGTGCCCTTGGTCTTGGCAGAGATGGGACCTCTTCTGAGAAGCCTCCCAGGCCACCAGGCTGAGTGAGGCACCAAGCACAGACACACACACACATGCATGCATGCACATGTGCACACATACGGATGCACACACATGCATGGACACACGGATACACACGTACACCCCACTCCTTGTTTCATCTCTGCACTCTCTGAATCAGCTCCTGGAACCCAGCACAAGGCCTGGCACGCAGTAGATCCTCAAGAAATATTTACGGGGCTGGGTGCGGTGGCTTACCCCTGTAATCCCAGCACTTTGGGAGGCCGAGGCGGGTGGATCACCTGAAGCGAGGAGCTAGAGACCAGCCTGGCCAACATAGTGAAACCCCGTCTCTACTAAAAATACAAAAATTAGCTGGATGTGGTGGCGCATGCCTGTAATCCCAGCTACTCGGGAGGCTGAGGCAGGAGAATTGCTTGAACCTGGGAGGTGGAGGTTGCGGTGAGCCGAGATCACACCATTGCACTCCAGCCTGGGCAACAAGAGCAAAACTCCATCTCCAAAAAAAAAAATAAACATTTATGGAGCAAACCTAAGAAGGTTCATCTAAACTGTCCTCTGCCCAGCCCCTGCAGTTTGAGATGAGTAAAGGGCTTGAGTTCAGGTCCAGGCAGGCCTGGGGAGGGCAAGGGCACCCACCTCGTGGTTGGACAGCTCCCAGTAGGGCCGCTCGCCGTAGGTCATCACCTCCCACATGACAATGCCAAAGCTCCACACGTCGCTGGCAGAGGTGAACTTGCGGTAGGAAATGGCCTCTGGGGCGGTCCAGCGGATGGGGATCTTGCCGCCCTGCAGGGAACCCAGGCCCAGTCACCACTGTGCCCTCTGGCTGGCCCCAGGACCATTGCAGCCAGGCCCCACGACCCCTCCCTGGACTCCTACAGGTGTTCTGCCTCCTGAAGCCCATGCCCAGGTCTGCAGGTAAGAGGACACCAGGCAGGGCGAAGGCCGCTTCTCCCTTGAGGTCCCCTTCCCCAACTCACACTGGTGGTGTAGGTGGCCTCGGGGTCGTCCTCCAGCACGCGGGACAGGCCAAAGTCAGACACCTTGCAGACCAGGTTGCTGTTGACGAGGATGTTGCGGGCAGCCAGGTCACGGTGCACATAGTTCATGTTGGCCAGGTACTTCATGCCAGCTGCAATGCCCCGCAGCATGCCCACCAGCTGCAGCACGCTGAACTCACCATCCTTCTCCTGCCGGAGCACAGGTGCTCAGCTGCAGGCCAGCCCTGAACCTGCCAGGCCAGCCCCAGGCTCAATGGCCAGGCATCCCCGCCCCCCGCAACCCACATCCTTACCCGAAGGAACTTGTCCAGGGCCCCATTCTCCATGTACTCAGTGATGATCATCATGGGCTTGTCTGTAGAGGCGTGGGCACAGGTGAAAGGTAAGTGGGCCCAGGCGTATGGGAGAGGTGGGCACAGATATGGGGGAAGGGGGGCACAGGTGTAGCAGAGGTGGAACAGTCGTGGGGAGGGTGGGTACAGGTATGGGGAGAGGAGGGAACAAGTGTGGGGAAAGATGGGCACAGGTGGAGGAGTGGGCACAGGTATGGGGAGAGGTGGGTTCAGGTGTTGGAGAGGAGGGCACAGGTATTGGGGAGAGGTGGGCACAGGTGTAAGGAGGTAGGTGCAAGTATCGGGGAGAGGTGGGCACAGGTGTAAGGAGGTGGGTACAGGTATTGGGGAGAGGTGGGCACAGGTGTAGAGGAGGTGGGTACAGGTATTGGGGAGAGGTGGGCAGAGGTGTACAGGAGGTGGGTACAGGTATTGGGGAGAGGTGGGCACAGGTATAGAGGAGGTGGATAAAGGTATCAGGGAGAGGTGGGCACAGGTGTAGAGGAGACGGGTGCAGGTATGGGGGGAGAGGTGGGCACAGGTGTAGAGGAGGTGGGTACAGGTATTGGGGAGAGGTGGGCACAGGTGTAAGGAGGTGGGTGCAGGTATAGGGGAGAGGTGGGCACAGGTGTAAGGAGGTGGGTGCAGGTATGGGGGGAAGGTGGGCACAGGTGTAAGGAGGTGGGTACAGTATTGGGGAGAGGTGGGCACAGGTGTAAGGAGGTGGGTACAAGTATGGGGAGAGATGGGCACAGGTATAGAGGAGGTGGGTACAGGTATCGGGGACAGGTGGGCACAGGTGTACAGGAGGTGGGTACAAGTATGGGGAGAGGTGGGCACAGGTGTAAGGAGGTGGGTGCAGGTATGGGGGGAGAGGTGGGCACAGGTGTAAGGAGGTGGGTACAAGTATGGGGAGAGGTGGGCACAGGTGTAGAGGAGGTGGGTGCAGGTATGGGGAGAGGTGGGCACAGGTGTAAGGAGGTGGGTACAAGTATGGGGAGAGGTGGGCACAGGTGTAGAGGAGGTGGGTGCAGGTATTGGGGAAAGGTGGGCACAGGTGTAGAGGAGGTGGGTGCAGGTATGGGGGGAAGGTGGGCACAGTTATAGGGGAGGAGGGCACAGTCACAGACAGAGCACCTGCTAGGTGGCCCCTCACCACCCAACGTGGGCAGGCCCCAAGCCTCACATTTGGAGACGACGCCCTCCAGGCGAATGATGTTGTGGTGGCTGAACTGGCCCATGATGCCGGCCTCGCCAAGGAAGTCCACTCGCTGCTTTTCTGTGTAGCCGGCTTTCAGCGTCTTGATGGCCACCGGCACCTCCTTCTTCCCCGAGGATGTCTTCAGCGTGCCCTTGTACACCTCCCCAAACTCTCCTGTGGGCAGACAGGGTCAGGGGAGTGCCCCAGTCAGCCCCGGCACGAGGGCTCCCACCCTGTGTCACCACCGCTGCCTCCTCAGGGCCCCTCGGCAGGGGGCCGACCTCACCTGCTCCAATCACCTTCTGCCGAGTGACACAGGATGGATGGATCTCGGTAGTGAACTTCAACACAGCCTGGTTGGGGTCCTCATATGTGTGGGGGTCCACGTATGTCTTCAGGGGCTTCAGTTGTTCTGGAAGGAGAAGGGGTGGGGTCACAGGCAGCTCAGGAGGGGCCCCATGGGGGGTGCCTTGGAGTCAGAGGAGAAGGTCACGTGATCTTCAGCGACTTGGACCAGGCTGTGGGGGACGGACCCCTCAGAGCTACCCACAGAAGCCTGTGGCCCCACCCCAGTGCCCTGGGAACACCCTGGCTGCATCCCACCTCCCCCACAGAGCTAGGGACAGTGCGGGCAGGGCTGGGCCTGGAGCAGGGGCTGCGTCTCACCTGACTTGGAGAAGTAAACGTCCTCTGGGGACTGGCGGGCACGCAGGTTCTTCCTCCTGAAAGAGCCCCACGGGGAACCAAATGCAGGGAGGTCAGTGAGGTCTGCTCCAGCCAGGGAAGCCTCCTGACCCTACTTTGGTCCTAGGAGGACCTGGGGTGCTCAGAACGCAGCCCAGTCCCCGCTGTCACTGCCCAAGCTCCACTCTCAGGGCCGAGGGTGCGGAGAAGGCGGATGGAGGAACGGGGAGGAATGGCCCCTTAAGCAGTCGTGATGAAGGCATTCCCATTAGAGCTACTCGGGGATTCCTGCTTGCGTGTCCAGAGGAAGTGTGGACACATCATTAATAACAAGAGCAGAGGTAATGACCCCCATGTCCCGGCCCCGCCGCGTGCCAGGCACTTCGCTACACACTCCAGCTCATATATCCTCGCAGCATCCGGAGGCAGGGATTAGACTAGACTAGTGTCCTGTGGGCCCCATCGTTCAGATGAGGAAACGGAGGTTCCTGCCCCATTTTCCCACCCAAGCCCACGTGGAGCCAGGGTATGGGCTCTGACAAACCTGCGGTGGATAAAGAAGCCAACTCCTGCCAGCACCAGAAGCAGGACCACACCGACAGCCACGCCGCTAATCACCGCCAAGTTGCCAGATCCCTCCGGGGCTGGTGGAAGAAATCAGCTGACGACAAGGGAGTTCCCCCACAAATCACAGCAACACCCGCGCTGCACCCAAGACACCTGGGCCCCTACTGTGTGCTGGGTGCTTGCACTTGGGAAGGCTCCAGAGGGTACTTAGTCCCATTTCATAGATGGTCAAGCGGAGGCCTTCCCAAAGGTCTCACAGGAGGTATTGCAGGTATGTGGGGCTCAAAGCTCTGGCTCTTTCTGCGATGCGGATTTGAACTTCCTCACATCACTGTTGTGAATCCACATCCCGGCTCCTCCACCCCTCAGCCTTCCATGCTTCCCCCTCCCCAGGCTTGGGGGCAGTCCCTGAAGGGCTGTCCCAGGCCCCCGCTGACCGAGAAAGGGGCATTTCTAAGTTATTTGATTCACTTCCTTTCCCAAGATGACTAAATTACTTGGTTCTGGGCCCTGACCTGGTCCATGCCCAGGGTCCCCCAACTCACACAGCGTCTGGAATTCGTGCACCTTGCTGCCGGCCCCCTGGCCCTCCTGCGTCAGTGCCTGCACCTGGACCAGGTAGGTGGTGTCCGGAGCCAGGTCATCCAGGGTCACGGAGAAACCCTCAGTGCGGCGCACGTTGTAGCTGTTGGAGTCTCCCTGTGGGTGGGTGGCCAGCGGAGGAGCAGGCAGTGAGGGCAGGGCAGGGGCCTCGGCTCAGCCCGCTGGAGACCACCCCGAGCTAGCAAGGTGGCTTGCCTTTATTAGCAAACTTGAGGCTCTTCTTACAGAGGAGGAAACTGAGGCTCGGAATTAAGTGACTCACTCAAGGTCAGAACCACTAAATGCATGAACCAGGACTCAAACCGAGCTGTGTGGGGTCCCAAAATTCCGCCCCTGTCCTCACCCTGACTGCCTCTTCCAAGGACACCATGTCTTCTCTCCTACAAATCTCTGCTGTGCTGCCTTGGGAGATGTAACCCCCTGGCAGACCCCAGGCCTCAGTTTCCCCATCTGCAGAAGGGCGCTTCTTCAGATGGCTGGGTGGTTTGGTGAGCATCTGTGTGACCAGCCTGTCCCCTGCTCTCGGCCCAGCTAGAGCCAGCCCCGCCCCTCTGGGAGTTACCTTCTTGCGGTAGGTGACCTCGTACTTCCACACGCGGCTCTGCTGCGGCGGGGGGATGCTCCAGGAGACGCTAAGAGAGGTGGTGCTGCGGCCCTCCAGCCTCACCTTGGGGGGCTCTGGGCAGGACAGGCAGTGGGGGAAGTGGGTAAGAAGCTGCCTACGAGCAGGCAGGGTCTGGGGGGACAAGTGGACGTGGAGCCAGATCCTCCACAGCCCAGATTCTTTCATTTTTTTGAGACAGGATCTCGCTCTGTCACCCAGGCTCGAGTGCAGTGGCACGATCTCGGCTCACTACGGCTTCGAACTCCTGTGCTCAAGTGATCCTCCTGCCTCAGCTTCCTGAATAGCTGGGGCTACAGACAAGTGCTACTGTACCTGGCTAATTTTTGTATTTTTTGTAGAGATGGGGTCTCCCTATGTTGCCCATGCTGGTCTCAAATGCCTGAGCTCAAGCAATCCTCCTGCCTCAACCTCCCAAAATGCTGGGATTATGGGCGTGGTGACCACGCCCAGCCCCCAGGCTCTTTAGATCCCAACCTAGGGTCCTAAACTTCCAGCTCCAGAGCACAGGGCCCGAGCCCCAGGCCTCCACCCTGGCCCCATCACAGGGGCTGGCACATCAGAGGTGCCCCATATTTACGAGTGCATAAATAATAATAATAATAAAAGGCCAGGCGCGGTGGCTCATGCCTGTAATCCCAGCACTTTGGGAGGCTGAGGTGGGAGGATCACCTGAGGTTGGGAGTTCGAGACCAGCCTGACCAACATGGAGAAACCCTATCTCTACTAAAAATACAAAATTAGCTGGGCGTCGTGGCGCATGCCTGTAATCCCAGCTACTCGGGAGGCTGAGGCAGGAGAATCGCTTGAACCCGGGATGCAGAGGTTGCGGTGAGCCAAGATTGTGCCATTGCACTCCAGCCTGGGCAACAAGAGCAAAACTCTGTCTCAAAAAAAAAAAAAGAAGAAGAAGAAGAACTAACTTTTCCCGAATGCTTGCTTTTTTTTTTTTTCTTTTGAGACGGAGTTTCGCTCTTGTTGCCCAGGCTGGAGTGCAATGGCACGATCTCAGCTCACCGCAACCTCCGCCTCCCGGGTTCAAGCGATTCTCCTGCCTCAGCCTCCCAAGTAGCTAGGATTACAGGCATGCGCCACCACGCCCAGCTAATTTTTTGTATTTTTAGTAGAGATGGGGTTTCTCCATGTTGGTCAGGCTGGTCTCGAACTCTCGACCTCAGGTGATCTGCCCACCTCAGACTCCCAAAGTGCTGGGATTACAGGCGTGAGCCACCGCACCCAGTCTCAATTCTCAATTATTATCCCACTTTACAGGTGAGAACATTGAGGCTCAGAGAGGTTAAGTAATCTGCCCACAGTCACAGAGCTCAGAAGTGGCTCTAGGGCAGGAGTGTCCAATCTTTCAGCTTCTGTGGGCCATAATGGAAGAATTGTCTTGGGCCACACATAAAATACACCAACACTAACAACAGGTGATGAGCTAAAAAAAAAAAAAAAAAAAAAAAAAAAAAAAAAAAAAAAATTTGCAGGCCAGGCGCAGTGGCTTACGCCTGTAATCTCATCACTTTGGGAGGTCGAGGCGGGTGGATCATGAGGTCAGGAGATCAAGACCAGCCTGGCCAACATAATGAAACCCCGTCTCTACTAAAAATACAAAAAATTAGCTGTGTGTGGTGGCACGTGCCTGTAATCCCAGCTACTCCAGAGGCTGAGGCAGGAGAATTGCTTGAACCCGGGAGGCGGAGGTTGCAGTGAGCTGAGATCGAGCCACTGCACTCCAGCCTGGGCAACAGAGCGAGACTCTGTCTCAAAAAAAAGGGGAAAAAAATTGCAAAAATAATATCATAATGTTTTAAGAAAATTTACAAATTTGTGTTGGGCCGCATTCAATGTCGGCTGGGGCCGCATGTGGCCCACGGGTTGGACAAGCTTGCTCTAGACACTGTGCCTTTAACCACTTGCTCTGCTGCCTCTCTCTAAACACACCCGAGCCCCAGGTGGCCGTCCTCCTTAAGCCCCACCTCGGCAGACCCCATAAGACACAGCTGCCACCCCTGGACCTCACCTGTCTGGTTGATGCTGACACTGGCAGTACGGAAGCTGCGGCTGGTCACCAGGCCTGAGACGCCATTGCGGGCCTCCACGGTAAAGGTGTAGTTCATGTGGGGCTCCAGGTCGCTGACTGTCACACTGGTTCGGGTCAATCCGTGCGGAGGCTCCGAGTAGCGCACACTGGCCTCACACGGCCCGCACTCCCCAGACTCGGGCCAGCACTGTTCACAGGTGACGCTGTAGACAATGTCCTCGCGGCCTCCGCTGTCCTGAGGGGGCGTCCAGCGCAGCTCCACCTTGGCACCCATGCCCACGGCCGTGAGGTAGTGTGGGGCGGAGGGGGGTCCTGCACAGACAGGAGGAGTCAGTGCTGTGCTGGACCCAGGCGGACACGTCACCCTCAGTCACGCCACCCTGACCCACTGCAAGACTCACGTGTGCAAGGCATCGACGCTGGGTCCTGAGGTGCCCGGAAGAAGCCTTCCTCACACTCGCAGGAGGTGGCACCCTCAGGGGATGGCAGCGTGTGCTCAGGGCACTCCAAGCAGGGGCTCTCAGATGCCTCAAACTTAAAGAATCCAGGAGAGCAGGCTGGTGGGCACAGGACAGACAGAGAGCGAGGACATCAGTTCAATCTGCTTCCACCCCACGTGACTGTCTCATTCCCTCACCAGGGACCCCTGCCCTGCAAGCAGGTCAGTAAATCTCTATGGACCTGTTTTCTCATCGGCAAAATGTCTTGTGATGGAAAAATGCGTGGCAAGAGCCTAGCATGTACCAGGCACCCAGGAAGTGCTTCACACACATGCTGCAAACCTTTGCTTCACTCCCCACTGGCTCCTGCAAGAAGCACCACGCCCCTGAGCCTGGCATTCAAGGCCATGCCTCACCTTTCAGCCAACCAAGAATCCCATCACAGCCTAGCTCAGCACTTGACCAAGCACGCTGCCCACCGGCCTCATCCCCTTTCCTCCGTGCAGACTAGCCTGTCAGGTCCCCACCTGGGTAGCTGAGAGCTGCCCAGGGCAATGACTGCCTCTTCTTGACTATGTGTGTTTGTTGACTGTCACCACCAGCCTGACTCACTGGCCAGCCTCATCAGTTCAGGATGCCATCCCTGCAGGTGTTGCCTCCAGCCCAGGACCTGCCCTCCTTTCCATCCGGGGCTGACCAGGAAGCAGGAAAGGCCAAGCCCCCTGGCATTTTCTCTGGCTCTGCTTCCAGAACCGAGTCATATCCGCTACTCACAAGGACAGCCAGGAAGTGTCTCTTCCTCCCCCAGTGGCCAGTCCTGTCCTGGCCCAGCAGGCTGGGGGCTCAGGCACCTGACTCCGGGGGCTTCTTCCTCCCACCGCCCTATCCTGTCTTATCCCGCCCCTGCCCTAAGCCCCTTCCTGGCCCTAGAGGCAGGAAGCTGCCCAGACACAGGGCTCACGGTGCAGGGCTGTCCAGGGCTTGGGCAGCTGCTGAAGTGGCCAGGGTGGGTAGAGGTCACCCTAGGGAGCTCCCCCAACAGCCCTACAATTATAATCCTTCAGATTGTTCTGATGAGAGGGTCCTGAGACACCTCCAACCTCAGCACCATGTTCACCACACACAATGATCCTCTGCTCTGTGCCTGGCCCACCCCCAGTGCTGGATATGCACGAGGACGGAAACAAACCCCTGATCTCAGGGAGCAGAAGCACCTGACAAGGTCTGCAAGACAGAGGGAGGAAACAAGCTAAGGGCTAAGGGGGTGGAGAAGGGGAAAAACCTTGGCCAGGAGTCTGAGAAGTCACAGAGGGGACATTTTGGCTGGGGTTCAGAGGCTGCATAGGAGTTTAGCAGGGGAGTGATAGATGTTGAGAGAGGGAGTTAGGAGTGAGAAAGTGCATGACTAATATGGAAGGTATGAGTGGGTTTGTGGGCACAAATGTGGGGAGCAGCAAGCAATAAAACGGTTGAGAAAGGCCTTCAATGCCAGGCCAAGAAGCTGGGACTTTATCCTGGAGGCAATGGAAAGCCGCTGGAGGTCTGATGGGGGGAAGTCAGACCCCTGCCGTCAGGAAAAATCTGTGCCTGGAGGCAGCTTTTGTCCAAGACCCTGGGGACAGCCTGGCCCCTAATGGCCTAAGGACAACCCCCTCCAGGGAAGCCAATTTCAAGTGCCCTGACCCAAGCAGACCTGCTAACTCTCAGGGACAGAATCTGGAGCGAAGACTCGCTTCATCCAGTCCCCTCTGTGAGCAGAGGTGGAGAGGCGGACCAGGAGTCAGGGGAACAGGACTCAAAGGACACCTAGCTCTGTAAGGTGCCAGATAGTGACTTCCTGCTGATGACTCTGCTCTCAGAGCCAGGCTGCATCCCTGTCCCCTCCCCACCCTGGCCCAGGGACCACACAAACAGCTGCTCTCACCCCCTTGGTCCATCCTGCTTCTGCAGACCCTCAGCATTGGCCCTGCGAGAGCTCAGGCACACAGAGCAGGGAAGGGGGCTTGTCCCGGGTCATGCAGCAGGACAGAGGAGGCCCAGGACCTGACTCCTGCTCTGCACAGAGCCTGGAGTCCCAATGACAGTACCTACTGTGCGCAGGGCTGGGGCTGAGCACTTTACACTCATTTAGTCCTCGCAATAGACCTGCCATGTACAGGCACTATTAGCGCTCGTTCCACTTTGGAGGTGAGGAGCGACAAAAAAACTTGCCCAAGGTCACCAAGCTCCCAAGAAGGAAACCAGAACTCAAACTTAGGATGCCTGATTTTCAGCCTCTCTCTTCTCCCACTCCTTTTTCATTATTTATTTATTTATTTATTTATTTATTTATTTATTTCTGTTTTTGAGATGGAGTCTCGCTCTGTTGCCCAGGCTGGAGTGAAGTGGTGGGATCTCAGCTCACTGCAACCTCCGCCTCCTGGGTTCAAGCAATTCTCCTGCCTCAGCCTCCTGAGTAGCTAGAACTACAGGCACCGGCCATCATGCCTGGCTAACTTTTGTATTTTTAGTAGAGATGCAGGCTGGTCTCGAACTCCTGGCCTCAAGTGATCCACCCGTCTCGGCCTCCCAAAGTGCTGGGATTACAGGCATGAGCCACCACGTCTGGCCTATTTTATTTTTTAGAGACGGGGTCTGTCTGTGTTGCCCAGGCTGGTCTCTTGACCTCCTGGCCTCAAGTGATCCTCCCACCTCGACTTCCCACAATGCTGGGATTACAGGCGTGAGCCACTGCGTCGGGCCTCCTTTCCCACTTCTGTTCTTAGGAACACTTCATTTTGGAGCAAAGATAAATCAACATTCTGAAACAAGCCTGAAGAGAGAGGAGATAAGGACTGACCCACTTCAAAAGCCAGAAACTCCCGACGAATTTCAGAGCAGCTGTGGGTCTATGTGTTGTGGGGAGGGGGAGGGTATTCCCCACCACAGATCTTCTCAAACTAGGCACTTTTGTGTCTGTGAGCAGAAAAGTGTAGACTCCAGCCCAGGGGGGTTGGTTGGGGTGGCTGAAGTGGTCTCCTTCAAGCCTCGAATGTCTTCAAATCTCCTATTGTATTTGGAAACCCATGAGTATATTGCATCCCTCCCCATAACATATCTGCATGATACAAAAATAGCTCTCTCCTCCACCAGATCTTTGAGTAAAACTGAGACTCCAGAAAGCTGGGCCATGTTTATCCTGGGGTTTCAATTCCTCCAAATGCCCTGACTTGTCTGCCGAGGAGACTTCACCTGGCTAAGTGCTGGCTCCAGGTGGTCCAGGGCCAGCTGACTTGGGAAGCTCCGGGGCGTTCCCAGCCCAGGCCCTCAGGCCAGGCAGGGGCCATAAACCCCCACAGCCCAGGCTCGGACTCATTGAAGGCTTTAGCCACCTGCAAACCGTCACAATGCCCTGACTCCCCACCGTGAGGCTGCTCCTATGCCAAGAGGAGGAAGTGGGGGAAGAGATGGGCTCTTTGGCCCCAGCGCCCGGGGGTGGCCTGCCTGCTGCTGCCAGGAAAGAGGGAATTTGGAGAGATTTCCGCTGCGGATGTGCCAGATAATACAGCAGAGAGGCAGCGTCAACAGGGCATGTGCCTGCCTGATGAGATGTGCTTCCCCTCCTCCTACCACAGAACTACCAGGGGCTGTCTCCAGGGCCCCGCCAGAGTTTCCAAGTGCTCAGGGGTCCCAGAGTTCATGAGTAGGACACCAGCAAGCCCCTGTGTTCTTCCTGACTTTATCTAGTTGGATTTCCTGGCATTCTGGGCGGGCAAATGGGGACAGGGGTCACGCACACTCAAACACACCCACATACACCAAATACCTACTGTTCCTTAGCCAACCAGCAAACTCCTATGCATCCTTTAATACCCAGCTTAAGCTCCTCTACACAGCCCTCCCAGACTGCCCAATTCCTGGCCCCCCTGGCCCCCACTAGGGCATCTATTAATCTTATGTTTACCAAATAGAAATGGGCACTTCATACGTGTCTGGCACAATGCTGGGTGCTAGGATACGATGGTGAGACAGATAAACACCGTTTCAGCTCCAGGGGAATTCAAAACTTGGCTTTTATGCTCCATTTGAAATTATTCCTGCATGTATCGGAGCTTCCGTGAGACTGGCAGCTCATGAGGAGCAGGAATGGAGACCAATTTATCTGTGTCCCATGGCCCAGCGGTGCTCAGTTAATGTTTGCTGAATGGATGGACAGACGGATGGATGGATGGATAGATGGGTGGGTTGGTGGGTGGATGGGTAGATGAGTGTGTGGATGGATGGATGGATGGGTGGATGAATGGATGGATGGGTGGAGGGGGGTATGAGTGGGTGGATGAATGGACAGATGAATGGACAAATGGATGGGTGGGTTGGTGGGTGGACGGATGGATGAGTGGGTGGGTAGATGGAAGGATGGATGGGTGAGTGGATGGATGGATGGGTGGGGAGGATGGACAGATGAATGGACAAGTGGATGGGTGGGTTGGTGGGTGGACAGGTGGATGAGTGGATGGATGGATGAGGGATGGATAGGTGGGTGGGTGGGTGGGTGGGTGGATAGATGGATGGATGGGGGGGAGGATGGACAGATGAATGGACAAGTGGATGGGTAGGTTGGTGGGTGGACGGGTGAATGAGTAGATGGATGGATTAGGGATGGATAGGTGGGTGGGTGGGTGGAGGGATGAATGGATGGATGGATGGATGGATGGATGGATAGGTGGGTGGTTGGGTGGAGGGGTGGACGGATGGATGAGTAGAGGGGGGTATGAGTGGATGGATGGATGGACAGATGAATGGAAAAGTGGATGGGTGGTTTGGTGGGTTCGCGGGTAGATGAGTGAATGGATGGATGATGGATAGATGGATGGATGGATGGATGGATGGATGGATGAATGGATGGATGGATGTAGGGGTGGATGGGTGGAGGGGTGGATGGGTGGAGGGGTGGATGGATGGATGAGTGGATGGGTGGACACGTGGATGGAAGAGTGAGTGGGAGAGAGAATGGGTGGCAAACCTACCATGTGCACGTGAAATGTGCACTCCAGGGCCAGAGAAGTGAGCAGTGTTTCAGCGCCCAGAGAGACACTGTGGAGAAGGTCCACCAGGATGCCTACCTACCTTACACAAAAGCCTAACTTTGGCACACCTGTGGCACACCTGTGGAGAGCTGTTCTGGTCCCGGTTGTCTGGCAGGCCTGGGCCACTCCGAGCAGGGGAACTGGGGCACAGCGGCTGCACCTCCGGCTATACCCTGGTTTTTCCAGTTCCTGATGCCCGCCCCTCAGGTGGCAGCATGAGGTGACTCAGGGACAGACGCCCTTATCGTGACGCAAGTCCAGCCCCCAATGGAGCCCCTCCTCCCAAGACACAGCCACCTCCCTGGCTGGCAATGGCAAGGTTGTGAGGTCAAGAGGTCATGGCTGCAATTCACCTAGGGCCAGTCACCGCCCAAGCCAGGCCCAGCAGGTGACCACAGGAACCACCTTGGCCTAGGGATGTGGAGCTTGGACTTTGTCTCTGGGCCCTGAGAGACGGCAAATGGTGACCTATGGGTTACTGACCCAGCAAATGAGGGAGCTGACAACCTTAGGCCCTGGTGGCTTCTTGCTCCCAGCAGACCCTGTCGTCCCTGCAGAAGGGGGGCTGCCCCCAGGACCTGACGGCTGCCAGCACCCTGTCCCTTTCACACACACCCTAGGGAGCTATCTGCAGGCACATTCCTCCACCATTGATAAGCACCGCTCCCCACCTCAGCCCCCGCCTACCGCTCCCGTCCTGCCTCCAGCCTTTCATCTTCTGTTTGCTTTCCCTCACCTCCTTCCTTCCGTTCTGGGGACCTACTTACCTCCAGGAGGGAGAGAGGGAGGGAGGGAGAAGCCGGTGCCCGCCCAGCGGAGATGCCAGCGCCTAGCTTTGCCCCCAATGTGAGCTGAGGGTGGGGCAGACAGGGCACAGAGGTGAGAGCCACCATGGGGGGCTGGGGGTGCTGCCACCATGGTCCCACCCCTGTAGGCCAGAAGAAACATCACAGAAATAAGGCCTGGTGGGACTTCCCAGCAGGGGACAAAGCCTGCGAGCCACAGCCAGCAGCTCCCAGAGTCTTCCACCTGGGGGACCAACTGTGACCTGATGAAACAGGAGTCCTGCCAGCAGCCCCTGTCATGGCCCGAGACCACCCTGTCTAAAGACCACCTTAACCACAGCCATACCCTAGCCAGGGGACTCCTCCCTGTCAGCATGGACTTTAGGCCACTCGGGCTGCAAGCAGTGGGACCTCTCCTCACCACACTTGAGTCACACAGTCAACAGCTTCCCCGGTATTCAGACTGAGCCCCAGTGGGAAACTACAGGAGGGAAGCTCGGATCACCAGGTTGACGGTGCCCTTCAGGGCCACAGGTCCAGCCCACTCATTTTACAGATGGGGGTGGGACCCCGAGGGGACCTGCTAAGGTCATACAGCCTGTGGGTGGAAGGACACACACCAGGGGCAACTGCCTTCTTGTGCCAGGCCCCCATTCTTTTAGTCACTGTTCACTGCTTCCTCTCCGGACCTCAGTTTCCTCATTTGTAAAATGGGGATCAAGTCCTCATCCTCTCTGGGTTCTGTGTGAAGATGGAAGAAAGCCCTGCTTATGAGATGTCCAGCATGGTGCCTGGAATGGGGTGTCCCTATGAACTGGGGGATCGTGAAACTACAGTAGGGAGGGGACATCCCCAAGGGGCTGGGCCCCTTGAGGGGGCAGGAGCCTCTCAGGAGGGAATCTCCAACCCCCCACAACCCCAGCTCTGGCCTCCCAGCTGTTCGGCTGAGCCGCTGGCCAAGGCTGCTGGCCACCTGCTCACCTGGCCAGCGGTCCCCAGGGCTGAGGCGCCAGCAGGGGCCCCGCCAGCTGCTGAAGCCAGCACAGGAAGCGGAGACATGGAGACAAAGCAGCCCCTGGGGGACAGCGGTCAGCCCGAGCGACTCCACTGTCCCATAGGCAGGGCCGGGGGCGGGGCGGGGGAACCAAGGGAAGCTGGCTCATTCCTGACATAGTTCACAGGAGTGCTCCGGGCAGCGTGCCCACCTGCCGCACACAGCACCTGGGAGGTGCCTCCCTTCCTCTGCCCACTTAAC
Source organism: Pongo pygmaeus (assembly GCF_028885625.2). Lineage (NCBI taxonomy): Eukaryota > Metazoa > Chordata > Mammalia > Primates > Hominidae > Pongo > Pongo pygmaeus. The sequence goes on along the minus strand of NC_072373.2, from coordinate 214,884,076 downwards.
TCTTTCCTGAGCTCCAGGCTTCCTGGGGAAAGAACCCTGAGGAGAAACGGACAAACTGGGAATAACCTAGACAAGGTGCCAGGTGACCTCAGGGTGCCCCGCCTCTCTCTGGGTCTGGTTTGTCACCAGCAGGAGCCCCAGTGAAAGAATCTGGGTCTCCAGACCTGGGAAGGGTCCGGCAGGGAGGGCAGACCCTGTGCCTCCCTCTGGTTCTCCCTCAATGTATCCAGCAGTGCCCTCTCCAGGACCCCTGCCTCCAACAGAGCCCCCAAGCCCCTGCAACAGACCCTGCCATCCCCAGGGCTGGCCAGAGAGCCTACCCCAGGGCCAGGAGCTGAGTCAGGGATTCCAAAGGAACTGGTCACTTCCCGCCCCATTTCCTGACCCATCCTGCAGCCTGGGCGCCGCTGCACCGCCTGGATTCAGATCCTGACGCAACCACATCCTAGCTGTATGACTTCAGGCAAGCCTCTTTAGCTCTCTGAACCTCAGTTTCCTGGTCTATCAAATGGGATTGATCACAGTCCCTGCCACGCAGAAAGGCGGCATTGATTCCGCTCGCATGTCTGATAAAGCACTTGCTTGGCTCAGCGCCTGCCCCTCGGACGGCACCTGTCTACGGTAGCGACTGTCATCACTTTCAGCAGCAGCATGGCCAGGGGCTGCTGAGAAAAGTCTAGAGGTATAAAGAGGAGCCAGCCGGGCGTTCCTGGCATCTCGCGCACCGGCACCCAGCCACACTGAAAGGAATTTTCGTGGGAGGATCCCGAGGAGGAACAATCCGGCAGTAGGTGACTAGCGATTGACAGGGTCCCACGAACTAAGTCGGAAATTTCGCTCTTGGAAACTTGTCCTCCTGCTGGGCTGATCTTCCCAACAGGGGGCTGCTCGGCTCTCTGCAAACAAAATCTGCCGGAACCCTGACGCCCCACCTCTAGAGGAGGGAAGGCTGCCCCCCTTCCTGGAGAGACACCCCCACCCCAACGGTCCACTTATCTCTGCGGGGCCTGCCTCACCAGCTTGTGGAAAGTTTTCAGCTGCCCCTCACCCTCACCCCCGCATTCTTGTGCGAGGATGTCATGTGGGAGGAGCCTGCTCGCCCCACTGGGCTGCCTCGTCCCGGCCCCCTCAACCCGCAGTCATTGTCTGAAACTGGGAGTATGCATTCGAGGTCACCTAAAGCAGGGGCCGCCTGGGGAAGGGGGGCTCACTCAGCAGAGGGGAGCTGGGAAGACAAGGGGGCGATGGGATGGGCCGGAGCAGAGCCTACACCACAGGCTTATGGCCAGAAAGGCTCGTAGGGAACTTCTCATCGGGGGGTTTACAGACCGTGTTAAGTAAGGTTCTGAGGACTTGCTTTGGGAGGCAAGTGGGGCCCATCACAAAGGGCTTCAGGGTCCTCCAACCCTTCAACCCCCTCCAGGGGCTGCAGGATCCATGGCTAGAAAACAAGCATAAAGTCTGCTGGTGCTGTTGAACTTTCTCATTTTACTCAAAGGAAACCCAAGGCCAGAGATGAGGGGGGAATTAGCCAAGGTGCGTGCAACACAGCCACTAAACCTCCAATTCCTTAACATCCCGCTTATCTCAGCGAAGAAGCTGCCAGAGAGAGGGGATGAGCCAGCCCTCCAAAGGTCCGCCTGCATTCCACAAATGCTCTGCCTCATGGCCATTTCCAGAAAAAGTCACCCATTGAAAATCCACATTGCTGCGGAGATTTCCACTGTCACAGGCCCTGGCCACCCCACGCCACAGCTTCCTCCATGTGAACTCACTAATGCCCAAGCCTCATTCCCCAAGGAGAGTCTGATTGAATTGGCCCTTTTCTGGGCCCAGTGTGTCATCTATAGAGGCTCCAATGGAAAATCAATAGAGGCCCCAATGGGAAATTTGTGGCCCTGGGGACATTCAGACAAGAAAGGCAGACCCTTGGCCCCCCTCCAACCTCTCCCTCAACAAAAGCATTTCCCAAAAGCTCCGCGGGTGATCCTGATATGCAGCCAGGGGATGTGCACCCCGGGTCCAACTCAGTCGCTTCTATGTACAAAAGAGGAGTTTGAGGCCCAGGGAGTTTAAGTACCTTGCCTAAGACCACATAGTGAGTTGATAACAGACATGGAACTCGCTCCTGATACTCCACCGTGGGACCACAGTGCTGCCGCACAGGAGCTACTCAGTATACATTCGTGGGATGAATCAAAAATAACAGCCACATTTAAAAGTACTTACGTGGCAGGCACTGAATTAAGCACTTTACTATTAAGTCATTTGATTATCACAGCCACCCTACGAGATAGACGCTATGATCCTCTCCATTTTACAGATAAGGAAACCCAGGCACAGAGAGGTCAAGGAAATGGCCTAAAGCCACACAGCTAAAAATGTAGACCTGGGATTTGAACACAGGCATTCTTGTTCTAGAGTCATCAATCATAAACTCCACATTCTACTGTTTCTCAATTCATTCATTCTTTTTTTTTTTTTCAGACAAGAGTCTCACTCTGTCACCCCAGGCTGGAGTACAGTGGTGCGATCTCTGCTCACTGCATCCTCCACCTCCCGGGTTCAAGCAATTGATTCTCGTGCTTCAGCCTCCCAAGTAGCTGGGATTACAGGTGCATGCCACCACACCCGGCTAATTTTTGTGTTTTTAGTAGAGACGGCATTTCATTATGTTGCCCAGGCTGGTCTCAAACTCCTGGGCTCAAGTGATCCACTCACCTCAGCCTCCCAAAGTGCTGGGATTACAGGCATGAGCCACCGCGCCCAGCCACAATTCATTCATTCTTAATGAATGAGTTAATCCAGCCTTAATAAGCAAACTGATGTCTGGGAAGGATCTATAATTTCCACTAACAGAATTAATATGTGTCAAAGCAGGGATGAGCTTACCAAGATTCCATGATTCCAAAGCTAAAGACCAGAACCTGGGAATGCGGCCTGTCACTCCAGAACCACTTCCCTGCCACCCAGAACCGTCACTCACCCTGGCAGGCATCCTCCACCTTCTCATAGCCTGCCTGGCACAGGCACTGCCCAATGGGCACCAGCCACTCGCCGTCCACTGCACAGTGCATACGGGGCTCTTCACCGCCCGGTGGCACCACGGCATGGTCCACACAGGTGCCGGCCACAGTGGCCAGGGAGGGTGCATCAGAGCCGGCGATGGTCTCAGGGAAGTGGGCCAGGCCCTGCAGCAGCTCGGGGCACTTCTTGTAGTAGACACGGACGGAGAGCAGCGCCACACAGGCACCGATATCCTGGAAGGCCAGGTAGAAGCCTTTGCGGGTGAGCGGCCCCACGGAGCGCTCCTCCACGTTCAGCTTCACGTGGCGTGCCTCGAAGTCGCTGCTGACGGTGATCTCATCGGGCGCAATGGTGTCAATCTTGGTGAACAGGCGCTTCTGGAAGTTGGTGCCATAGTCCAGGTCCGACTCGGCATAGTAGAGGTTGAAAGTCTCCTTGCAGGAGCTGGCGCCGCCAGGGAAGCTGTTGCAGTCACGTACAGTAAACTTGAGCTCAATGAAGATACGCTCAGCCTCTCCTCGGTACACCCAGTTGGTGCGGAGCCAGTTGTCCTGGTCACCAGACATCACGTTGCACACGGAGTACATGTAGATCGGCATGTCATTCATGATGTTCTGCATCAGGTCCCACTGTGGGGGGAAGATACAGGTTAGTGTGGGCAGGTGCCTGGGGAAACTGAGGCCCAGGTGGCAGAGTGGGGCACTAGGAAGATGCTTTCCGGTTCATGCTCTCCGGGTTCTACGGTGAAGGAAACTGAGGCCTGGGGTGGGTGGGGGATGCATCCATAAGTGGCTGAGCTGGAATCTGGCCCCTGGTCTTTCTGGCACATGTCTGGAAGCCGAACCTCTCTATTAGATTGTGAGCCCGCAGGTGGAGTCCGGGACTCCATGTGACCTCAGGTGGGTTATGCTCTCTAAGCCGCAATTTCCTCATCTGTGCAATGGGAGCAAGACCCCCTACCTCACAGAATTGCTGTGAGGATAAAGGACAGAATGTCTACACTGGCCGAACACAGTGCTTGGCACAAGGTAATAGGCATACGGGCAGCCAGTATGATTATTGTTACTGTTGGTGTTATTCACCATGCACCCATGTGTGTTGACAAACGCAGGAGTGGCATTAAGTCAGAAACAATGGATGATCATCTCTGTCATTTAGAATTTGGCTTTGGAGCAGATCAACATGTTCCTCCCTCCCTGGATCACAACTCAGCCTTCTCCAGAAAGAATTCCCAGGTTAGGCTACAGTAGGGCCAGGTGCCCCCCGCCACCCAACTCCCAAAGTTGCCATGTTCCCTTTACCCTGTACCCCTTGCCATTTCCCAAAGTGCACTTGGCACGGCACATGGGGACATCCACATCTGGGCTCCCACACGAGATTCTGAGCTCCTCAGCCAGGGTCTGCATCTAACTCACCTGTGTCCCTAGAGCCTGCCTGAGACAGAGTAGGTGCTCAGGGACGCGTTTGTTGAATGAATAAACAAAAGAATGAATGAAAGCACAGGGGAGGAGGACACAGGCCCGGGCTATACTGTGTGGCATTGGCCAAGGCCCTACATGCCCTTGGGCCTCAGTTTCCCACTCTGTATAATGACTGGGTTGTATTAGGTGACCCGTGTTCCCTCCCAGCTAGACTTCCAGGATCCTAGAAACCTGCTCAGGGCTACACCCCAGCCAAGCCTGCCCAGAGCTAGGGTGACCAGGGACAAGAACTCGACTCATGTGGATCTGGCCAGCTCTGGGAACTATTCCAAGTAGCCCCTGGGAGACAGCCCCCTTTCTCAGCTCAGGGTCCCAGGACAAACTCAGCAAGGGCCCATTGTATAGAGAGGGAAACTGAGGCCCCGAGAGCCACATCTTCCCCAAGATCACACAGCAGACACACACAGCCAGGGGAAGAACCCCAGCCCCTGCCCCCATTCCTGGTCACATCAGGACGGCATAGAGGGGAAGACCTGGGTGAGAATGAGGCAGAGAAATGCAGCCCCCCACAGGAAGGGGAAGCAACAGCTGGAGGTGGGAAAGGGGCGGGCAGGAAGGAACTTGATCAGGTTTTCCTGTTCCCTGTCTCTTCTTCACCCCTCACCTCCTGGGCTGAGACCTCAGGACAGGGGGCATCTTTAACCCCTTCCCTCCCAAGAGGTGGATGGGTGGTGCCAGAGATCCCTCTGACTGTCAGCCCTTCTGGAACAGGGAAGGCCCAGCTCCGCTAGGGCCTTCTCTGTCTCCCCAGTTCCCCCCACCTCTCAGGCTTACACCCACACCCTCGTACCTTCCCACGCCCATCCAGCCCTGGCCTGGACCAGCTGACTCTGAGCCTGGTGTGAGAAGCTGGACCCCGAGCCTGAGACCTGGCTAAGCTGCTGAATTGAAGCCAGGCCCCACGCTCCCTGGGCCTCAGTTTCTCCATCTCTACAGGAGACCAGCAGCCCCATTCTCACACCCCTCCCTACCCCGAAGGCTTACATACCCCTTTGCCATACGGGTGTGTGAGCCAGCCGAGCTCCCCTCCAGCTGCAGCAAAGTCCAGCAGTACCACTGAAAGGGAGAAAGGAGAGGGGGTGAGCCGGGGGTGTCTTCAGGAGTCAGACCATGGCAGGAAAGGTGAGGATCCCTCCAGGAACCCCAACTCTGAGACAGAGCAAGAGGGACCCCACCACACAGGGTCACCATATCCAAGAAAATCATCCCTCGACTCATGAGGGAAACAGGCCCAGAAAAAGTATGGAACCCGGCTGAAGGCACACAGCAGGCTGGGGTCAGGACTGGGCCTCTTGTCTCCCAGGCCAGGATTCCAGCCATGCTGCCCCCCTCCGTTAGTCCCCAGCTGGGCAGAGCAGGCCAGGGCGCTCAGCCCGGCAGGAGAACAGCAGCTGGGCAGAGAGCTGGGCTGAGCAGGGTATTAAGTGACACCACACCGCCCCCTCTGCTTCCTTGAACAAGGCCCTTCGGCAGCACTTCACGTGCATGTGGGCCTTGGGGACACTGGTGTCTGCTTCTGCCACATTCCCCCCAGCAGGAAACACACCAACCCCCCTCAGGTCATGTAGCACACACATATGCACCTATATGTCCACATGCATCTTGCGGTACTCCAAGAAGAGAGTGCTGTTAACAGGTGGGAACAGCTCCAGGGTGGAGGAGGGAAGCGGGTATCTGGAAACCGATCTTCTCACCACAAAAGCCACAGAGCAGGCAGGATAAAGCCCTGAACCCATAGGGCCCCTAAGAGGGGCCCAAAGATACACACAGCTGGCGAGGTCCCCTCCCTGGGAAAGTCACTCCCACCACCCCTGCCCCTCACATCCTGACAACTGCCCTGCCAGGGGTGCCAGAGGTTCCTGGGGGATCAGGAATAAAAGCCCTTGTAGGGGACATTCGAGGCCCAGAGACCAGGTGTCAGGACCATCCTGTTCCCAGAGAGGCAACTGGAGCCTGGCGGAGGGATACACTCCCGGGGTCTTCCCTAGACCTAGTCCTGCCCTTGGGCACCTCCCACTGATCCACCCCAGGTTCTCTGCCAGGCTCAGAGGCCATAGCCAAAACCTAAGACCCTAGGTACTGCCCCCACTCTATTTCCAAATAAAGTCCAGGTAGCTGCCAATAAGTGCTACCCTCCCTAGAGGGTAAGGAGATTGGAGAAACTGAGGCATAGAACCTATGCAAGATGGATTCAGAGGGTAAAGCCCTAAGGTGGGGGTAAAGAAACCAAGTCAATGCTTCCTTTGGGCCCTGGAGCATGAAGAATCTGCCTCAGAAGCCCCATTCCTCAAGGCCAGGACCAGAGAAGGACTCAAAGGGTGGACAGAGCTCCAGGCAGGCTGGGAGCAGGGATGACCCGGTTTGGGGAGATGGGAGCTGGGCTCTGAGGGTGGTCTTGGAAACCCCCTCCTGAAGTGACATGGCCCTCCTACCTGGGCTGAAGGCCCCCAGGCTGGGGCGTGAAATGCTGCCACCCCCACTACTGACCTGGGCCAAACCTCTCTAGGAAGGGTCAGGCAGCCCAGACAGGCAAGAGGAAATCCGATGTGACACCGGCCCCATGGCAGAGGCTGTGGGGATAGGGGAGGGTGGCTGGGGGCAGCGGGGTGGGCAGCGGCAGGGATTTGTTCAGACATGCCCAGGGCCGGGGCTTTGAAACTCACTAACCCCACTAGCAAATGGAATGTTCCAGTTACACAGGAAGGAATCTGGAGGCTCCTGATTTCAGCTGGGTGGGTAGAAGGACAAAGGTTCCTCACAGTCCTGCAGCTCCCCCTCAGATTGACAGGAGGCTGAGGTCTGTGCCCAAGTGAGAGGGCTCACCGCTACCAGGCTTCTGAAGGGTTAACCTGGCATAGAGGGCCCTCCCTTTCCAGCCTAGGCCTGGCTCTAGAAGTAGCACAGGGCTCAATCGGAGAAGAAAAGAAGCCCTCACACAGGAAGGAGCCCCCCCTGCAGGGGTTTCCAACCCCCGGCCCCCTCCCAGGGAAATTCCCTCGAACCAACCACCAGGAACAGGAGGCGCCCAGCGCTGGGTCCCTCCGCCCTGACGCGGGCGCGGCTCTTTCCCCAGGTTCTTCCAGGGACACAGGCTCCTGCTTCCCTGAAAAGGGTGGGAGCCTGGGAGCCCCTCAGCTGACCCAGACGGCTTCCTGGAGAGGTTTAGGCTAAGCAGGGCTTATCTGTGAGCTCTCTATCCCCTTACCTTCCCATTTCTGGGGAAAAAAAAAAAAAGCAAAAAACACCTCCTTCTTTGCCATGAGTTCTACCGTAAGTGCCATCTTTATGGGTCCACATTGCTCCACAGCTTCTTCCACAAATGCAGGACTGCCACCCACTCCTGGTCTCTGGTCCTTCTCCACAGCCTCCAAGGCTGTGGTTCCCTCCCCGCTTCCCCCATTCCTCTCTAACCAAGACTAGCTAATCCCTAAAGGAAGTGGGGAGGTGTGGACTCTGGGGAAAACATGAAAGAAAAGGGGAAGGGGACAGAGGGCAGACTCGGCCCCAGTAGAACCAGAAACCAAGGACTTCCTGGCACTCTTTAGCCCTCTTCCCATCAGCAGCACCCCAGCTCAGCACCCCCTGCCACCTGCCCAGGCCCCTGACCAGCTATGCCCGCTTCCCAGGAAAATCTACCATGACACCAACCACAAGGCAGGCAGGGCCTTGGCTCTGGCAGCCGAGAAGCAGGATGCTCAGGTCTGGTCCTCTGTCCAGAGGCCCCTGGTTGGCAAGGGCTCAGGCCTCCCTCAGTTTCCCCATTTGTAAAAAAGAGGGCAGATTCAGTGGCTGTTGATGCTAACCGGAGCCACGTGGGCAACCAAGTACAGCCTAGGAGTGAGGGGGCAAGAAAGAAGTCTGAAGCAGCCTGGGGGTAGGTGAAAAAGGCACCTGTGTCCTCCTGCCTGCCCCCTAAGCCACCCCCAGGCAGACCCACCACATACAGCCTGATTCCCAGGAACTGAAACCAGCAGCTGCCAGCTAGGCCATCATGCCCACCCCCACCTAGGCACACTTCTCTAGGGAGTCTTTCACGGGGACTCAGAGTCGAAGCAAAAATGGACCCCCACCCCAGTGAAATACACAAGCCTTTCCCCCTGCATCCCATGGGGTGTGGGGGTGGGGTTTAATCACACAGGCTGGAGAGAGGTGGACACAGGGGACAAGAACAAGGCAGCTCCAGGCTTCCAGGCCAGCTTGGGGGCTGCAGCAGCAAAGCACCCGCCTAATCCCCCACCCCCCATGGGCAGCCGAGGAGAAAGGCCTATAGTGATTCCAGCTGTCTCTCCCCTTCTCTCCAACCACAGTCCCCCAGGAAGGGGGAGGACCAAACGTTGGTGGGGCGGATATTGAGGGTGGCAGAAATCCCTGCCATGAGCTCCTCCTGCAACCAGAGGTCCCGGTTGAGACCCGGGCCCTGTCACTCCAGAGACTGAGACAGGATGCCACCCCCAACACCTGCCACTGCCCAACGGCTCCAGATCTAGCCTCTTTTCCTCCCAACACAAAACAGCAAAACCTCCAAACCCAGTTTGGGAGGCAGAAAAAGAAGGAAACAGGCGGGGGGCGGTGGCTTATGCCTGTAATCCCAGCACTTTGGGAGGCCGCGGAGGGTGGATCATCTGAGGTCAGGAGTTCAGGATCAGCCTGGCCAACACGGTGAAACCTCGTCTCTACTAAAAAATGCAAAAATTAGCCGGGCCTGGTGGCGGGCGCCTGTAATCCCAGCTACTAGGGAGGCTGAGACAGGAGAATAGCTTGAACCCGGGAGGCGGAGGTTGCAGTGAGCCGAGATTGCGCCATTGCACTCCAGTCTGGGCGACAAGTGCGAAACTCCGTCTCAAAAAAAAAAAAGAAGGAAACTTCTCACCGGCCCAAGGTTTCCTCCCGGCTTCCCCCTTGTGGAGCCTGCGGAAACCTCGCTCTGCCCAGGCAGGAGGGGAAGCCTTGCCCTCACTGTTGGAAATTGAAGCTGGCCTGGGCTGGGTGGACAGGAAGGTCCTCGGCCAGGGCAGGAGCCCCCAACCTCGCCGCGACCCTAGCGGAGGGACAACACCCCCACGACACACCCGCCGCGCCATGAGCAAAGTCTGCGGCCCCTCACTCGGCGCGGCTCCGGGAACACTGGGGCGGGGGTGGGTGATTCAGTCCCCCACCCCCGGGTGTCCTGACTCCTTGGTGGCCCTGGGCTGACAGCTCCACACCTTGGGAGGCCGCACCCCCACCTGCCGCATTTCCTCGTTCTGAGTCACCCTTGCTCAGAACGCTTGACTTTGGGACTTCCTGTCCGCACTCGCGGCCCCTAACCTGCCCCGGGAGCCCGGGAGTGCGGCTTGGGAAGGAGGGAAAGGAGTGTGTGAGCAGGGATTGGCCCGAAACTACCTCCACGCTCTCCCCCGGGACTGGAGGTGAAGGGGGGCGTGGAGGAAATCTCAGGCAACAGGGCCTTCGACAGGGGGCTCCCGCCCGCCCGAGCCCCCTCCCCAAAATGCGAGGCCTGCACAGTATGCCTTCTCTGCAAAACCCCAGCAAGCGGGTTAGTGAATTCAGGTCACTAAGAAGCTGAGCCCGCGGAAAGCCGCCCAAACACCCCCTTCTCTAGGGGACTCCCCACGCCCCCCGCCCGGACGCGTTCCCGAAGTCGCCGCCTGGACTGCAACCGCGTGGCCTGCGCCGCGTCCTCTTCTCCGCAGCCTCCGAGGCCCGTGCGACCAAGCTGAAACCCCTTATTCTCCGGAGCCCCTATGACCCCGGGTGGGGGCCAGGGCTCGCCTCGATCGCAGCCCGTGCGCCCTCCGGACTCCAGCTCGCCGGGACTGGGAGGCACCAGGTCGGTTTCCAAAGTTGTGCGCGTCAAGGAGCTCCGGGCTCTGGGGGACACTGGGGCCCGGGGGCCAGGGGTCCAGACGCCGCGCGCACTCACCTTCCTTGCCCTGTGCCGCCGCGGCCGCGGCCAGCGCACAGCCCCACAGCAGGGCGAAGCAGGCGCGGGCTGCCTGGAGCTCCATGCCGCGCTTCTCGCTCTCAGTCCGATCCCCCGAGCCCGGCTCCCGCACACCCGCACGCCTGCACGCCGGCCTCGGTGTCCGCTCCCGCCCGCCGGCCCGCGCGCAACTTCTGCCCCTCCTGCCCCGAGTCCTTAATGGAAGTTGGGTGAGAACCGACTCCTGTTCATTCATGCCCTGCGTGACGTCACCAACGCCACGCCCTCAGGAATGTCTTTAAAGGGGCCGGGCTGGCACCCGGAGGAGAGGGAGGGGAAGTCCGGAGGGGTTTGGAGGAGGACCTTGGGGCCCTCTGGACTCGCGGGCTCCCCGCAGGCCTTCCAGAGTTTGAGCGTCTCAAAGCGCCAGCGCCCCTACGGGTTAGCCCCCAGGGATCTCTGAGCCTGGTATCCTCGGTGCAAACGTTTAATGGTTTTGCGCTGAGCCATACCCATTCTGCCCTTCACCTCTGAGACTGAGCTCAATGCAACTGAGCTCAACGCTGGCCTGAAGGCCTGAGCTGAAATGAATTGGGGGTCCAATAAGCAGTTGCCTCCTAAGCAGCAGGCCTGGGAGAGTGGCCCAGAAATAGACCTGGATGCCCTCCTTCCTAAAACCCTTGAAGAGTATACCAAGCTGCTGATGGTCAAAAAGAGTATCTCTGTTCAGAAGCCTCTAAGCCTACTATGATCTGAGACTAGGTTCATTTTCTCTGGGAATGGATCAGACATGCACTATCTTATTTATAATATAATATAAATATAATATATATTTCATTATAATATATTTATATTAATAAGTTATAATAATATAACTTATTAATAATTCTCATCTGGGAGGCAGGGGTCATCATCCCCATGTTACAGAAGAGGAAACTGAGGCTCCAAGAGCAGAAACAACATGCCCAAAGGGTGTACAGCTCACGGGTAGTAGAAGCAGGATTTGAATCCTGGTGGTCTCTGCTTGAACCACTGCTTCGTTTTGGGGAAGGAGGCAAGGGGCTGCTGTGCAGAGCACCCCTAGCCCCCGACCCTGGCATGACAGAATGGGTTGATAGGTTTTGACACTTTGGAGGACACCTGCCTACCACCTGCCACTTGATAAGGCCTCTTCACAAAACTTCCTCAGACATGAGGTCATCTCCCTTCCTGACAGAAGCGGCTAGTGTGAGTGAAACAAACGGGAATTTTGCTCTGGCCCGCCTGCCCAGCCACCCACGGCTGCCTGTTGGCCAATCACCATTTGACCAGTCCAGGAAGAGCAACTGTGGCAGGCCTGATTTCCTGGGAGGCCCCAGACTCCCTTTGCCTACCTCTTCCTCTCTGACCCCATCCTCGCTTCGATGCCAGGGACCTGCTACCCAGGTACCTGGGTCCTCTCTGCCGGATGTGGACATCTTGGCCTCTCGCCTTGGTGCCTACTTTTGGGAAGCGGGTCCAGACATCTCTCCTGAAGGAGGAGAGGAAGGGTTAATTACAGGGGTTGGGGTTAATTAAAGCCTTTGACCAAGAGGATGGAAGAGAGCCTTGGTCCTCTGAGAGCCTGTGAGTGTGCAAGTGCCTGTGAGAACAAGTGCATGTGTATGAGGGTGTGAGATTTTGTTGAATGTGCATACGTGTGTGTAGACATGAGAGTGCTGATGTATGTATGACTGTGAGTGTGTGTATGGACATAAGTGTTGTATGTGACTGGGCACGGTGGCTCACACCTGTAATCCCAGCACTTTGAGAGGCCGAGGCAGGCAGATCTTTTGAGTTCAGGAGCTCGAGACATGCCTGGCCAACATGGTGAAACCCCGTCTCTACTAAAAATACAAAAAAATTAGCTGGGCATGGTGCCACTCATCTGTAATCCCATCTACTAAGGAGGCTAAGGCAGGAGAATCACTTGAACCCTGGAGGCAGAGATTGCAGTGAGCCGAGATTGCGCCACTGTACTCCAGCCTGGGCCAGCAAGACACTGTCTCCAAAAAAAAAAAAAAAAAGTGTGGTATAAGTGTATATGAGTGTGTGTGCATGCGCATGAGAGGATTTGGGTATGAGTGTGTGTCTGTGTGTGTTTGAATGTGTGGATTGTGTGGATGTGTCTAGATGTGTGTATGAGTGTGCATGTGGGTGTGAGAGATTTGTGTATGAGTGCATGTGAGTGTGGATTTGTGTATGCGTGTATTTGTGAGTGTGCCATACTTCACAGTAGTTGTGGAGTCAGCCCGTGAGTTTCTGAACAAATTATTTCACTTTTCTGAGCCTCAGTTTGCTCACTGGGAAGATGTAAAGCCTATTTCAGAGAGTTACTGTAAAGATCAAATAAAGTCATACATGTAAACCACAGGGGCCAGGACTACAGAAAGCACGCATGAAATCTCAGCTGTTACTGGGTTACACACGGTTCAGCAACAGGAAGCCACATCCGTGGAGAGCAGGGCATGTGTTGTGCCCAGGGCTCTGTGGACAGGTACACGGGGTGTGTGGATGAGTGTGAGCATGTGTGTAGTACATGGTTTGGATAAATGTTTTGCATGTTGTATTGGAGCCTCTGGGCTAGGGACACTGGTGTGTGTAAGACTCCATGTGAGTTGTGTGGAAGCCACTGCTTGTACATGTGTGTTACATGCCACTTGCAGGCTCCATCTGTCAGATGTGTCACTAGAGGACACACTGCAGGAGGACAGGGATGTTTGTAGAAAACAGACAGTTCCTGGGCCAGGCGCGGTGGCTCACGCCTGTAATCCCAGCACTTTGGGAGGCCAAGTCGGATAGATCACTTGAGGTCAGGAGTTTGGGACCAAGCTTGTCATCATGGTGAAACCCCGTCTCTACTAAAAATACAAAAATTAGCCGGGCATGGTGGCGCACGCCTGTAATCCCAGCTACTCGAGGTGGAGGCAGGAAAGTCGCTTGAACCCAGGAGGTGGAGGTTGCAGTGAGCCGAGACCGCGGCACTGCACTCCAGCCTGGGTGACAGAGCCAGAGTCAAAAACAAAAAAAGAAAACAGACAGTGCCTGATACACACAAGATATTCAGCAAGCCTCCGCTGAATGAATGAACTAATGAGTGAATGACAGTGTTGCGTGAAAGTCTCAGTGTGTAGTGTTGGTTGGTCCTTCCGGTGGCAAGTGTGGGTTTCCACGTGTGGCCTCAAAAGGTTGGATCCAAGCACACGCACGTGGCAGGGGTGCAGGCAGGCCCTGATGGCTGTGGGGCGTGTGCCCGGCAGCATGTGCACAAGTTGGGGGCTGAGAGAATAGGGCAGGGTGTCGCTCATCTGTAGCATGTGACATGAGCAGAGGCCTATGGAAAGGAGTGGTATGTCAGGTGGTGGCAAGAGGGTGTTCCACCTGGCTTTTCCCTGGCTTTTAGTCACCCATCTAATGACACACCCTTCCCTCTTTTCCTGTCCGACTCAGAGTCTTTCCCGCTCTAGGTGACTAGGTGCTAAGGAGGAAAGTTCTTCAGCGAGTCTTATAAAGCGGCACCAAAACGTGGTATTTATAGTGACATAATCAGCCCTAATGGAGATGGAATTACCCCATAAAGGCCCCAAGGAGCCCTCAGGGCCTCAGCGCCACTGCAGCAGACAAGGCTCCTGTCCAGGCAGGTGGAGCCTGAGTGAGTGTGTGTTTGTGTGTGACTGCCTGTCCTGCCAATCCCTGCCTCCAGCCCACCAGCCTGCTTAGGGGCCCACCTTTGCTAGGACTTAGCAGGGGCTGGGGACTGGGGGCAAGGAGATGACAAAGGTGAATGCTGAAGCCATGGCCTCACTTACCCCACCTTCGATCTGTGCCTGCCTTTGGCCAAGAGCATCAGAAAAAAAATAATGCGGCCTGGGCAATACAGTGAGACTGCATCTCTACAAAAGAAAAAAGAAAAAAAATTAGCTGGGCATGGTGGTGAGCACCCGTGGTCTCAGCTACTTGGGTGGCTGAGGCAGGAGGATTGCTTGAGCCTAGGAGGTCAAGGCTGCAATGAGCTGTGATTGCACCACTGCACTCCAGCCTAGGCAATCAAGTGAGACCCTGTCTCAAAACAAAATTGTTTTAAAAAGAAAAGAAAAAAATTGTAGCCAATACTTATAAAGCACTACTATGTGCCGGGCCCAGTTCTAGGCACTTATCTATACTGATGCACTTAGTTCTCATGACACTTTCAACGAGGTGGGCACTGCTCCTGTCCACATTTTGCAGAAGAGCAAATTTGGAAGTAAAATTTGGAGCTGGGATTCTGGCCCAAACAGGCTAGATCCAGCGCACACCCTCATGGGTACCTGTCTCAACCATTGCCTCTGAATTCCACTGAACCCAGAGAGCAGTCCCCCGTCCTGGAATGTGCCAACTCTCTGCAGCTGGGATCTTTAAGGTCAGTCTAATTACTACCTCTTGGGTGAAACCCCCAGGGATCAGGCCCGCCCTAGAGTCCCAGGGGCCTCCATGCTGCATGCCTACCAGGACCCTGCTCTCAGCCAACTGAACTCTTCTTTGTTTTCAAAGCCTCTGAACTGTCTTCTCAACTAGACTGTAAATCCCTCAGAGGCAGGGTATGAATCCAACAACAGGTAGAACAGTTCCCTACACATTCTGCTCAATAGATGCTAATTTTTTTTTTTTGAGACAGAGTCTTGCTCTGTTGCCCAGGCTGGAGCGCAGTGGTGCAATCTCAGCTCACTGCAACCTCCACCTCCCGGGTTCAAGCGATTCTCCTGCCTCAGCCTCCCGAGTAGCTGGGATTACAGGTGCACGCCACCACGCCCAGCTAATTTTTGTATTTTTAGTAGAGACGGGGTTTCACCATGTTGGTCAGGCTGGTCTCGAACTCCTGACCTCGTGATCCACCCTCCTCAGCCTCCTAAAGTGCTGGGATTACAGGCGTAAGCCACTGTGCCCAGCCTTAGATGCTCACATTTGATGGTGACATTCTAAATTAGTTTCCTCCATTCATTTCCTTTTTTTTTAGACAGAGACTTGCTCTGTCACCGAGGCTGGAATGCAGTGGCGCAATCCTGGCTCACTGCAACCTCCATCCCCCCGGGTTCAAGGGATTCTCCTGCCTCAGCCTCCCTAGTTGCTGGGATTACAGCCACACACCACTATGCCCAGTTAATTTTTGTATTTTTTACTGGAGATGGGGTTTCACCATGTTGGCCAGGCTGGTCTTGAACCTCTGACCTCAAGTGATCCTCCCGCCTCGGCCTCCCAAAGTGCTGGGATTACAGACATGAGCCAGCATGCCCAGCCCCCTCCATTCATTTCTTTTTTTTTATTTTTTATTTATTTATTTTTTAGACAGAGTCTCCTTCTGTTGCCAGGCTGGAGTGCAGTGGCTCGATCTTGGCTCACTGCAACCTCCACCTCCTGGGTTCAAGTGATTCTCCTGCCTCAGCCTCCCGAGTAGCTGGGACTACAGGCACGTGCCACCACGCCCAGATTTTTGTATTTTTAATAGAGACGGGGTTTCAGCATGTTGGCCAGGATGGTCTCGATCACCCTCCCAAAGTGCTGGGATTACAGGCGTGAGCCACTACACCCAGCCCCCTCCATTCATTTCAATCCACATTTCTTGAAGGCCTGCTCTATGTCAGGCCACTTCACCTCTGTGAACTCATTTAATCCTCTCTAGCCCTGGAAGGAAAAGCTAATATTGCCTCCATTTTTGCAGAAGCAACGTGAGGCTCAGAGAGAAGAAATGACTAAAATTACACAGCTGGTACATGGCAGAGGTGGAACTAAAAAGTTAAGTGTGTCTCCCCCTGAGCCGCGTAGACCTGCTCTTTTTTGAACACATGCTGGGCTTTCATGCCTTTGTCTCAGCTGTGCCCTCTCCCCGGATGCCCCTTCCATCTGGGCAGCTCCTACTAGACCTGCCTTGGCATACATAGGGCAGGGTGTCGCTCATCTGCAGCATGTGACGTGAGCAGAGGCCTATGGAAAGGAGTGGTATGTCAGGTGGTGGCAAAAGGGTGTTCCACCTGGCTTTTCCCTGAACGGATTGCCAAAGGGTAGGAGAGTGCCTAGTCCATAGTGTGCACCCAACACAGATTTGGTGAATGAATGAACAGTGGGTCCAGCAGACCTGGATTCTTCCATGTAACCCACTGTGTGGCCTTGGTGGAGCCATGTGGGTGCAGTAATCCTGGTTTCCACCCTTCAGGGCTGCTGCTGGGACTCAGTGAGATCATCATGTATCTAATGCCCTTTGGTCAGTGCTGGGCACACAGTGAATGTGCATTGAATCTTAGCTATTGCTACCTTCACAATCGATCAAAAATCACTTGTGAAGAACAGACTGGGCTCCCCCAGGCCAAATAAATAATTCCTCCAGGGACAAACCGCAGCTCTCACTCCCTCCTCTTTAGGCAGGGGGCTCCCTGAAGGTCAGAGGCCCGGTTTTATTCCAACTTGCCATCCCCCATGGTGCCGGGCATGCAGTGGTGCCCAGTTAACGTGTGTGTTGCACAAACATGCGGTAACTAGGGCCCCATCTTTTTCAAAAGAACACACTCCCCAGGTGCAGCCGCAAAGAGAGACTGTTCAGCTTTTCAGGTGAGGTTTTGGGGTGAAACTCGTCTGAATAAAAGTTTTGCTGAACACAGCCTCACACCCAACAAGGAGGCAATTTGAGGTGGGGGTGGGGAGACTTAAATGTGGGTTCCCGGGTTTTAAAGGGGGTAGCGCGGGAGGAAGCCCCCCAATAATTGCGGGGCTTCCCCCACCCCCAGAGCTGGATTAGAGGCTGCGCCGCTTCCTTTGGGGCTCGCTCCTGCTTCCTGGGAGCCTTTGATGTGGGTTTCTCAGTAAATCCTGCCCGCGGGGCCTGGATGCGGGCGGAGCCTCCGGGCAGGGCGGGGCCTCAGCCTGGGCCCGCACTGGGGAGGCGGCCACCCGGTAGCTTGGGCGGGTTCCGCCCACCTCCCGCCTGTACTTACAGCCCCCTTCCAACATCTCCGACTCCCTGAGGGCGCCCCTCATTCGGCTCGGCCTTGCCTTCCCCATTCGGCCACATCCTCCTCTCTCCCAACTCAGCTTCGACCCCCAATGCCTTTCCCTGACCATCGGAACCACAGGCTTTTCTCCGGCCTCTGAGTGCCAGTCTTCAACTAGGTGTCTTTTAAAAAATCAAAAAGCATCTCATCCTACGGGATGTGTGTGAAAAAATAAAAATAAAATAAAGAAAAAGCGGGCCGGGCGCGGGAGGTCACGCCTGTAATCCCAGCACTTTGGGAGGCCTAGGCGGGCGGATCACCTGCAGTCGGGAGTTCGAGACCAGCTTGACCAAACTAGAGAAACCCCGTCTCTACTGAAAATACGAAATTAGCCGCGCATGGTGGCGCATGTTTGTAATCCCAGCTACTCTGGAGGCTGAGGCAGGGGAATCTCTTGAACCTGGGAGGCGGAGGTTGCAGTGAGCCGAGATAGCCTCATTGCACTCTTGCCTGGGCAATAACAAGAGCGAAGCTCCATCTCAAAAAAAAAAAAAAGAAAAAGAAAAAGAGAGCCCATCGCTCCTCCATTGCAGCCCCCCAAAGGCTGTCAGCTGAATGGAAGGTGCTTCATCACGACCTTTGGGATAAGTAAATTTGAAGTACAGAAATAGCCAGCTGGGCGCGGTGGCTCATGCCTGTAATCCCAGCACTTTGGGAGGCTGAGGCGGGCAGATCACCTGAAGTTAGGAGCTCGAGACCAGTCTGGCCAACATGGTGAAATCCTGTCTCTACCAAAAATAATTAGCCAGGCGAGGTGGCATGCACCTGTAATCCCAGCTACTCAGGAGGCTGAGGCAGGAGAATAGCTTGAACCTGGGAGGCAGAGGTTGCCGTGAGCTGAGATCACGCCATTGCACTCCAGTGAGCCGAGATCGCACCATTGCACTCCAGCCTGGGCAACAAGAGCGAAACTCCATCTCAAAAAAAAAAAAATTTTTTTGAAAACTAGGCCAGGCGTGCCTCAGTGCTCTTACACTTACTGTCCCCTCTGCCTGGATCACTTTGTGCCCCTGCCCCCAAATTTTCAGGGCTGGCTCCCTCGCCTCCTTCAGGTCTCTGAAGTTCAGCTCATGTCTGCCACATGTCCTAACCACCGTACTTAAAATAGCAGCCTCAGGCCGGGTGCAGTGGCTCACGTCTGTAATCCCAGCACTTTGGGAGGCCGAAGCAGGCAGATCACCTGAGGTTGGGAGTTCGAGACCGGCCTGACCAACATGGAGAAACCACATCTCTACTAAAAATACAAAATTAGCTGGGCGTGGTGGCGCATGCCTGTAATCCCAGCGACTCTGTCTCAAAATAAAATAAAATAAATAAAATAAAATAATAGCAGCCTCTCACCCCACTCTACCCCTTGACTCCCTGTCCCCCTTCCTTGCTGTATTTTTCTCCATAGCAATTACCACCACCAGCTGCCACACTCCAGAGATTACCGTTCATTTCTCTATTGTCTGTCTCCCCCTGCACCCACCATCCCCATTCGTGTGTGAGCTCCAGGAGAAGGGCTGGGGTTGCTGCTGCTCTGTGAGTCGTGAACCATCCCCACCCCCCAGTCTGTCCTACAAATTTGTTAAATGAATGAGCAAATAAACATGGTGGCTTCCCAGCTGACCAGTGATGAAAGCTTACACTGTGTGATCTAGGCTAGTCACTGCTGTCTTTCCCTCCCTCTCCTCATCAGTGCATTGAGAGATGACAGTAGCTCAGCCTCTTAGAGCAGTATGACGATGGCAGAAGTTACTATTTGCCAAGCACAGAGCATGACGTCATGCCCAGAGGCCCAGGATACAATCCAGAGACAATGACAAATGGGGGATTCCTGCTCCTGCAGAAGGTGGGGCGACTGGTGCCCAGGGGCCCCCAGGAAGTGCCCTTACCTGAGTCCCAGGATCCTCCTCTGTGACCCTGGGGCCTTCCAACCTGCCAGGTGCTTTTCCTATATTATCTTATTTTATCCTCCCAATAGCCTCTGTGAGCAGCACACTCCCCACTTCACATACAAGGAAACTGAGGCTTACACAGGTGAAGTGACCTGCTCGACATTGCACAAGGAAGTGACAAAGTCAGGCTCTGAATCCAAGCCGTTGGGCTCTAAAGGCCCTGATGCTACTCAGCTAACCACGTGGCCTCTGGACATCACTGCCATCTTTTCTCTACCCTCCTCTCCTCCTTGCACTGTGTTCTGAGGGTCAGCCTGACAACCCGTGTCCCCTGGGCAGATGTGCAGAGGAAGATCAAGCTGTTGTTGGCCAGGGGCCGAGGGAAAATTTCTGGCTTCCCACAGCCACCACTTACTGGGAGTTTCGGATGAGGTGCTTCACTGCCCTGAGCTCTTCTTCTGGGTCAAGTGGGGATAAAAATAAAACAATACCCACCTTGTGGGAAGACATGGGAGCCTGAAAAACCTGGCAACGTGCCTGGCACATGGCAAGTACTCCGTAAATGTCAGCTAGGATTGTTTTTATCATTGACACCGTATTTGGGGGCCCCAGCCTGGCAGAGTACCTGCCAGGTGCCACCCCCTTCCTGAGTCCTGACAGTTTGGCTGCAGGCCTGGGTGGAGGCTTGGAAGGAAGAAGGGAGGAAAGGAGGAAGGGAGGAAGGGGTCAGGGAAGCCCCTCTGTTTGTTTTCTGTCTCTGAGAACCTCCCAGTCTGACTCTAGCCCCTTCCCCTCCCTGCAGGCACTAACACACAAGTCCGCCATTCACCAGAAATCTGTCCCAGGCCCCCTGGCTGCCACGCTCCCTGGATAAACCCACCAGGACCCTCTCAGCCCCTGAGGGAAGAGGAGAGAGCTTACACTCCTCCAGGCCCCTATTTCCACACCCATCACCAGGCTTGGGCCCTCACAAGGCTACACACACACCAGGAAGTGCCAGGAACACAGCCACACCAGAGCACTCACAGATGCCTGTGCGCACACACACACACACACCTGTCCAGGCAAACTCGCATTACACTTTCCTAATGGCCAGGTCTCAGGGGCTCTGTAGGGACCACCTCGGGACAGGACATGGTCTTCCCTCCCCCATTCCCATTCCCCTTCCTGCCCTGTTTCCCTCTGTCTGTCCATCCATCTTCATCAACCAGTCCCAGTGGGCCCCTGCTCACTCCCTCCCTGTTCCCCCTCCATCTGTCTGCCCATCCGTCCGTCCACACATGGGTCCATCTGTCTGTCTCCTGCCTGTAGCTAGCCCTGCAGTGAGCAGTCTATCCCTACTCAGCCCTGTCCATCACAACACCCCTTTAAGACCCTGTCCCTGTCCTCAGCAGGGTCTCTCATCATTTCTCTAGAACCCACCCATCTATCCCCCCACCCCTTCAGCTGTGTCCTTCATCTGTCAATCTGTCCATCCATCCATCCATCCATCCATCCATCCATCCTTCCTTCCGTCCCACCTTGGCCCAGCCCCTCTCAGCCCCCTCTGCATCCCATCCATCACTTCCCAGACAGCCCTCCCCGGCCAGGTAGTCACCTCCTAGCAGATCCATCTGTCTATCTGTCTACCAACCCATCCATCCATCTGTCTGCCAGCCCATCCGTCATGCCACAGGCCACCTGTCCATTCTTGCCACCATTCACATGTTCCCTAGTTGGGCCCCTGTGGTATCCCCCAGCCAGCGCAGTGTAGGTGGGGTGTGTGTGTTCATGTCAGTAGATATGTCTGTGGCCGCCAGCATGCCTTGTGCTAAGCAGAGGGCAAGGGACCTGGACGAGGAGCTGGGGAGGGGTGGGGACAGGAAGACTGGGAACCTCTTGGTGGGGGGCACAGCAGCTTCCCTGTGTATTCTCTCTGTGGTCTGTTACACCGTAGGCATCAACGGCCTGCTCAAAAATAAATATACGACTGGAAAACTCTCCCATCTCCATTCTTTTTCTTTTTTGGCGGGGGGAGTGGGGGGTGCGGACGGAGTTTCGCTCTGTCGCCCAGGCTGGAGTGCAGTGGCGCGATCTCAGCCCACTGCAACCTCCACCTCCCGAGTTCAAGCAGTTCTCCTGTCTCAGCCTCCCAAGTTGCTGGGATTACAGGCCTGTGCCACCACGCCTGGCTAATTTTTGTTTTTCGGTTTTGTTTTTTCTTTTCCGGGATGGAGTCTTGCTCTGTCACCCAGGCTGGAGTGCAATGGCCAGATCTTGGCTCACTGCAACCTCCGCCTCCCGGATTCAAGTGATTCTCCTGCCTCAGCCTCCCGAGTGGCTGGTATTACAGGCACGCGCCACCACGCCCGGTTAATTTTTGTATTTTTAGCAGAGATGGGGTTTCACCATATTGGCCAGGCTGGTCGCGAACTCCTGACCTCAGCTGATCCACCTGTCTCTGCCTCCCAAAATGCTGGGATTACTGGCGTGAGCCACTGTGCCCGGCTTCCATTCCTACTTCCTGATTCCTTAAGAGGGGCCTGACTAATGCCCAGCATGGTTGGGGACCCAGGCTCCCCCAGCCCTGGAAGTCCCTTGCCTGGGGTCATCCAGTCTCCTCCCTCAAAGGGCTCTGACTCCCCACCACCGCTCCCTCTCCTCTTCCTGCTGCTGAGAGACGAGAGACCAGCAGAAAGAGACTTGGAGAGACGGAGACACAGAGGCAGATGGAGAATGCTGGGCGCCCGGGAAAGCCCAGGAAGGAGCCCGGGCCACGTGGAGGAGAGGGAGGTGGGAGGAGGCAAGAGAGAGCAAGGCTGCCTAGGACAATGGAGCAGGACCGGAGGAGACGCGGGGAGGGACGAGGGCCGCGGGTGCGGTGGGGGGCACGCAGTAGAACTCCGGGTCCCGTAGGGCGGGCGGGGAGTGGGTCGGGGGTGCCCCACCTGCCCTGGGAGCGGGTCCGGGGGAAGCCAGGGCCTCGGGGTGGGAAGCGCTGTGTGGAAGAAAGCGCAAGAGGCGAGAGGAAGCGGGGCGGGGCGGGGCGGGGCGGGGCGGGGCGGGGCGGCCCCTGTCCCAGCCTCACCCCCCCTGTCCCAGCCTCACCCCCATTCCCCCAAGTCTCGCACCCCAGTCCGCCCCAGCTTCCGGCTCCGCAGGTGCCGCCTTTGAGGGCCGCCGCTCGCAGTTTACCGCGGAGCCAGAGCCCCTTCCCCGCGGCGAGGAACAGCCTCTGCGTCTCGTAAAAGGGGTCTGGGCCTGGAGGGTGGCGGCCTCCGTCTCCATGGAAACGGGGTGGGAGAGGCGGCGGCCCGGAGAGCCCCATGCACTTTGCATACCATTGCAGGTTCCTCCCTTTGGGCCCCGCCAGCCTCGCTGGGCCCGCCTCTCTCTCCACCCCTCCTCCCCAAACCCATCACCCTTGCCTTTATTTGTCTTAAATTTATTTTAAAATGTATTTATTTATTTTTTTCAAATAGGATCTCGCTCTGTCACCCAGGCCAGAGTGCAGTGGTGCGATCACGACTCTCTGCAGCCTTCCATCTCCCCGGGCTCAGGTGATCCTCCCACCCCAGTTTCCCAATAGCTGGGACCACAGACGTGCACCACCACGCCTGGCTAATTTTGTGTGTGTATGTGTGTGTGTGGTGATGTCTCGCTCTGTCACCCAGGCTGGAGTGCCGTGGTCAGATCTTGGCTCACTGCAACCTCCGCCTCCCGGGTTCAAGCAATTCTCCTGCCTTAGCCTCCTGAGTAGCTGGGATTACAGGCGCGTGCCACCACACCCGGCTAATTTTTTTGGTATTTTTAGTAGCGATGGGGTTTCACCATGTTGACCAGGCTGATCTCAAACTCCTGACCTCGTGATCCGCCTGCCTCAGCCTCCCAAAGTGCTGAGATTACAGGCGTGAGCCACCATGCCTGGCAATGCCCGGCAATTTTTGTATTATTTTATGGAGACAGGATCTTGCCATGTTGCCCAGGCTGGTGTTAAACTCCTGGACTCAAGCAACCTGCCCACCTCCGCCTCCAAAAGTGTTAGGATTACAGGCATGAGCCACTGCACTCGGCCACCCCTGCCTTTAAAAGTCACCTCCTTCAGGAAGCTTTCAGCCACCACCACCATGCCCGGTGGCACCACTGACACTTCATAACAATAATAATTCATCATCACTGTCATCGTGGCTAGGCTTGGCTGAGCTTTGTCTCTGTGCTTCCTTCACCCCCATCTTCTTCTGTCCTCATACCAACCCTGTATGGAGAGGCCACTTTTGTCAATATTTACAAATGAGAAAACTAAAGCTGGTAGGGGGTCTGCTCAAGTTCTCACACCTGGAAAATTCCCTCCTCATTCTAGTCTCAGTGTTCCCATTTGTAAAAAGGGAAGCTCGCACCAGGCACTTGCCGAGTGACCACGCAAGGGTGGGAATGAGACCGCAGGTTTGTCTGAGCAGGGACTGAGTGTGGCATTCTGACTCTGAAGGCCTGTAGTCAGGATATGCATGCTCTAGTTCACCTCAGCCCTGCTGCGTCACACCCCCCACTCTGTCCCCCAGTGCGTCCCCACCCTTGGGACCCTAAGTGAATCTCTCCAGACCAAGCTCCTAGTGACTCAAGAGACATCTCTAAGGGGCCTGCCAGCTCTGCCATTCTGAAGTCTTAGCTTATTGAGAGGGTGACTTCTTGTGCTGTCTCCCTCCTCTGACCGGATGCTCCTGGGGGTGAGGGGCTGTGCCTCTCCTGTCAGACTGGACACTGCTAAGGGTTAGGACACCTCTGTCACTCCCCCAGGTCTGTGGTCACTAGGAATGCCCAAATCCAGGCTGAAGGCTGACCATGTCTCTCCAAGCACAAGCACACCCCAAGGTGCCCCAGTCCCTTGTCCTGATCCTGAGATCTGAGGTCTACAGGACTGGGTTCTTGGTGGGGAAACCTCCAGCTCTGCCATAAAAAGAAAGCCTCATCCCAGACTTTCAGACCCCTTCCAGCACTGGCTCAGAAGAGGAGAAAGGGGCCCAGAGACAACTTCCGGGGCAGCAACACCACAATCATCATCCCTTCTATTTAGTGATCTTGGCTATGTGCCCAAAACCTTTTTTTTTTTTTTTGAGACAGAGTGTCACTCTGTCGCCCAGGCTGGAGTGCAGTGGCATGATCTCAGCTCACTGCAACCTCCGTCTCCTGGGTTCAAGTGATTCTCCTGCCTCAGCCTCCTGAGTAGCTGAGATTACAGGCATGAGCCACCACGCCCAGCTGATTTTTGTGTTTTTAGTAGAGTTGGGTTTTCGCCATTTTGGCCAGGCTGGTCTCGAACTCCTGACCGCAAATGATCTGCCTGCCTCGGCCTCCCAAAGTGCTGGGATTTCAAGCATGAGCCACTACGCCGGACCATGTGCCCAAAACCTCGTGAACGTGAACAACAGTGCAGGGAGGTAGTTATTTCATGCCCATTATATGGAGAGGGAAACCGAGGCTTAAAGAAGGAAAGTCACTTGACTAAGATTACCCCCTGGCAAGTGGCAACCCTATTCTTTGACCTGTGCCCTCCTGCCTTGCTGTGTCTCCCAACATATTTCATGCTGACTTGACACTGGTTGTTGCCAAGTTTCCAGTATTGGGCAAGCATCTTCAGGGAAGGGACAGAGCAGGCCTTGGTTTGCTTTTGCTTTGTTTTTGATCTGAGGACCAGTATTCAGCTCAGGCCCTGGGACATAACAAATTTGTCGAAGACACCTGGTAATTATCTGTTTTCTTCCACACTCCAGAGAGATCCTGCCTTCCCAAGTCAATCCAAGAAGCATTTAGTGAGCACTTAC
The DNA here is from genome assembly GCF_028885625.2 of Pongo pygmaeus. Classification (NCBI taxonomy): domain Eukaryota; kingdom Metazoa; phylum Chordata; class Mammalia; order Primates; family Hominidae; genus Pongo; species Pongo pygmaeus. The sequence goes on along the minus strand of NC_072373.2, from coordinate 214,858,930 downwards.
TACTTCCTAGGCACTTTATGTGCAACACACTTGACATAGGTCGTCTCATGGAATCCACCCCTACCCGCTGCCTCATGATCTCCCAAAGACTATTCATCTCCACATTTTACAAATGAGGAAACTGAGACTCAGGGGCAGAGTTGGGATTTGAAGCGAGATCTACGTGGCTCTCACATGCTCGTACTCCCTTTGTTAACCTGGCATTTCCCTGGGAGAGGGGCAAGGAGGGGGCACTGAGCCTGTAGATGTGGGGGGCTGCCCCAGAGATAGAATGCTGCTGGTGGAGGGGGTATGAGAGCTCCCTTTGGGGTCCTGCGGTCTTTGCCCCAATCCTCCACCCTTTTTTTTTTCCCTTTGGAGACAGAGTCTCACTCTGTTGCCCAGGTTAGAGTGCAATGGCACCATCACAGCTCACTGCAGCCTTGAACTCCTGGGTTCAAGCGAACATCCCACCTCAGTCTCCCGAGTAGTTTGGACCATAGATGTGCACCACCACACCCAGCTCATCTTAAAATTGTTTTTGTGGAGACAGGGTCTCCCTGTATTGCCCAGGCTGGTCTCGAAATCCTGGGCTCAAACAATCCTTCTGCCTCGGCATCTCTAAGTGGTGGGATGACAGGCATGAGCCACCACCCCCAGCCCCTCTAACTTCTTATACAGGTGTGTGTGCACTTGGGTGAAGGCGTGCAAGCCAGGACATGTGTGCACATTGCATGTGAGTTCCCAGGTGAATGTTCAGGGTCGTATATGTGTCCACGTCTGACAGTGTGTATGTCCTGAGCAATGGAACCGGGTAGGGGATGGAGGCTGTGGCATACACAGGCGTCACGTGTCCAGGCAAGCCTATGTTATTATCCTCCTTTTACAGATGAAGAAACTGAGGCATGGGGAAGTGAAGAGATTCGTTGAAAATCATGCAACTAGTGAGTCTGCCCATGGGGGTGTGTGTGTGCAGGTGTGTGTGCGTGGTGGGTAGGGTGGAGTGAAGGGGGGGCTGCCTGCAGCTCCAACCCTGTAATAGACCCTCCCTGTCTCGCCAGCGACGGGTGGTAATAACTGTTTTGCCCAGCAGAACCGCCTCATGCCATAGCCTGAGAATGTGCCTCAGGGCCCGTCTGCAGAGACCACCCCCCAGTCAGGGCAGCCGGGCCAGACCTCGCCCAAGCCTGACCCTAGGCTGATCCCTGGGAGGAGTGGGGATTTCTAGGCCCTGCCCTGCCCTGCCTTCCTCACCTCCAAGTTGGCCTCAGCAGGCCCAGCAGGTGAAGGGCCCTGGCCCTGGGCAGCCCTGCGAGTCAGCGCTACATCTGCCCGCCTCTGCCTTCAGATCACAAACTCCCAGAGGATAAGAGGTGGTGACTCCTCTAGCAGATTGGAGGGCTCTTCCAGAAATGGAGTATATGTCCCCTCCTCAGAGGGCAGAGGCTGTGGCTTCCCCATGAGAGTGGAGGCTTCAGCAGGACAGAGGCCAGGCCTCTGCTATCAGACTAGGAGCTCCCTGAGGGCAGAGGCTGTGGGATATTCCCGGGGCAGAGGTGACCTTCCCCCATCAGACTGGGACCTCAGCTCAGTCCAGCAGCTCTAGGGTGAATATCTCCGAGGGAGGGACATCAGCACAATAGACACTGCCTCTCTCAGCCCCGAGTCCCCATGTCATCTATTGGAGTCTCCCCCACTCTAAGCCTGCGAGGGCAGCCATGGCTGGGAGCAGCTGGTCCTGAGACTTGGGTGGAGGCCCTGGACAGTGGGGCACAAGCGCTTGGCTGGCCAGGAGTCGGGTCACTGCCCGCTCCCACCCCACCCCGTTCAGCCCTGTCTCCCATGGACTCTGACCACCCCTTGGTTCTCTTATCAAAAACTGCCAAAACTCGCCATCGAAACTCCTGGCCTCCTGACCCCCATGCCCCACCCAGCTCCACCCGTCTTCCCACTCTGGCATCCAGTGCCCCAAACCTGCCAATTCCGTTCCTGGGAAGACCCAGAAGGGAGCAGAGCTGGCACCAGGAGGCCAACAACCCAGGCCCCCTCGGTCCCCAGCCCCTCCTGGCCCTGGGCCCTCCATCCTACTGTTTCTCCTGGGGTGTGCCTTTCTTTGCCTTCTGCCTCGGCATCTCTAAGTGGCAGGGAATGGAGTGGAGTGAGGGGATGGAGTGGAGTGGGGGCGGCAGGCCAGAGGCATGGCCCATAATGAAAAAGGAATCTGGCTGGGCAGGGTGGCTCACCCCTGTAATCTCAGCACTTTGGGAGGCCAAGGCGGGCAGATCATGAGGTCAGGAGATCGAGAGCAGCCTGGCCAACATGGTGAAACCCCGTCTCTACTAAAAACACAAAAATTAGCTGGGCGTGGTGGTGGGCGTCTGTAATCCCAGCTACTCTGGAGGCTGAGGCAGGAGAATTGCTGGAACCCGGGAGGTGGAGGTTGCAGTGAGCCGAGATCGCACCATTGCACTCCAGCTGGGGCCAACAACAGCAAGACTCCATCTCAAAAAAAAAAAAAAAGAAAAAGGAATCTGAGCATGGAGGCACCCTCCACCTTCAGATTGCTGGGCGATCAATGTCTGGCCCAGAGTGGGTGAGGCCAGCCAAGGTCACTTGAAGGTATCAGCCCTGAGGAGGAGTTCACGGGGCCTCTTCCTCTCGGCCAACCCCAGCAAAGCTTGGAAACTGAGGCCCAGAGCGGGAGTCCAGGCTCATAGAGCCGGCCTGGCAGAGGAGGGGTGAGGGAGTCGCGTCCCCTCCATTCCCACCTGGGGCATACAGTGCCTTTCTGAGCGTCACAGACCTGTCTGTGTCCTTCTTTTGCGGAAGAACTAACCGCACCTCAGGTTCCCCTTATGAAAGACAGAGGCTGAGGAGAGTGAGTCAGTTTTATTATATGAGATAAGGCGGCCGGACAAAGCAGCGACACAGGGCCTGGCACACAGACAGTGCTCAGCAAAGCAGTCGCCTTCCTTCAGGTCTGAAATCCTCACTCAGCTCCCCAGCTTCTCTGGGGGATCTCCCTTCCCCTCCCTGGACCCCTGGGCCTGACTTCCCCCACTACTCCCAGCCTCTGTCCCACTCCTGCCCCAGGCACCCCTCCCTCCTCCATGACAAGTGGAGCTTCCTCCTTTGGTCCTGCCACCACCTTCCTGGTGAGGGTCGGGCTCTGCGGGGAGTGCCAGAGCTGCCCAGCCTGCTGACTCAGCGCCTGGGGATAGGGCTTGCTTTAGCAACAGCCCAGGCCTCCGGCAAACAGAGCCACGGCAACCACACCCCTGCCACAGGAATGCAGCAACATTCCTGGGGGGTGCCGTGGCACCGTGCCTGTGACTGGGGGGCCGGTGGGGGGCAGGTAGGCACCTGCCTCTGTTACCTTGCCACAGGTAGAAGGGAGCCAGGAGTCAGGGCCCAGTGTCCTGAGGGCAGGGGGATGGAGTGAGGTCGTGAGGCTTTGAAATCTGTACCAGCCATGTGACTTGAACAAGGCCTCTCTGAGCCTCAGTTTCCTCACCTGTAAGGTGAGGGGAGAATAGCAGTAGCCTTCTGGTGGGCTTATGGGGAGGACTGAATGAGAGTGCGCCCATCTGGGGCTCAGCATCAACCTGCCTCACCTTGAGGATTCCGTGAAGCAGACCCTCACCCCTATAATAGAATCAGGGGGTCTTCTGGCTCTGGGCCCTAGAGTGGGGCTGAAGCCCAGAGAGGCAGTTGCACCTCCCCTAGGCCACACAGCAGGTATAGGCCCCAGGGGCTGCGTGCCCATCATGCCTGCCCTCCTCTCCATCCACCCAGAGCCTCACTAGCCAGACCCGCACTCCCCCATCCCCTGGCAAGTCTGCACCCCAGGTCGGTGAGGACTCCCAGATCCTACTCCCACCAGCCAGGGCCAGACCTGGTGCAGGAGGCTCCACAGTTCTGCTCAGAGCTCCTTCTCCCCGCTTCCTGGAGCTCCATCCAAGTGGGGAACCCTGCCCGTCCTCTGCCCCTCAAGCCAACCAGGCATTTACCTGGGGGGTGGGGGAGGGAGGGGGGCGACCAGGACCTGCATCCTTCCAGCCCTGGTCCTCAGCACCCCCATCAGGCAGTCAGGGCAGGAGCTTCCCCCAGGGAATCCTCCCTTCCTCCGTGTCGGCCTACCAGGTTCTCCTCTCTGTCTGCCTTTGTCTTTTTCTCTCTGTGTCTTCATCCCAGGAAGAGGCCACAGGACAGGGGTGTCCCAAGCATAGAAGAAACTTGTCTGATGAAAACAGGCCTCGACTGGGAGCAGGGCCATCTGGATTTGCACCCTGATTCTGTCTGACTTGCTGTGTGACCTTGGGCAAGTCCCCTCCCCTCTCTGGTTTTCCCCATTATCATCTACCCAGCACATAGTAGGTTCTCGGAAAAGGGGAGTCCCATATGCGTGCCCCCAGCTCTCAGCCCCTCACTGCCTCCTTTAATCCCCACAGATCTGCCAGCCTTTGATACTCCTGTGGGTGGCTGAGCTGGGGTTCTGAATAGGAAGCTGAGGGCTCATGGGCTGCGGGGAAGCAGGCAGGGGCTGAGCCTGCCAGGCCTGCCCGAGGGAGGGGGCTGCGGGCCCCTCGCCATTCACCGCTAAGCCTGGATCCGGGCGCCTTTGTGCCAAGAACAAAACCCGGGGGATCAGCTGTTCTCAGGCCTGCCTCTCTCAGCTCCGGAAGGGACGGAAGCCTGGGCATGAGGGGTGGGCCACACTCCCTCCATGGGCCCTGGGGTGCTGGGGCTGACCCTATACCCCAGAAGCTCCCCACTACCCCCAGGTGTGGAGCTATGGTGGATGAGGAAACCTGGGTTCAGATCCCACATTCTACTCATCATGAGACTTGGGCAAGTGTTTTAAGCCCTCGGAGCCTCAGTTTCATGATCTGTAAAGTGGACGTTAGAGTCGCTCGGGATGCGGGATGCTTGAATGAGATGATGCACTCAGCACGTGGCAGGCCCTGGGGCCCTGCGTGCTCTACAATTGTAGCTGCTATTAGACCAGCTTCCTTCTTGCCTGGGTATGTGGGGCTCAGGCCAGAACAAATCTTGGGACTGAGTGTAAAATATATGTGAGGGGGTGGGAGGGGGTGGGATGGGACTTGGTGTGGGCCTGGCAGGTGTGCTGGGAGGCAAGGCCTATGACTCCTATGGGCCTGCTCTTCCTCCCATCCCACCCTCCACAGTCCCCACCTCAGGGGCCCGGGGCCTGGGGCAGTAGGGGCTGGGATGTGTCTCTCCAGAGCAGGAATGGAGGGGCCTCCGCAGCTGGTTGGGTGGGGGGTGGATGCCAGCAGCCCTCTGCTGATTAGGTCTCAAATTAAAGCCGAGCTTGCGCCTGTCGCTGCTCAGGCAGGCCCTCCTCCTGGCCACAGTTCTCTGCCTGGCCCTCTGCTTCGGGCCTCATGGTGGCTGGTTGCTCCCAGCCTGGAATTGCCAAAAGGATCCCGTAGTGGGTAGGAGCCTCGGAGGACCTGGGAGAGGCTTCAGGGACCCTGCCTGTGCGGGGGTCTCTCCTGTGACCCTCAGACCTGAGCCAGTGTCTGGGGACAAGTCACCGTGTCAGAGGCTGCGGAGAGCAAAGCCCAGGCGGTGATGACTTGAGTTTCCAGGCCGGGCGCCAGGAGGCCCGCGGTCACGCTCCGCCTGGGGCCTGGGCTCCGGCCAACCGTCAGCAGCAGAGATTGTTGGGTTGGTTTTATTTTAAACAAAAAAGAACTTTGAGTGGAAACATGTGTTTCTCTTTTCTCCCCCTTCCCTCTCTCCCTATCTCTTTCCAGCTCATCATGGAATATTTCTCTTTTTTGTACTTCCCTTTCTCTGTTTTTCTCTCTGTCTTCCTCTATTTCTCTCTGTCTCTGCCTCTCTCTCTCTCTCTCTCTCATTCTTTCTTTGTTTTCCTATCTCTTGATTTCTCTGTCTCTTTCTCTATTTCTTTTTCCGCAGCTTTCAGGAGTCAGGAGAGGTACCAGACTTCCCCCCTCGGGGTGTGGCCTGGGCCCCTGCCGTAAAGTCCCCAGGCATGCCACAGCCCTGTGTCGGGGGTCTGGCGCTCCAGAGGAGGGAGGGGGTGTCTAGCAGCGGAGGCTCCAGAACCCAAATGCTCCATCTTCTGCCGTCCTCCTCCTCCAAGCTCCCACTGCCCCTGCATCTGCCCTTCCTGTGTCTGTTTTCTCTACTAAGCATCTAGAAAATAATTCTGCAGCTTGAGACAAGTTTTAAAACACTGGTCTAGCCCAAACCACCCATCTACAGCCAGAGACTGGCGCCAAGGAGGGGGTCATGTCTTGCTCAACACCGCACAGAGGGTTAGGGGCAAAGCCAGGCCGACCCAGGTCCCTCACTCCCAAGTGACATTACTGACACCCCCAAACACACAGTCACCACACTTCTCAGGTCCCCCACTCCCAAGTGACATTACTGACACCCCCAAACACACAGTCACCACACTTCTCAGGTCCCTGTGTCTTTCAGAAGGGTGGTCTGCTTCCTAGGAGGTGATGTGCCCTCCCCTAAGGTGGTCACCCAGCACAAGGGTCCCCATGGAAAATGTCCTGCCTTGGCTGGTCACCCCTCCCCCAGGACAGACAAACTTTTGGGCCCCCACCTTTCAGCCCCTTCTGCCAGGCAGTAGAGAAGAGAGAAGAGAGACTGGCAGGCACAGTGGCTCATGCCTGTAATCCCAGCACTTTGGGAGGCCGAGGCAGGCAGATCACGAGGTCAGGAGACACGGAAGAGACTGGCCACCCATGCACTGGGCCCAGGTCCTAACTTGACCTCTGAGTCCTTGTGTGACTGTGAATATGACTTTTCCCCTGGCTGGCCTCAGTTTCCCCATCTTTGTAACAGAAGCCTTGCCTTTGCCACGGAGCCCCTTTCTGCTCTAATATGTTATGGTGTTCTCCTCTCCTTCCATGGAGAGGAATTCTGGAACATCAGACCAGGAGTGCTATATCATCTCCCAAAGTGAGAAGGACTGTCCTCAGTGTGGCCTCAATAGGTCAACTCCCCTTCACTTCAGGTTCCTTGTCCCCTGTGTGCAAGGGCCCCAGATGCCACCACCAAGGGGAGCGGTGCCACCATGACCTGGTGCACCATTGTCAAAGGTGCACTTTCTTGGGAGTCCGGGGTCATGCCAGGATTCATGCAGGGATAGGAGGGGCTGCCTGGTTGCCAGGGGCCCATTCCACCCCCGTCTGCCACAGCCCCAGGAGTAAAGTCAGGGTAAGTGTGTGGGATTAGTGAGGTGGGGGCAGGGGAGCCTGTCTTTCCAGATTTGGGCAAACTCTGTCACCAGCACCTGGCTACTCCGACCTCCCCACTGCTTGGCTTCTGAAAGTGGCCCAAAGAGAAGAGCAGGGAGCCACATGGTCACCTCTGCTGATAGAGAAAGAAAGACATGCTCCCAGGAGCCTATGAAGGGTGAGGCACCAGCCCTATTTCTGCCATCCCCTGACGCACCTCCAAGGGCTGCAAAATGTGACCTTCCCCTGTCCTCACCAGTCCCTGAAGATCCTGCCACCTCTAGTTTGGAACATGGAAATGACTCCTTATAAGAGCCTTGAAGGCAGCAACCATTACCACCCACTTTACAGATGGGGAAAATGAGGCACAGAAAGAGGAAGCATTTGCCTGAGTTTACACTGAGTGGTGTGCCCAGTTGGCTTTTGCAGGCTCAGGGAGAGTAGATTGTTCCATTTTCATGCATTTCGCAAGCCAAGTTTCATTGGTTGCTTGAAGTCAACTGTAGTGGGAGTATTTACACCATAGCAATCAGCAGTGACACTCTTCTTTTTCCTTTTTTTTTTTGAGACAGAGTCTCACTCTGTCGCCCAGGCTGGAGTGCAGTGGTTCAATCTCGACTCACTTTACCCTCAGCCTCCCAGGTTCAAGCAATTCTCATGCCTCAGCCTCCCAAGTACCTGGGATTACAGGTGCCCGCCACCATGCCCAACTGATTTTCTTTTATTTTTAGTAGAGACGGGGTTACACCATGTTGGCCAGTCTGGTCTCGGACTCCTGACCTCAAGTGATCCACCTGCCTCAGCCTCCTGAAGTGCTGGGATTACAGGTGTGAGCCACCACACCCGGCCTTCTTTTTACCCTTTTCATTTTTTTTTCTCTTTTCCTTTCAGAGAGCAGGCTGTTAAACATTTACCAGCTCACCACTGGCTGGAGGCCACAGCATTTATAGCGTCTCAGAAGGGTCTGGAGCTTAGAAAGTTTAAGAGCTTAGCAAGACTCCTCCCGTGTCTCAGGACCTGTGACGGATCTGAGCCTGTCTGACACCAAAGCCAAAGAAATACCTTCCTTCCCTCACGAGGCCGAGAGTTAGCGTCTCTTTCTACCCCATCATGACAATTTCCTGTCCAGGGCAAGAAACTGTCCTGATTGTCCCTTGGGGGCAGGGATTAAAGGTACTACAGGTTCAGAGCCCCTGGCTAGCGTGCCCTGCCCTCTGACCATGTATGATCAATTCCATAAATATTTACCAAGTGCCTCACTTAACCTCCCTGAGCCTGTTTCTTCAAAGCTGCAAAATGGGGCCCTTCAGCCTGACTACTTTCATTCATCCATCCACCCATTCCTTCAGTTAGCGGCTCCGCTGTGCCGGGTGGTGTTTTTGAAGGATACTGGAGTCGGGATGCCTGCTTTGAATCCTGGCTCTGGCACTGGCTTCCTCGGTACCATGGGCCTCAGCGTTTCCATCTGTACAATGGCACCCACATAAGGGTTCCTTCCAACTCCTTTCCCCATCCCAGGGGGTTGTTGCGGGATATCGGGGCTGGGGAACCTTGGTTAGCTGAGTAACTAGGCTAGCTGACACACAAAGGACCAGCAACAGTTCACGCCCTGGAGACAGAACACGCCCACGTGATTCACACCGGCAGAGGCAGCGGACTCTGTTTCTGTTGCCTTGAATGAGGTGCGCTCTAGTCTTGCAGAGTTTAGAAAACAAGGAGGTGTGGAATGTTCAGGGAAGACTTCCTGATGAGGTAATAATAATGCAGGAACAGCTAATATTTGATGAGCACTTGCTGTGTGCCAGGGCTTGTGCTAAACACATGCTTCATCTTATTTAATCCTTGCAAAGAACTCGCCGGGTGGGAACGCATGTGCTACCCGTTTTGTAAATGAAGAACCGGAAGCCCAGAAGCCCAGAGAGTGGAAGTGATTTGACCAAGGTTATTTTTTATTATTATTATTTTTTATTTTTTTAGACAGAGTCTCACTCTTGTCGCCTAGGCTGGGGTGCAGTGGTGCAATCTTGGCTCACTGCAACCTCCACCTTCTGGGTTCAAGTGATTCTCCTGCCTCAGCCTCCTGAGTAGCTGAGATTACAGGCGCCGCCACTACGCCTGGCTAATTTTTGTACTTTTTTTTAGTAGAGACAAGGTTTCAACATGTTGGCCTGGGTGGTTTAAAACTTGTGACCTCAGGTGATCCGCCCTCCTCGGCCTCCCAAAGTGCTGTGATTACAGGCGTAAGCCACCACGCCCGGCCAAGGTTTATTCAGAAAACATTGATTGATGGGGAGCTTTTGTTGAGTAGAGTTTCAGTTTGGGATGATGAAAAAGTTCTGCAGATGGACGGTGGCGATGGTTGCACAACAATGTGAATGTACTTAATGCCACCGACCTGTACACTTCCAAACGCTTAACATGGTCGATTTTATGTTACGTATATGTTACCACCATAAAAACACAAATGAAAAAGATTTACGGGGCCGGACATGGTGGCTCACACCTATAATCCCAGCACTTTGGGAGGCTGAGGCAGGCAGATAACTTGAGGTCAGGAGTTTGAGACCAGCCTGGCCAACATGGTGAAATCTCGTCTCTACTAAAAATACAAAAGTTAGTCAGGCGTGGTGCTGCACACCTGTAGTCCCAGCTACTCGGGAGGGTAAGGCAGGAGAATCACTTGAGCCCAGGAGGTGGAGGTTGCAGTGAGCCGAGATTGTGCCATTGTATTCTAGCCTGAGTGGGTGACAGAGTGAGACTCTGTCTCAAAAAAAAAAAAAAAGATTTACTGGTCCACTGCTGTGTTTTAGGCATGAGTCAGATGCTGTGGATATAGCAATGAACACAGCAGACAAAGATCTCTGCCTCTCTGAACTGACATTGGAGAACAGCAGTCTAGAAGAACTTGCTGTGGATGGAATGATGGATGGAGATAAACGTTTTACATCTGCTCCACACTGGCCGCACACGGCTACTGAGCACTTGAGATGCGTCTGGTGCACCTGAAGAGCTGACTTTAATTTTATTTCATTTAAATAAATTAAATTAATTATTTGTTTATTTGAGATAGAGTCTTGCTCTGTCACTCAGGCTGGAGTACAGTGGCGCAATCACAGCTCACTGCAACCTCTGCCTTCTGGGCTCAAGCCAGCCTCCTACCTCAGCCTCCTGAGTAACTAGGACTACAGGTGTATGCCACCATACCCAGTTAATTTTTTTTGTGCTTTTTGTAGAGATGGGGTTTCACCATGTTGCCCAGTCTGGTCTCGAACTCCTGACCTCAGGAGATCCACCCACCTTGGATCCCCAAATGCTGGGATTACAGGCATGAGCCACTGCGCCTGGCCTCTAGATTTAAACAGTACCCACCGGACTGGCCAGTGCAGCTCTAAAAGGTCAGCAGCATGTGAGTACGAGAGCTGGGCCTGGCTGTGTGTTATTCACATTCTTGAGCGTTGGTTTTCCACAGTTTGGGCCTCTGGCAGCAGAATCACCTGGGAAGTCAAAACTTCAGATCCCTGGGATCCCAGACCCACTGAATCAGAATCTCAGAGGCCTGGGCTTGGGAGTCTGCCCTTTCACCACACACCCCAGGTGATTCTGATGCACACGAGGTCAAGTTTGAAACCCACCCCACTGCCCTAGTTGTTCAAGACTCCCAGCACTGGCTGGATGCAAAGTCTTATGCCTGTAATCCCAGCTCTTTTGGGAGGCCAAGGCGGGCAGATCACTTGAGGTCAGGAGTTCGAGACCAGCCGGGCCTACATAGTGAAACCCCGTCTCTACTAAAAATACAAAAATTAGCTAGGTGTGGTGGTGGACACCTGTAATCCCAGGAGGTGGAGGTTGCAGTGAGCTGAGATCGCGCCACTGCACTGCAGCCTGGGTAACAGAGCGGGACTCCGTCTCAAAAAAAAAAAAAGACTCCCAGCCAGGAAGAGAGCTTGAATGACGTCTGACCTGCGCCGGGCCTCCTGGGCCCAGACCAGGCCTGCTTAGGGGCATGTGCCCTGCTCAGAACTTCCCCATCCCAGCTAACCCAGAAGATAGCTGGGATGAAGATAGCTACTTCTGGCTACCAGCCCATGATTCTTCGCCAGCCTGCACTGTTCCCTGAAGAGCAAAAAGACTTGGAATTTCCCTGCTCTATCCAGAGGGGCTGGGATGAGGGGTCCTGAGTTCCCTTATCCCATGTCCTACCAACCTCTGGGGCTCTCCAGTCAGCCAGCTCAAGGCTGTGGCCCTAGCTGGTGGGCAATGGGAGGGAGAGGCTTGGCCCGGCGCCCCACCCCACAGATCAGCCTGGTCCGGCAAGCAGAGGAAGGAAGCAGAGGCAGCCGGGGCCAGCGGACACAGGGTTGGGGGTGACGCAGGCCTCAGGAATTTGAAAACAAACACTTCGCCAGGGAAGGAAAAGACTGCTGTTGGCTGCTGAGCCTGGGCGGGCCCAGGTCCCTCCCTTTCAGGGCAGGGGTGAATCCCAGCGCTGCTGACCGCGGCCCCCGGCTGGACCCAGTGCTCGGGGAGTTTCCACTCCGCTGGTGGGATGGGAAGGTCATGGGGGTTTGGGGGGATCCAGGCTCTGTCCAGATACTGGAGCATCCTGGCTGGGGTGAGGACAGGAAGGGAAAAAGAGCTGGGAAAGCCACGAGACCCCAGGAGAAGGCTCAGCGGCAACAGGATGCCTCCTCAAGCATTTATTGAGCACCCATGGTATTCCAAGAACTGAGAACATAAGCACTGCCTAGCTGGGCAGATCAGGGGAAGCCTAGAGCCCTGTGGCCTTCCTGGAGGAGGTGGCATTGAACTGAGCCCTGAAAGGTAAACTAGGACCGGGGAGGACAGAATCTTACGAATCTCCCCCCTTCACACTCCCAGAGCCGGCGCTCAGTGAGTGCATGAGTGAGTGAGCGGCTGACCAGCGACTATGCAGCATGAATGAATGACAGACTGAATGACATGAAGTCTGGAGTCTCAAGGCCGAGACTGCAAAAGAGGAGTCCATCCTCCTATCCCCTCTGCTCTGAACTCTTTTCATGATCCTGAAGGTGCTTGGTACCTGGAGACTACGGAGCCAGCCTGCCGGGGTTCTAGTCTGAACTCAGTCACTTCCCAGCTGTGTAACTTTGGACAAATTACTTAACTTCTCTGTGCCTCTGGTCCCTTCTCTGTAAAGTGTAGTCATCAGCCGGGCGCGGTGGCTCACGCCTGTAATCCCAGCACTTTGGGAGGCCAAGGCGGGCGGATCACTTGAGGTCAGGAGTTCGAGACCAGCCTGGCCAACATGGTGAAACCCTGTCTCTACTAAAAACACAAAAATCAGCCGGGTGTGGGGGCAGTCACCTGTAATCCCAGCTACTCGGGAGGCTAAGGCACGAGAATTGCTTGAACCCGGGAGGCGGAGGTTGCAGTGAGCTGACATCTCGCCACTGCACTCCAGCCTGGGCAACAGAGTGAGACTCAAAAAAAAAAAAAAAAATACAGAAGTAATCATAGTGCCTCCTTCACAGGGTTTTTGAGATGACTGAATGAGTTTTACAAGTGAAGTGCTTAGAATGATGTTGCACATGTAGTGAGAACTACACTAGTGTTGGCCAATGCTATTACTGAGGTTCTAGCTTACGCGTTCATTGAGTCACTCACTCACTTACTGTTCATTCACTGATTCGCTCCTACATGCCATCCGCCACTTACACACCCCTCCCTCTTCACCGTCATCTGTTAAGCAATCCTCGTGTGCCAGGCTCTCTCCTCTCAGTCCTCCCAGCCCCCCTTTGCCAGTCTTGGACGGTGCCCGCCGTGCTGCCAATTACCCTAACAATTTCATTAATTCCTCTCAAGCCCAAAACAAACAAGAAGGACCTATCTGGAGCAGGGGCCACGTGCTAAGACCAGAAGCAGGGTGTGGGACAAACCCTCTAGGATGAGCTCTTTGACCAGAGTTCATCACCGGAGCTGCTCCAGAGATGGCCAGGCCTCCCCACCTGCAGGTGCCCGGCCAGTGCCCCCCACCCTGGGCAGCCTCACCCACTCCCCTCTTTGAGTAAAGGTAAAGGGACTTGCCCAAGGCTGCGTTCTCCCACATCCTGACCGCACCTGTCCACATTTCAGGCTTCATTCATGCCAGGAGCCCCAGACCTGCTCCATGCACAAGCTCTGCCCAAGCCCGGAGCCCCGGGCTGGCTGAGGTGAGAGCCCCAAAGCTCGAGCCCATTTCACCAGTGAACAATTAGAGCTGGTGTGAACATGATGACTGCATGCTGATTAATGTAAGATGGCTGAGCAGAAGATCCCGCCACTTCCTTCCCCACAGGCCCTGGGAGAACAGGTCCCGCTGGGGAAGATTCTGTCGCGTTCTGCAAAAGCCATTTCTTGAGCACGTCCTGCAGGCCGGGCACTGCGCTGGGCACTTGATTCCTTTCAACAGCATGACATGGTGGGAGGACAACTTGCCTCTCATTGATGAAGAAACGGAGGCTCAGAGAGGTAAAGGGACTTGCCCAAGGCCACACAGCCAGTCAGTGTGGTCCTGGAATTCAAATCCAGGTCTTCTCACGTTGATTCCTACACCCAGGGATGAGCCAGTTTGGCATTTGTGGAACTGGAGAGAGGCTGGGTTTGGGCATAAGGTGATGTTTAGGCCAGAGGGTGGGGAAGGAGAGGAGAGCCAGAGAGGCAGAGCCAAGCGCCAGGCAGGAACAATGGTACGGGGCGGGTAACGGGAGCCCGGCCAGCTCTGGGGCTCCTGGGCAGGCCCTGCTGGGCCCTGCGAGCAACAGGCTCACCCTGTGGAGCTGCCAGGGTGACAGCAGCCTTGATCTGCTGACTCAACGAGTGCATCGGCCTTTTCCTGGAAAACAGTAGACGCAGTGCGGGTGTCAGGGAGGGAGGCACCTGTTTGGGAAAAGGGTGTGTGGGAACCCTGTCCTGCCCTGCAGCTCCCCACAGCCAGTGCACAGGTACTTAGCTCCAGGTGCCCCCCGAACCTCCCACCACCTGCCCAGACCCCAGAAGCCACCGGATCCAGGAGTCCGAGCCAGCTGTGGGCTGAGTCCATGGTGCCACCAAGGCTCTGCATGACCAGTGCTGCCAGCTACCACTGCAGACAAGCAGCACAGCCTCTCAGGGCACGTCCCCACTTGCTGTCTGCAGAGCCTTGTTTTGCCCCACCCTGAAGGGGCAGGTGTAGATGAGCATCGAGGCAGGTCTATGTGACATCACTTGCTGTCACTCTTCTTTGGGAGGTATCAGGGCCACTCTGCCATGGGGCACAGCTTAGGGCCTCCATGGAATCTAGTCTGAAGGATCCTGCTGCCCAGAGGGGGGTCAAGAATAGGGAATGGGTTCAGCAGCACCCCCTGTCCTCAGACTCCAGTTGGGGGAGGTCCCAGCAGGGCCTGTCACAGACACTTGTCACACCCCGGAGGGGATAATAGGATCTGGGGCTCAGCCTCCACCAATTTCATCACCACACACCACACCCAGGCAAGGGAGAACAGAGGCATCAGCAGGGCCTGGCCGAGGGGCTGAAGCCTGGTGGGGAAGCAGGGAGGGCCCCTGGGCCTCTCGGTCCTATCTCTTCCCAATCCAGGCCTCAGCGGGCTCCAGGGCAGGGGTGCGGGAGCTGATTTCAAGGTGCAATATTCACTCCCACCGTGGCCGCTTCCAGCACCAGCCTGAATTTCCCAGTGCAATGCTGGCAAGAGCTAGTCTTTTTCTTTTCTTTTCTTTTTTTCTTTTTTTTTTTTTTTGAGATGAAGTCCCGCTCTGTCGCCCAGACTGGAGTGCAGTGGCACGATCTCAGCTCACTGCAACCTTCGACTCCCGGGTTCAAGCGATTCTCTTACCTCGGCCTCCTGAGTAGCTGGGATTACAGGTGCCCACTATGATGCCTGGCTAGTATATATATATACATTTTTTAAATTTTTGAAACGGAGTCTCACTCTGTCACTGAGGCTGGAGTGCAGTGGCGCGATCTCAGCTCACTGCAAGCTCCGCCTCTCGGGTTCACGCCATTCTCCTGCCTCAGCCTCCCGAGTAGCTGGGACTACAGGCACCCGCCACCGCGCCTGGCTGTTTTTGTATTTTTAGTAGAGACGGGATTTCACCGTGATGTCAATCTCCTGACCTCGTGATCTACCCGCCTCGGCCTCCCAAAGTGCTGGGATTACAGGCGTGAGCCACCGTGCCCGGCCAATTTTTTTGTATTTTTAGTAGAGATGGGGTTTCGCCATGTTGACTGTGGCTGGTCTCAAATTCCTGACCTCATGATCCCCCTGCCTTGGCCTCCCAAAGTGCTGGGATTACAGGTGTGAGCCACCGCGCCTGGCCTCTTTTTCTTTTTCTTTTGAGATAGGGTCTCACTCTGTCACCCAGGCTGGAGTGCAGTGGAGTGATCATGGCTCACTGCAGCCTCTACCTCCCAAGCTCAAGTGATCCTCCCACCTCAGCCTCCTGAGTAGCCAGGATACAGGCACTCATCACCACACCTGGCTAAGTAAAAAAAAATTTTTTTTTTTTTTTGAGACAGAGTCTCGCCCTGTCGCCCAGGCTGGGGGGCAATGGTGCGATCTCGGCTCACTGCAAGCTCCGCCTCCCGGGTTTACGCCATTCTCCCGCCTCAGCCTCCCGAGTAGCTGGGACTACAGGCGCCCGCCACCATGCCCGGCTAACTTTTTGTATTTTTAGTTGAGACGGAGTTTCACCATGTTAGCCAGGATGGTCTCGATCTCCTGACCTCATGATCCGCCTGCCTCAGCCTCCCAAAGTGCTGGGATTACAGGCATGAGCCACCGTGCCCGGTCAAAAAAAATTTTTTTAGAGATGATGTCTCACTATGTTGCCCAGGCTAGTCTCAAACTCCTGAGCTCCAGTGATCCTTCTGCCTCAGCCTCCCGAAGTGCTGGGATGACAGGTGTGAGCCACTGTGCCCGGCCTGGGCAGAGCTCCTCCTGAGAGCCCGTCTGAGTGGGCTTGGGTACAGCACTGGCATGTCCTCCGTGTCTTCACTTCCAGCCTTTCGAGATGCTGTGAGAATCCTGAGGGCTAGGGAACATGCTTACACTTTGAGCTGGAATCGCTGCAGAGCTGGGGTCGGGGAAGTTTTGATAGTCAAGGGCATCAGGGAGTAGGCCTAGGTCTGGTGGGTCTGGTTTCAAAGAAGCTCTGCCTTTTACTTGCTATGTGACTTCAGGCAAGTCACTTCTCCTCTCTGAGCTTCCATTTCCTTCTTAGTAAAGTTTGGCTGAGTTGAATAGAACCTGCTCCTAGCGGAGTTACAGGGATTAAAGGGCATAATTGGTGCCGATGGAGTGGTAAACAACACTCAGTGGACAGTGGAGGTGATTTTTATTGTCCCCTTATTCAGTCAAGAACTTGGTGTATCCAGGGGCAGTGGCTCATGCCTGTAATCCCAGCACTCTGGAATGCCAAGGCAAGTGGATCACCTGAGGTCAGGAGTACGAGACCAGCCTGGCCAACATGGCAAAAACCCATCTCTGCTAAAAATACAAAAATTAGCCTGGCATGGTGGTGCATGCCTGTAATCCCAGCTACTCAGGAGGCTCAGGCAAGAGAATCGCTTGAGCCTGGGAGGCGGAGGTTGCAGTGAGGTGAGATTGTGCCACTGCACTCCAGCCTGGGTGACAGAGCGAGACTCTTAAAAAAAAAAAAGGGAGGCATGGGGGGCTAGGGAAGGGATAGCATTAGGAGAAATACCTAATGTAGATAACGGGTTGATGGGTGCAGCAAACCACCATGGCACGTGTATACCTATGTAACAAACCTCCATGTTCTACACATGTATCCCAGAAATTAAAGTATAAAAAAACTACACCAATATAAAGAATGGATACATTATGTGAGTTACTGTGCCATGTGATAATGAAGTTCAAATTGTAAATACAACCACTAACTATTTCTGTGATTCATATTTTTATATAAGAAAAATAAAAAGAAGAAGAAGAACTTGACGTGAAGGACTGGGACATCATAGGACCAAGGGGGTGGTCTCTGGAGCCTCTGAGCATGTTTCAGACTTAGGAACCCTCACAGCTGAGGCCAGGAGTGGCCATGTGCTCCTGTCTCCCGGGCTCTGTGCCCTCCCTTCCCTCTACCCAGCCCACTGCCCCTGCCGCTACTCCCTACCCCTGGCCCACAGACACAGCCGAGCCTCAGGAGGACTCAACCCACAGCAATGTGGGGAATGAGCAGGCTGCGCTCGGAGGACCCCGCTATCCCAGCCCTGGGCTCTGCCGCCCTCTGGTGGCTGGGCTGGGAAGGATACTGCTCCCATTACTGCCTTTGTAGAACCGCAATTGCCCTAAAAAAATAAAATGCTGTTGCTGCTACTCATGATGATGACGATGATGGCGATGACGATGATGACGATGATGATGATATTCATTGCTTTATGGTTTGCAAAGTACCTTCTCCGTCAATCATAGGCTGCACCAAACACAGTGCAGGGTTCTGGACTGAAATCAGTTGGGAATGTAAGTCCCTAGTCAAGTTCCAACTGATTATGTGAACTTGGGCAAGTCATGTCACTTCCTTGAGCCTCAGACTCCTCATCTGTGGAACGGGGTGACAAAAATAGGGTTGTCGTAAGGATTAAAAGACCTAACACCTGGCCGGGCGTGGTGACTCATGCCTGTAACCCCAGCACTTTGGGAGGCCGAGGTAGGAAGACTGCTTGAGCTCAGGAGTTTGAGACCAGCCTGAGCAAATGGTGAAACCCCGCCTCCACTAAAAATACAAAAAATAGCCAAGCATGTTGGCACATGCCTGTAACCCCAGCTACTCAGGAAGCCGAGACTTGAGAATCGCTTGAAGGTGGAGATTGCAGTGAGCCTAGATCACACCGCTGCACTCCAGCCTGGGCGACAGAACGAGACTCTGTCAAAAACAAAAAATAACAACAACAACAACAACAACAAACCATCTATTGAACTAAATTGGCCTCCAAAATATACCCTTCTGGAATTTAGGTGGCTATTAAAAGACCTAACACCTGGCACTTGGGTTGGAGAGAATAACATGGCTGTTGTTACATACTAATCCTTGGCCAGTCTGTCCTGGGAGATCAGCTCCCCTTTGCATAGGGCTTTTTCCAAATTCCTTTTCCAAGGCATCACCTTCTTTCAGCTGCATTATCATGCCCGTTTACCAGATGAGGAAACTGAGGCTCAGAGAGGGGAAGCAGCTTGCCTAGAGCATCGTGGCTTGTAAGTTAAAGCAAGACTCAAGCCAGGTCCACCTGCCTCCAAACCCGGTGCTGGACTTTCCCACACCCTGCTTTGGAAACTCTAAGGAACCTTCCAATCCCCCGAATCCTATTGCCTCATTTAAGTAAAGCAGGCCTGGTTTCTGCCTCCTTCAGTGCCCCTCTTCTCCTCCTCCCACACCCTTCCAGCAGCCGAAACGCTAGACCCAATAGCTCACCCCTTCCTCCTTCCTGTCCAGCTCCCAACCCTCAGGGCAGCTCATGAGCCAAGAGCTTGAGAGTGGCTTCCAAAGGTCATCCTCTCCACCCCCCTGTGCCCCACCCAAGCAGATGACTGTTCATCCTGTTCTTCACGCTGCTCAGGGGAAGAAATTCCCCAACTCCACTCCCTCCACTCGCCCAGGTGTCTAAGACAGTTCCCACAGTTGGCAAACTCTGCCTTAAGTCCCACCGGAGTCCCTCCTGCTGCAATGTCAGCCCATTTATTTTAGTTCTTTCTCCCAGTAGCATCGGAAATACAATCTGGGGGAGACACATGCCAGGAGAGTGGGATCCTGGGAAGGGGAAGGCACACTTGGGGACAGGAAGTGAGAGCGAACCCACGTTCAAATCCCGGTCAGGGTGACAAGAGTGGCCAAGCGAGGCCAGGCGCAGTGGTTCACACCTGTAATCTTAGCACTTTGGGAGGCCGAGGAGGGCAGATCACTTGAGGTCAGAAGTTTGAGACCAGCCTGACCAACATGGTGAAATCCCATGTCTACTAAAAATACAAAAATAAGCTGGGCGTTGTGGTGGGCGCCTGTAATCCCAGCTACTCAGGAGGCTGAGGAAGGAGAATCGCTTGAACCCAGGAGGCAGAGGTTGCAGTGACCCGGAATGGTGCCACTGCACTCTAGTCTGGGCAACAGAGTGAGACTTCATCTTAAAAAAAAAAAAAAAAAAGAGCGGCCCAGTGGGTCTCCTGGTGCCCAGGGCAGTTTCAGCCCAGATGGGGCAGCCCCGCCCACAGCCCGAAGGCACCCAGACCCTCCACCCTACCCCACTGGCACCAAGTAGCTCAAAGGAGGGAAGAGAGCTGGGGTGGAACTTGGAAGCAGAGCGGGTCTGAGGGGCGGTTATGAGCTTGGGCTCAGGGTTCATGCAGAGCCAGGCTCAGACCCAGCAACAAATATTCACTGAGCTGCTCCTGGGTTCCAGGCATGGCAGCTGGCAATGAGGCCACGGCACTGGGAAGACAGCCAGAGGCCCTTTCTTCATGGATTTCACGGTCCAGTGGGGGAGACAACAGAAAACAGGACACCACATGGATCAACAAGGAATCCCAGAGTGGCCACTCGGCTCTGCACTGTCCCCCTCCTGTCACCTCCATTTCAGCTCTCAGGATGCAGCTTCAGTGGCACCACCTCCAGGAAGCCCACCCTGACCGCCAGTGAGGACAGGCTGCTCCCTTATTTGTGCCCCCACAGCGCCACAGTTTGCACTGTGTAAGCTTTCAGCTGAAATTCAAGTCCCATGCAGAAACGCACACAGATCTTAGGTGCCCAGCCTGATGGACTACCCCAAAGTGCACAGCCCTGTGGAAGCAACATCGGTAGTCCCTCCCTAAGCAGTCACTACTTCAGCTGCAGGCGCTCCCCACCCTGACCTCGATCCATCAATTAGTCTGCCTGGTTTTGTACTTTATGCAAATCAACTAATTTGTTTTGTTGGGTTTTTTTTTTTTTTTTGGCATCTGGCTTCTCTCACGTTCAGTCTAGATTCGCCTATATAGACACAGACAGTACTTGTAGTTGTAGATGGTTTAGTCTCATGACTGTGCAGTGTTCCACTGTGTGAATATACCAGGATTTTCATTTTACTGTTGATGAGCATTTGGGTAGTTTCTAGCATTTTGGCTATTAATGGATAATACTGCTAAAAACATACTAATTCAGGTCTTTTTGGGCACATATGTACCCATTTCTGTTGGGTGTATACCCAAAGAAGGCAGTGGAATGTCTGGGTCATAGCGTAGCCATGTTCAGCTTTTGCAGATGCAGCCAAGCTGTTTTCCAAAGGAGCTGTGCCAATTCACACCCCACCAACAGTGTAGAATTCCTGCTGCCCCACATCCTGACAACACTCTGTGTGGGGCCCTACACTTCACCTGTTTACTTGTCTGTCTCACCATTAGGGAGTGTCACCAAGGATGGGGATGCTGCTGATGTCCCTTGGTCCATACGTGACACAATCAGAGAGGAGAATGAAGGGGATTGGAAAGATGGAAAGAGAGCTGGGCGTAGTGGTGTACGCCTGTAGTCCCAGCTACTTGGTAGGCTGAGGCACAAGAATCACTTGAACCCAGGAGGTGGAGGTTGCAGTGAACTGAGATCATGCCACTGCATTCCAGCCTGGGTGACAGAGCAAGAAAAAAGAAGGGAAGGAAGGGGGGAAGGGAGGGAGGGAGGGAGGAAGGAAGGAGAAGGAAGGAGAAGGAAGGAAGGAAGGAGAAGGAAGAAAGGAAGCAAGAAAGAAAGGAAGGAAGGGAGGGAGGGAGGGAGGACATCAACAAAGAAACAAGCCACACTGTCTGCCCCAGAGCTGAAGTGCCTGCTAGGCTGAAGCCAGGGCTCACTGGTTCACATGAAACCTCAGTGTGCTCTGAAAATGAACAATCAAATAAGTTTCTTTCTCAACAGCTTCACTTCAGGACAAAATCTTCTAAACAATAGGCTCAGAGTTTGGGGACCAGGAGGAATGAGGAGGGGTAGCAGGGTCCCTGCAGTCTCTGCAGAGCAGGGTCGCTGCAGAGAAGGGCATGGGCACTGGGTGGGGAGGAGCTCCTGAAGGATTGGAGACTGGCTGGGCAGACAGCCTCAGGGACCAAAACTCCCGCCCCAGACGCCATCTCCAGGTCCTGTCCTGCAGATACCTCCCCCCAGCTTCCTCCTCCTTCTGCGGCAAGCAGGGGCAGGGCCCTGGGTCCTTGGCCAAAGCCCTACCAGGGCAGGGCATGATGGGCAGAGGCAGGCACCACTGAGAGAGGGGCTCCCCGAGATGCCTGGCCTGGATCTACCCCCTGGGCAGGTGGGCAGGGAGCAGGTGGGGAATGAGGGAAGTGGGCCCAGTGAGCAGCCCTGGCCTCCTTGCCTGAAGCACAGCCCCAAAGCCAGCCCCCTGTCCCCCAGCAGTCTAACCCAGACTCAGGTGTCAGCCAGAGTCCAGATGTGCCAGGGCAGGCTGAATGCAGGAGAGCCTGTTTCCTCTGCTCTGCCAAGCTGCTGCCAAGTTGGGCGCTCTTCAGGCAGACTCAGCACTGGAAGAAACACGCAGGCCCGTTGGTCTCTACTCAGCACAGGAATCCCATTCCCAGACTGCCTGAGTTCCTTCAATCCTCAAGGGACAGGGGCCTCCCCACCTCGAAAGGGCCCCCATGCTCTGGCTGTGCAGCTCTGACACAATAAAAGCCACCACTTCTCGTGACTAATTATGGGCCAGACACTGTGTCAACCACTTACATACTTCGTTTCACGGTGGCTGCATGAGGCAGGAAACATTATCACCGTTCCCATTTTGCAGATGGGGCTTGGAGCCTTAAAGAGACTTTAAAGAGACTTGGTGTCTTGCCTAAAAATCACATGGTGCATATACACACACACACACACATATATATTATGTATGTATACATATATTATATATGTAAGTATATATTATATTAACACATATATACATGTATATTTATATACATATATTTATATATGTATATACTATATATGTTTATATGTATACGCATATATAAATATATGTATATGTACATATAGACATATATGTGTGTCTATATGTATACGCATATATAAACGTCTGTATATGTATGTGTGTGTGTGTGTGTATATATATGTATTTCCCACCTCCGTCTGATGAGAGGGCCTAGAAGCAGTGACGCCTCAGCAGCAATAAGCACATCCAGTCTCTAAAATAAAAGGATCACATTCCTTGGAGAAATGGCTGATTCTAGCACTGAGGCAGGAAAAAATGCAAGATGATTCCAGAGCATCTTGCAGCGCAAGAAAGCAAGGAAATGCTCAAAAAACAGAAAGATGGGGACATGTCAAACAGACACAGGAGCTCATCTGAAAGAGCTCCTAATGGCCAAAGCTGGAACCATCTGAAAAATAAAATAACAGTCTGGGCACGGTGCCTCATGCCTGTGATCCCAGCACTTTGGGGGGCAGAGGCGGGTGGATTGCCTGAGGTCAGGAGTTCGAGACCAGCCTGGCCAACATGGTGAAAGCCCATTTCTACCAAAAATACCAAAATTAGCCGGGCGTGGTGGTGCGCTCTTGTAATCTCATCTACTCTTGGGGCTGAGGCAGAAGAATCACTTGAACCTGGGAGGCGGAGGTTGCAGTGAGCCGAGATCATGCCACTGTACTCCAGCTTGGGTGACAGAGTGAGACTCTGTCTCAAAAAGTAAAATAAAATAAAATAAAATAATAAATGCAGAGGTCCATGCTGATAGAAATGCAGTCATATGCTGCATAACGACATTCTACATTGCCAGTCAACAATGGACTGCGTAGATGATGGTGGTTCCATAAAGTTACAGCGGAGCTGAAGAATTCCTATTGCCTAGTGATCTGTGTTACAGTACAGTAACGTGCCTGCAGTGTTCAGTACAGTAACATGCAGCACAGGTTACCAGGAGCCGTAGACTACACCACATAGCCTAAGTGTGTAGCAGGCTCCTCCATCTAGGCGCATGTTACAGCACTCTATGATGGTCTCACAATGACCAAATTGCCTAACAGTGCTTTCTTTGAATGTATCCACCATTAAGCAATGCATGACTGTAAATGACTAGCCAAATAAATGGAAGGAAAGGAATAAAACTTCCTTACAGAAGAATTCCAAATAATTGGCCCCAAGTATATCTGCCCCTGCCAACTTGAATGTGGGCTCAAATTGCTTCCAAAGAACAGAATTTGAAAAGGGGGCTGGGCACGGTGGCTCATCTCAACCTCATGGGAAGCTGGGGTGAGTAGATCACTTGAGCCCAGGAGTTCAAGACCAGCCTGGGCAACACAGTGACACCCCGTCTCTGCAAAAAATAAAAAGAAAATAGTTGGCCAGGCATGGTGGCTTATGTCTGAAATCCCAACACTTTGGATTTTTTTTTGTTTTGGTTTTGTTTTGAGACAGAGTCTCACTATGTTGCCCAGGATGACACAGGTGATCCACCCGCCTCAACCTCCCAAAGTGCTGGGATTACTGGCATGAGCCACCACACCTGGCCAATCTCAGCACTTTGGGAGGCTGAGGAGGGTGAATTGTTTGAGACCAGGAATTCAAGACCAGCCTGGGCAACATAACAAGACCTCTTCTCTACAAAAAATTAAAATTAAAAAAATTGACTCACACATGTAATTCTATCACTTTGGAGGCCAAGGCGGGCAGATCACTTGAGCCCAGGAGTTCAAGATGAGCCTGGGGAACATGGCAAAACCCCATCTCTAAAAAAAAAAAAAAAAAAAAAAAAAATTTAGCCAGGTGTGGTGACATGTGCCTCTGGTCCCAGCTACTCGGGAGGCTGAGGTGGGAGGATGGCTTGAGGCTGGGAGGCAGAGGTTGTAGTGAGCCACGATTGTACCACTGGACTCCAGCCTAGGCAATAGAGCCAGACTCTGTCTCAAAAAGAAAGCAAGAGAAACAGAGAAAGAGAGGCAGGAAAGGAGGGATGAAGGGAAGAAAGAAAGAAGGAAGGGAAGAAAAAGAAAGAAAGAAAGAGAGAGAAAGAGAGAAAGGGAGAAAGGGAGAAAGGGAAAGGGAAAAGGAAAGGGAAAGGGAGAAAGAAAAGAAGAAAGGAAAGAAAGAAAGAAGGGGAAGGAAGGAAGGAAGGAAGGAAGCCGGACGTGGTAGCTCCCGCCTGTAATCCCAGCACTTTGGGAGGCCGAGGCGGGCGGATCACGAGGTCAGGAGATCGAGACCATCCTGGCTAACACAGTGAAACCCCATCTCTACTAAAAATACAAAAAATTAGCCGGGCGTGGTGGCAGTACCTGTAGTCCCAGCTACTCGGTAGGCTGAGGCAGGAGAATGGCGTGAACCCGCGAGGCAGTGAGCCGAGATCGTGCCACTGTACTCCAGCCTGGGCAACAGAGCAAGACTCCGTCAAAAAAAAAAAAAAAAAAACAGGAGAAGAGAAGAGAGGAAAAAGAGTAATTTCATAAAAGAAAAACCTGGCAGACACCACCTTCACCAAGTCATCAAGGCTAGTATTGCCAGAGACGAGTCACGTGGACATCGTGTGCCTCCTGGCATCACGTGATGAGAAGCGCACTTTATTTACCTCTGTGGTATTCCTCCCCCAAACCCATAACTCCTGTCTAGTCATGAGAAAAACATCAGATAAACCCAAATTGAGGGACAGTCCACAGACCAGAACTTCTGAAATTGTCAAGGTCATGAAAACCAAGGAAACACTGAGAAACTGTCACAGACCAGAGAAGACTAAGACACGGCTACTAAACGCAATGTGGGATCCTGGATTGGATCCTGGAACAGAAAAGGACATTAGTGGGAAAACTGGTGAAATCCGAATCAAGTCTGGAGTTGAGTTAATAGCAGTGTACCAGTGTTGGTTTCTTAGTTTTGACTACTGTACTGTAGTCACGTAAGACGCTAACAATGGGGGAAGTTGTGAAAGTGGTGGATGGAACTTTCTGTACCATTGTTACAACTGTTCTATAAACCTGAAAGTATTCCAAAACAAAAAGTTCATTTTTTAAAATCACATGGGATATAGATGTCAGAAGCAGAATTCAAATTCAAGGCTGCAGGCTGGGTGCAGTGGCTCACGCCTGTAATCCCAGCACTTTGGGAGGCCAAGGTGGGTGGATCACCTGAGGTCAGGAGTTCGAGACCAGCTTGGCTAACATGGTGAAACCCCGTCTTTACTAAAAATACAAAAATTAGCCAGGTACGGTGGCACATGCCTGTAATCCCAGCTACTCGGGAGGCTGAGGCAGGAGAATCATTTGAACCTGGGAGGCAGGGCTTGCAGTGAGCCAAGATTGCACCACTGCACTACAGCCTGGGTGACAGAGCAAGACTCCATCTCAAAAAACAAAAAAACAAAAAACAAAAAACAAAAAAATTCAAGGCTGGGCATGATGGCTCACACCTGTTTTCCCAGCACTTTGGGAGGCTGAGGCAGGAGGATCACTTGAACCCATGAGTTCAAGACCAGCCTGGGCAACACATGGCCAAATTTCATCTTAAAAAAAAATTTAATTAGCTCGGCAGGGAGGTGCACACCTGTAGTTTCCTCTACTCAGGAGGCTGAGGCGGGAGGATTGCTTGAGCCTGGGAGGCTGCAGTGAGCCATGATCACACTACTGCACTCCAGCCTGGGCGACAGAGCAAGACCCTGTCTAAAAAATAAAAATAAAATTAAAAAATTTAAAAAATTCCAATGTGTCTGCTTCCTAAGCCCACATGCTCCTCCGTCCCTATACTACACCATGATAGAAAGTCATTCCCAGAGACTTCCTCATGGATCTGAGCTTCTCCCCACCTGTCCCACATTTTTCCTCTGGATCACCCTGACTCACCGGTTTTCTTTGCCCCATGACCTCCTTTGGAGGGTTGAAGGATGCTCCCATCCCCACAGGTGTTCACATCTTCAAGTTCATTATTCCCAGGCCCTTCTACTCTTTTGGGTGATGTAATAAGCATTGGCCTCTCCAGCACCCGCCCCTCCTTTGCAGCAGCCACCACGTTCCACTTGGGGATCCACAGGATTCCAGGGAAGACAACTCCCCAGCCTGGCTCCAGGGATAGAGCACAGGACTTAGGCTAGGCCCATCCGCACCGCAATGATCAGCCCAGAGGTAGCCATGTGAGCCAAGCTGATCCAACCAGAGAATCCCAGGACTCTGGGAAGGCTGAGACAAGGACAATTCTCTTATTCCATGTTTGATGTGAATGAAGAAGCCCCTGGAAGCCTTAGGATAAAGCCAACACCAAGGACAACAGAGTAGGAAAATGGAAAGATCTGGGTCCTCAGTGACATCATTGAGCCACTGGATCAAGCCTTGCCTGAAGCCTGCCTTGGTTCTATACTTCTCAGCAACAAGAACTGTGGGAGGGGCTGGGCATGGTTGTTCATGCCTATAATCCCGGAACTTTGGGAGGCCGAGGCAGGTGGATCACTTGAAGCCAAGAGTTCAAGACCAGCCTGGCCAACATAGTGAAACCCCATATCTACTAAAAATATAAAAATTAGCCGGGCATGGTGGCAGACACCTGTAATCCCAGCTACTCAGGTGGCTGAGGCAGGAGAATCACTTGAACCAGCAGGCGGAGGTTGCAGTGAGCCAAGATTGCGCCACTGCACTCCAGCTTGGGCTGAAAAATGGCCCCCAAAAGATATCCATGCCCTAGTCCTTGGAACCCGTGAATGTTACCTCATATGACAAAAAAGTGGGGGGGGGGGGGTTAGCGCAGAGGGTTTTTGCAGATGTGATTTAAATTAAGGATTATGAGATGGGAAGATTATCTGGGTGGGCCTGAAATGCAATCACTTGTTTATCAGAGGGAGGCAGAGGGAAATTTGGTATAGACACACAGAGAAGGCAATGTGACCACGGAGGCAGAGATCAGAGTGATACGGCTGCAAGTCAAGGAACGTGGCAGCCACCAGCAGCGAGAAGAGGTGAGGAACCACTCTCCCCTTGAGCCCCGGGAGGGAGTACAGCCCCTGGGTGTGGGCCCAGTGCTGCTGATTTTGGACTCGGCCTCCAGAACTGTGAGAGAAGAAAACATTGTTTTAAGTCATTCAGTTTGTAGTAATTTTGTTATAGAAGCCACAGGAAACAAATAAAGAACTAATCAAATCTCTTTAATGTTTAAGCCTACTTGTGTCTGACATTTTGTTACTTGCAGCCGAAAGCAGCCTAGCTGATACACAATCGTCCACCTGCCCCCGGTCACCCTTACAGCTGAGAGGTGAACTCTAGAGAAATGCAAAGCCCCAATTGGGAGCCAGCCAGAGACTCTCCTGGTCTTTAGCTGGGAAAATAGGACTGCGGGGGTGGGGGCAGCATCAGATGGATCACAGACTCCAAGCAAAGGCATGATAGGAGTTTATTTACAGACAAGACACAGCAACCAGCACCCACTTGGGCTCTGACCAGGGGAGGTGGTAGACAAGACCCCAGATATATATAAATATACATATAGGTCCCAGCACCTTCAGCACCAGAACATTCCCCAGCCAGGTCCCTGCCAGAAGGACCAAGAGTCAGGCAGGATTGAGGACACAGAAAAGAGAGGGCCCCAGTCTTTGCCAGGTATCAGTGATCACCTGTTATGGTCCCCATGTCGGAGGAAGAAACTACCCTTGGCCTTGATGTGTGGACACTGAGGAGCATGAGGACGGAGAGACCCACTGGAGGCGCCCCCATTCCTGTGTCCAGCCTGTGCCCTCAATGCCAAGGCTACAGAAGCGAAGTGCCAGCAGGAGCAGCTTGGGGCATGGAGACACTGCAGGCCCCTCCAGGACCATCCAAGAGCCAGGCATGGAGGTGGGGTCCTAGGCCATGGCTGCCCATCACACAGGGGCCTCCCCCAGTTTGCTGGTGGCAGTCGTGACTCGCTTATTCTCCCGGAGATTTCGAAGGCGGGCGCTGAGGCTGCTGATCTCTTCCACGTAGGCCTGGGGCACCCACCCCTTCTCACCATCTGCCAGGCGGACCCCTTCCAGCCAGCCTAGGGACACACAGGCCAAGAACAACAGCATCAAAGGGGCACCAGGGCCAGGCCTGGAAGGGAACACCTCAGCCCTGATGCAAGCTTTGTCTGCACCCTTGGGGCCAAGGTGACATCATCTCAGCATCTCTCAGCTCCAGGAAGGACCCTGTCTCAAGCTGTCTTGTAGATGAACTTCTGACCTGTTTTTCCTGATATCCTCTGAAAGGGTATTTCCCACTCTTCCCCATCACTCTCAATCCTATATCTTTACAAGCAGGAAGTTCCTCCTCTCGTCTAACCTGATTCCCACATGCTGTGGCAGATCAACACTTGCAGAACCTTTCCCTGTGATATCTTAGTCATCTAGCTACCTCCTGCCCACCCGAGCCCCATCAGGGAGACTTTCCCAGGAGGCCCCCTCACCGTCACTGGTCCAGATCCTCACTGCCAGGATGTCAGTCTTCTCCAAGGTCAGCTCATCTGGGTGCAGTGCCTTGTATGTCCTAACACATTGAACCTGGGGGCAATCTGACAGCCCAAGGGAAGCTCAGGGAGTCCCAAGGGCAGGATGGCAGGGGCAGGAGCATGGGTAGGGCAGGGAGGGGAGTAGGAGGAAGTAAGGGGGTGGGAAGGTGGCCATTGAGGCTTCTATTCCTCTGCCACTCCCGTGCCACAGGCCCACGTTCAAGCAGGTGTACCCTCTGCCCACCCTGGCCGATCTCCTCTCCTACCCTAAACACAAGTGCAGGATTAATCCAGTCCCTCCCAGCTTCAGTTTCTGCCTCTATACCAAGGGCTGTCCCCTCCCCAGCTCAAGCCAACATCTTGCTTTTGACCTTCAGACCCCAACGTCCAACTGCCCCCAGATACCCCACAGAAAACAGTAACGGCCCTGCAATGTGCCCCTAACATTGCTCTGGTGCTCCCTTTGGCCCATCCTTCCCAACTGGGATTCAAGTTGCATCACTCCCCTGTTTAAAGCCCTCCAGGGCTTCCCAGTCCTCTTAGAATAAAATCCAAAGTCCTCCCTAAGCCCTACAAGGCCCTTCATGGTCTGGCATCGCCCCCTGCTAGCCTCGTCTTCTCCCCTCCACTTTCCCTCCCTACTCGCTCACAAAGCTCCAGCCACACCAGCCTCCCTGCTGTTCCTCACTCTAAGCTCCCTCCTGCCCCAAGGCCTTTGTGCTGGCTCTTCCTTCTGCCAGACGCTCTTCCCCAGATCTTTTCGTGACAACCTCTTCTCATCCTTCAGGGGTCAAATGTTAATTCCCAGGGACCTCCCCTGACCATCTGGGAGTAGGGAGCTTACCCCCACCCAGGTGGGACTCCTAGCTCAATCCAGAGCATCTACCCCCTTCCTGGCCCTCAGCTCTTTTCATTAGACCAGGTGGGCTGGTAGCATCCAAAGCCACAGACTGGGGGACCAGACCTGGCTTGAATCCCAGTTCTGCCACTTACTGGCTGTGTGACCAATTTACTTCACCTTCTGAGCCTCAGTTTTCTCAGATATGAAAAATGTCTACCTAGTAGGGTTGCCATGAGGATTAAATTAGATTTAATGCAAATACAAAGCCCCTAGCCCTGGGCCTGGCCTATGGCAGGTGCTCAGTGGGCATGAGTGCCCTTTCTTTCCCTTCACTACCTAAAGCTCAGCCCTAACTCCTCTGCTCAAAAGCCTCCATTAAGGCTGGGTGCAGTGGCTCACACCTGTAATCCCAGCACTTTGGGAGGCTGAGGCAGGTGAATCACTTGAGGCCAGGAGTTCGAGACCAGCCATGGTCAACATGGTGAAACCCTGCCTCTACTAAAAATACAAAAATTAGCTGGGCGTGGTGGCAGGCGCCTATAATCCCAGCTACTTGGGAGGCTGAGGCAGGAGAATTGTTTGAACCTGGGAAGTGGAGGTTGCAGTGAGCTGACATTGTGCCATTGCACTCCAGCCCAGATGACAGGGTGAGACTCTGTCTCAAAAAAAAAAAAAAAAAAAAAAAAAAAAAAAAAAAAAAAGCCAGACGTGGTGGCAAGTGCCTGTAATCCCAGCTACTCGGGAGGCTAAGGCATAAGAATCACTTGAACCCGGGAGGTGGAGGTTGCAATGAGCCGAGATGGTGCCACTGCACTCCAGCCTGGGGTACAGAGTAAAACTGTGTCTCCAAAAAAATAAATAAATAAAGGCCTCCAATAAGCCAGGCACGATGGCTCATGCCTGTAATCCCAGCACTTTGGGAGGCAGAAGGGAAAGGACTGCTGGAGTCCAGGAGTTTGAGGCCAGCCGGGGCAACATAGCAAGACCCTATCTCTACAAAAAATAAAAATAAAGGTGTGGTATCCAGGTGTGGTAGTGCATACCTGTGGTCCCAACTACTCAAAAGGCTAAGGCAGGAGGATCACTTGAGCCCAGGAGGTTGAGACTACAGTGATCCATGATCATGCCACTGCACTCCAGCCTGGGCAATAGAGCAAGACCCTGTCTCAAAAAAACCCCAAACAAACCTTCAATAGCTCCCTAGGGTCACTATAGGAAGGCTCTCTAGGATTAGGTCGCACCCTGGCTTACCAGCCTCACTTCACACCCAAAGGAGAAACTTTTATTCCAACTGAGCAGATCCCTCACCTGCCACCACCACCCCCACCACCCCTCATACCCTGGTTCCGGCTGCTTCTTGTCTTGTTTGCAACTGACGCAAAGATGGAGACAGACCCGGGCTCTGGTCTCGGCTCTGCTACTTACTGGCTGGGTGAACTTACACAAGTCCATTTATCTCTGCACCTCTCCTCTAACTTGTAAAACAGGGGGGAAATGGGAGGCTATGAAGGCTTTGTGATCTGTAGGATGCTGCCTGTGGACACAGAGTCCACCTGTGCTATGTAAGTTCTGCCCAGCCTTCGAGGTTCCTCAGAGCTACCCCTGACTGCCCCAGAAGCTGATCTCTCTCCCCACAGCCCTGCCAGCAACACAGCACCCAGGATGGGAGGGGAGGAGAGCGGGCGAGGGTCCGGCCCCGGGATGTAAGCAGCAGGGATGAGCTACTACCTTCTCCCTCACTGATGGCCTCCTTGTCCTCCTGGGGGCTGGGGGGGCACAAGGCTGAGATCCATCGCTGCTTCTCACTTCTAGGGAAGGGGGAGGCTGAGTTGTCACAACATGCAAAGTGCAGTTGCCCAGGGCAGGGTGCTGAAACCAAGGCTGGGGGAGCCAGACATGATGTCCAGGCCTAGGACCCAGGTCATGTCTGCCCCACCTCAGGGCCCACCCCACAACCCTGTTTCCAAGCCTGTGCCCCACCCAGCTCTGAGCATAACAGACCCAGAACCCCATGGATGCCAGCCCTACCCCCATCCTGCCTAATGCCACAGTCCTGAAGCCAGAGATAGCAGGGTGTGGAGGTTTATATCCAAGAGATGCCCAGAGGCTGAGGAGGAGGTGGCAGCCCCCCGACACCACCTGTGGGGCAGGCACCCCTGCTCTGGCCTCCAGCCCTGCCCTCTGCCCCTGTGTCCTCCCCAAGTCAGGGAAGAGTTGAGCACTCGGGGAGGAACAAGGCCAGGATGTCCCAGGGGTGCCCGTCATGGAGATGGGGAGCCTCCTCTCTCCCCATACCCAGGCCCACTCACTCCGTCCGGGCCCTCAGCAGGAATTGGTGCTTCATGTGCTGCCCGTGGAGGAGCTGGAGGAGGAACACGTGGCCAGGGATGCCCTGCAGCTTCAGGCTCAGGTCCCGCACCTGCAGCTCAGCCATCTTGGCATGGACGAAAACGGCAAACTTCCCTAGCCTGGAGGACCGGGGGAGGGGAGGTCAGCCTGGCCTGGGCCCTGGCTCCAGGCACCCACCCTCGGGATCAGGTGGGTTCTGACTGGAAGCGGGGAGAAGGGGTTGCCTGCCCTGCCAGCGTTCTCACAGGGTCCTGCTTCTGGATAGGGCGCTGCTAGTCCCCACAAGGAACCAAGAGCTCCTTCCCCGCTGGCTTGCTGGTGGAGGCTGGAGATGATGGAGACCAGTCCCTGAGCCCCAAACACGCTTTCGACCTTTCTATCTCTCTTTTTTTTTGTTTGTTTGTTTGTTTTTTTATTTTTTGTTTTGTTTTGTTTTAAGACAGAGTCTCGCTCTGTCTCCCAGGCTGGAGTGCAGTGGCATGATCTCAGCTCACTGCAACCTCCGCCTCCCAGGTTCAAGCGATTCACGACCTCTCTCCGAACCTCCCTCCCAAGTGTCTGTTCCGAAGAGCCAACTGGACAGCTCCCCTGAGGAGTGTCTAACTCTCTTCCAGTACATAAGCCCCACGAAGGCTGAGCCCCGTCTCTTTGCCACTGTATCTCAGTGTCTGATGATACTGCCTGACCCACAGTTTGGGCTCAGTAAGTACTTGGAGGCAGGATGGGTGGAGGGTGTTCCGTGGATGTCAACTCATTCAACAAAACTCGGCATCAAAAAAAACTCAGCTTCTCCCACTCCAAGCCAGATCCCCTTTACTGTTCTCAATTCCAGTGAAAGACCCCACCAGTTTGCCCAAGAGGAAACTCAGACATCATGCTCACCTCTTCCCTTTCCATCCCCCCTACACCCACCTTGTAGCTATGTCCTGTCTTTCCTCCTTGTTGTCCCTTGAATCCACTTATCCTGAAGTACCCTGCCACTTCTGGAGCATCTGCCCTCTCCTGAGCAACTGCAAGACCCTCTGGCCTCTCCCCTTCCAGTTCATCCTCCAAATTGGCCAGGAGCAAAATATCATCCCTCTGCTTAACCCTCCATGCTCCCTGCTGCCTCAGAAAAAGTCCAACCTCTCCACCATGACCTTCAACTTCCCTCTGCTGCCCTTCTCCTTTACAAATCCAGCCACATTAGGCTTCATCATTCCCAAACACACATTCCGCTCTTCTACACTACCATGACTCTGCTGTACTCCTGCACTCAAACTACCTGTCTACCTGGAAAACTCCTACTCATCCTTCAAAACCCAGCTCAAATGTCCTGTCCTCTATGAAGCTTTACTGATTCTCACTCCATACCAGGAACTACCGCAGTACACCCTTCCATCAAAATCGTGATGATATGGTTATCAGGATGTATTTTTACTGGTCTGAGAGCTCCTGTGAGCAGAAAACAAGTCTCATTCATATTTATGTCCCTAGTACTGGCCTGCTACAGAATAGAGATTCAGTGACTGTTTACTAAATGAACAAACAAATCAGGAATGAACTCTTCTTATAGCATAACATGTCCATCCTTTTTTTTTTTAAGAGATGGGGTCTCACTATGTTGCCCAGGCTAGTCTTGAACTTCTGGACTCAAGTGATCCTCTTACCTTGGCCTCCCAAAGTGCTGGGGTTACAGGTGTGAGCCACCGTGCCCAGCCCACATGTCCATCCTTTATCCCATTCACCTTATCCAGGTAGTCTTCTACCTCACTCCTCATAATAATCACAGCTAATACTGAGCAAGTGTTCACTGTGAGCCAGGCACGGTGCTGCCATCAGACAGAGCTGGCATCCTCCTGGCTCCCCCACCTACTAGCTCCATGATCTGAGAGAAACAGAGAAACCTATTTCCCAGGGAGGTATTTGGAGGATTAAAGGGAATAATTCATGTAGCATGCCTTGCACAGAGTAGGTACTGAGTAAATGTTGGCTTCTGGCATAGCTGTGACTCAGGGCAGAGTTGGGACTCCAGGGCTATGCTCTTAGTCTCTGCTTTTACTGGCTGAAGCTCACAGCATCTCCAAGTCCTCGGCATACAGTCTATCCCTTGATTCTCCCTTCTGAAACATGGACTTGTCTCACATCTCTGCCTTTGCTTCAGGAGCCTCCAAATCTCAGGGTGCCCTGGCAGCATACCCTGGCACAGGCAGGGGCTCCCAGGCCCAGGGATGGACTGGTCATAAGCCCAGTGGTGGGGAGGAAGAGAGCCTGGCTCCAGTTTACCTACCCACCCCTGACTGCCCCGACTCACTCCTTCCGCCGAGAGAGCAGCAAGCAGTCATTGAAGAGGTGGAGGTAGACTGCCTTGCTGGACAGCTTCAGCTTGGCAGGGGGTGCTGCAGGCAGTGGTGCCAGCTCTACCAACTCCCCATGCCGAACCAGCCAGCGGGCCTGAGAGATCAGCGGGAAAATCTAGAGGGATGGAGAAGGATGGGTCAGGCCCAGGGGCACCAGGCAGAGAGCACAGGATGGTAGATGGGAGGGTGTGGGCAGTGATGAACTGGCCTGAAGCCCCCAGGGCAAGGAAGAAACAAGAGCTGTCCCTTGGGGTCCCCATTCTGCTGGCTGCAGACACACACCTTGCCCTCAAAGTGGATCTTCTTGCTCAGGTGGATGAGTTCCTCTGTCCTCTTCATGGACTGTACGCTAGCATTGCACTCCTGCACCAGCTGGGGGAGCCGTGGGGAGGTCACCTGCAGCCCCTCAGCTCTGGCTCCCAGAGCCCAGCCTCAGACTCTTGCCTGGGGACCGGAGACTCTGACAGCTGGGGGCTGTTTTAGAGACATGCTGGGGGTCCAGGGGGGCCTCAGGAGCCAAGCAGCCCCTGCCCTGCCCAGCTCACCTCCTTGAGCGCATTGAAGGCCTTGGTGGCCATGTCTTCGTCTTCAGAGCCCTGTGCTGTCCGCTTCAGGATGTTCTGGAAGGTGGGATCAGCACAATGAGGCAGGCCTCATACTCCCCTGAGACCCGGCCCGCCCACAGGTGTATCTCCCTCGCCCAGCCCTCATTGTGGCCTGTCCCCTCGAGGTACCTCCACCAACATCTTGAGGCGGGTGATCCTCTGGAAGGGCAGGATGAGGAAGGAGGTAAGGGGCAGACGCTGGCACACGGGAGACTCCTCCAGGCGAGCCAGGATGCCAGGGAACCTGGGGTTCTCCAGGCTGGAAAATGGGGAGGGCTCTGGAATCACAGGTAGGCCGGAATTCCTGGGATCCACAACCCTGGCCATCCACGGGGTCCTCAGGGGGCTTCTCAGCACATCCTTACTGCCCTTTGGGGTTGCATTTCACCTTATCCTGGTCACAGAGATCTTTTCAGGGACCCCTCCCCTCCCAGAGTCACCTTGCATCACCCAGCCCTCAGTGCCTACACCTGCCTGAGACTCCCTCCACGCCCCCGCCCCTTTCAGAGTCCCCAGCCCTACAGCAGGCGCTGGTAGGTGCGCTCCTGGTAGGCCTGGTTGGTGACATAGGGCAGGTAGACTCGGCGGAAGGCCGGGCAGTGGTCCAACACCACGTCGCACACGCTGAAGCGCAGCACATCTGCCTCCAGCCGCTGCTCCAGGTCCTGCAGGAACCTGAGGAGTCAGAGCCAGAATGGAGACCCCAGATCTGGGAACTGGCCAACCACAGGCTCGGTCCCCACCCCGGGCCAGGCCAGACCACTTCTTCACCTCTCGCTGGTGCTCTTGACCTCGGGCAGTTTGGAAAACAGCCACTGCTTGTCCTGCGCCCCCAGACACTCGCTCAGCTCGGCAGAGCCTAAGAAGTGGCCCACAGCCACCGACAGGCTGTGGATGTAGGAGGCCTCGGACGTGATGAGCTCAAACTTGGCCTGAGGGAGGACGCACACGGGGTCGAAAGGGCCGGGCCAGTTCACCTCGGAGGCCCTGGCCTCGCATCCCCGGACCCCAGTACGCCACACCCCGCGCCCTCGCCCCTTCTCTAGCCCCACTCCTAATCTGGCACCGGGCGGGCCCGGCGACCCACCTCCCGCCGCGGGCAATTGTGCAAGCCCCGCTTGTCCTCGATCCCGCCCCTCCCCTAAGCCCCGCCCCGACGCGTTCTTCCCAGAGCCCACGCCCACCCCCAGGTCCCGCCCCTGATCCTTGCCCCGCCTTGTTCCGCGCCCACCAGGCGTTTGCACTCCCAATGGCTCCGCCCTTCATCCGGCCCTGTCCTATCCTAGGCTTCGTCCCGCTGGCTCCGCCTGGCTTCGTCCCGCACCCAAGCCTGGCTACCCTCGCCTCCCGCTCAGCGGCTTGCTGTCCTCGTGTAGTCGAGTCCTAGAGCCAACCTTCCGCGCGGACAGTCGCGCCAGCAACCCCCTTTGTGTGTCCCCCTCCCTCTATGGCCCGGTTCCCGCTAAGTCCCCGGACCGCGTACTCCCCTGCCCGCCCCCGCCCCGCCGGGTCCCCGCGCGCGCCCACCTCCTGCAGCTTGCAGTCCCGCAGGCTCAGCGTGGCCAGGACGCCGCTGCCGCGTACGTCGGGGATATCCTGCCACAGCGAGAAGGTGGAGCCTCGCGCCGAGCGCTGCGCCCGGAAGGAGCTGCTGGGGGAGAGGTTGGCGCGCGGCGGCCCCGGCCCCTCCTCTGCGCCCTCGGCCTCGTCCCCCGGGCCCTCCTCCTCGCGCTGCTGCCGCCGCAGTTCGCGGGCGCTGGCCACGTCGCTGTATTCCTGATAGAGGACGGCTGGGGGAAAGACGGGCGGGCGAGAGCGTGGGGCGCCCGCCAGCCCCTGCCCGGCTTTTCCCCGGTTCCCTGAAGAGCCGGCGTCACTTAACCTTTGCCGCGGTTCGGATATCTGGACACAGTGAATGCATTCATTCATTCATTCCATAAACAAATTGAGCACCTACTGCGTGCTAGATACCGACAGTTCCATTCTCCGTTTCTCACTCGATCCCTACCTCTCAACTCTCCAAACCCCCTTTTCCCCGTTTCCACACCGCAGCCCCTTCCTCCATTACCTCCTCCCAGGGACCCCCCTCCCACGTACAGTTAAGGAGGAATCGAGACTGGCGCCGCTCGTTGGTGCTCCTGGACCCCAAAGGCGGCTCTTCCTGTGTGTCTAGCCTAGGAAAGAGAGAGCGTCACGGCCCTTGTTCGCCTGCACCCTGTCTCGGACCCAAGCCCAAACGGGAGGTGGTACCTGGGCTCGGACCAATCGCCATGGTCCTCTCGTGAGTCACCAGGGGCTGGCCGCGACACCCGGTCCCCGCTCGTCTCTACGCTTCGAGCCTCCATTCCAGATGCTTTCCCTGGAGAGGGCGAGAACTGAGGGTGGGGGGGTCCAGAGAGTGGGCCTGGGGCCTGGGGCCTGGTCCCCGGCCCGGGCACCCTGACGGCCTCAGGCGGCCGGTGAGTGGGCATCCCCCACCCCCACCCCCACCCGGCATCTGGCTGCCCTCAGGGCCCATGGGAGGAGCTGGTACCTTCCCGGGCTGCTCCAGTGCCTGACCCAGAGATGGGTGCCCGGGCTGCTGAATTCCGCCCCAGGCGCAGAGAAGAGTGCAGCCGGGTCATCAGCTCCGAGGCCGAGAAGCGCCTCCGCTCAGGACCTTCGAGGCTCACTCGGGTGGACCCAGACAGCTCCACCCTGGGCTCCTCTGTGCTCAGGGCCTGCTCTTGCACTACCTGGCCAGGCTCTAGGAAGACAGCGTGGGCCTCGGGGCAGCCGGGGACCTCTTCACGCTGGTACACCCGCATCTTGCGCCCTAGGGTTGGGGGGCAAGGAGTGAGAGCACGGGCTGGGGTCTCCCCCAACCTCCTCCCTGCTGCTGCCCCTGGCCCTGAGCACCTGGGGAGGTTTAGGCACCATGCCCAAGGGAAGGGCCTGTGTTTCTGCTAGCATCTGGTCCCCAGAGCCCTGGGGTCCCCGAGAGGGGTAAGGAGAGCACAGGGCCTGGCTGCAGTAGGCAGAGGGATCAGGCTGCCCAGAATGGTGACTCACTCACTGCATAACTTGGACAAGTCACTTGCCTTCCCTGAGCCCCGCTAGTTTCCTTATCACTAATCTACCACTTGTCCTGACTTTTGGGGGAACCTTGGGACATAAAGGTTAAGGAGCTGCCTAGCCCCTCCCCTATCCCCCCCACTGTGGCACCCACACCCGCCTCCCCCAGGGTGACTCACAGGCAGACTTCTTCTCCGAGCCGTGGCTGGCCCGGCGCTGTGGCTGTGTGTGTTGGGGACTCCAGGGTCCCTCCAGAGCTGGGGGCTGGGCACCAGGACAGTGTGGCCAGCTGCCAGCCCTGCTGGGTCGCATCCCCCCACTGGTGATCTCTGTGTCTGAGCCTCCTGGGGATGATGGCCATAGCAACCCTTGGAGAGGGGCAGGGGTCCCCAGGGACCAGCGGCTGCCAGAAGCCCGAAGCTCCTCCGGGGCAACAGGGAAAAGGTCCAGACACACTGGGCTCGGGGGCTTCAGGGCAGGCAGCTCTGCAAAGGACAGGCTCTCCTGCTGGCACACTGCTACAGGGCGGCGGGCAGTGCCAGGTGGCCCAGTCAGGTGGGGCTGGAGGGTAGCAGGTGGCCCACAGTCCATTCCTCTTTTGCTCTGCCACCCACCTGGCCCTGCAGAAGAGAAGATATCAGACCTAGACAGAGGACAGTGGGGCTGGCCAGTAAGCCACCACCCCTGGAGGCCTGGACAAACCCCTGTGTACACTTGTGTGCACACATCTCCACAAACACACTCACGTTTAATTATATAGAAATAGCTGATACTTGCTTGGCATTGCCTGAATGATAGGCCAAGTACTTTACACATACTATCTCATTTAATCCTCACAAAAACCCTGTGAGTTAATGCTCTTATTATCCCCATTTTATAGGTGAGGAAAGTGAGGCACAGAGAGGTTATTTGGTAAATGGTGGAGCCAGGATTCTAACCTGGCCGTTCTAGCTTTGAAATTGATGATTTTAACCACCTTGTACTTCTCTAAAACACACTGACATGTCACCAGACATGGAAATACATACATTGTCACACACATCCATGTCCCAACATATACATCCACACTACATTTTTTCCCAAGTATAGAATGACATGTACACTTTCATAGATACAGACATTTCAAACTCAGGCTCACACAGTCACAGACACACACATTTTTACACAACCGCATACATTCACAGACAACTCCTCACATACACGCTGACCCGTCCGATATTTACACAGGCACCCGAGATTTCTCACCCTCCTGTTCCCTTCACATGCACACCCCAGGATGCAGACACACACCAGCCCACAGGTCCTTGCTTTGATGTTTCTCCCCCCATCCCCCTGACCCTTGCCCAGAGTTGCGGCCTTCGGCGCTGAGTGGTGCCCACACCCATGCCAAGTTGGCTGGGAGGGTCATGGACTGACAGGCAGGCCACCACCCAGATCAGGCAGGGGCCCTCCCGAAGTTCAGGGAGGTGCCCCAGCTCCCCCCGCTTGGAGTGAAAGAGGGGCTGTTCCCCACCCCAGCTTCCAGCCCCTGGGTGGGCCAGGCTGGATGGGTCCTTTCTGGGCAGGAAGTTATCCCTGGGGAGCCAGCCCTCCGATCGGGGCAGGCCTGATGATCTGAGAGGCCCAAGCCCCCGCAGCTCTTGCCCTGTGGCCCTCTGCCAGCATCCCTCCTACAGCCCCTCACCTCTCTGGGCCCAGGCCCGCTGCTGATGCTGTTTGGCTGTTCCGGCAGGGGAAGCCCTCTCTCTGCCCAGCTGGCTGGGGGAGATCCCACCCAGACAAAGAGTTTGATTCATCAAACCCTGTGGTGAGGCAAGCCGGGAGGGAGGGAGGGAGCAGGCAGCGGGCTGGGCGGGGGCCTACCCTAGCCTGGCCTCGCTGTGGGCAGGCCGGGCAGCCAGGACCCCCCAGAGGCCCCCTCAGGCCAAAGGGGCAGTGCCCAGCCTGGCAGGACCAGGACAGCCAGGAAATGAAGACTGAGAGAGACCTAGAGAAACAGAGACCACTTAGCCAGTAACTCAGAAACCAAGACCCCAAGACATTCAAAAACAGAAAAACCACAGATGCTGAGACATTCAGGGACCCAGAGATGGAGACAGAGACACTGACAATTTCAGGCCAACGAGATCCTCAGAGACACAGATGAAGCCCAGAAAACCCAGGGAGACAGATGGACAAACATTTCATGCCCGTGGGCTGCCAGTCTAGTGGGAGAGCCAAAAACGAAAACAGTTACAATCCAGGTTGGCAAGAGCCAAGCCAGAGGAACCATCAGAGGAGGGTGCTGGGCTCAACTCAACCTGGGTATTCCAGGAAGACTTCCTAGAGGAGGTAATAGGTAACTGCTCCATGGCTGAAATACCTAGTGCACTTAGAGAGAGAGCCTTGGGCTGAACAGTGACAGTGTCAGTCACTATTGGAGACAGGGAGGGAGAAGAGGACCCAGTGAGAGATGGCTGGGTCTATGGCAGGCCCCAGTCTCTCTGCACAGCTTCTCAACTGCTTCCCCCTGCTCCCTTCACCTCGCTGTCTGGGAGGGTGGGAAGAAGGGGACTGGCTGTTCCAAAGGGGTCCTCTCTACGGTGGCCACTCTGGCTTGTACCATCAGCCTCTGTCCCTCTAGCCTGAAAAGTGCCCATCTGAACAAGTCTCCCTAAGCCTCAGTCTCCTCATCTGGCAAATAGGATAGTATTTTTATTATCATCAGTCTTTCTCTAGAGAGAAGGCGGCTCAGGCCTTCACACAGATGGGGAAGATGATGGAGCGAGGCTGAGACACACATTATATTGCAGGAGTGTGCGGAAGGAGGCCTCTGCCCACAGACAGTTCTCTTTCTCTGCAGGAATCAGGAGTCCTCGACACAGAAGTCCCGCTTGCTTCTGGGGGCACACATGTGCAGGCATGTACACATGCCCCCTGCCCCCTTGTATGCTGGGAGATTCTAGCACTTGGGTTCTGGAAGCCTCTGGAGGGCAGGGAGGGACCCTCTCTCCCATGATTCGCAGGGATAAGTAGGCAAAACATTGAGGCTTTGCAGCAGGAGCACCCCCAGTTAAGGCCGCAGAGGAGAAGGCTAGGTGAATGTGGGGAGAGGGGACATAGAAGGCTTCCCGGGGAGATGAAGCTGGAGGCAGGTCCCTAGCGGGGAACTCAGGAGTGTGTCAGCCTCCACCTATGCTCAAGCCAAGGGGTAATAAGAATGACCCATCTAGCTGGGATGCCAGCCCTGTGGCCCTCCAGGGGTTTGGCCCACCCAACCTCAATGCTCGGGAGCTAAGAGGGACAAGCTGTGTTCATATTGTGGTAGCTCATCTCTGTTAGAAAAAACAAACAAAAACCTCAGAAAGAGAACTGGCCCCAGACAGCAGGGACATTACCTTCCCAAGGCACGATCACAGGATAGAGACTCTAGTGTCTACTAGGCAAGGGCCACTCTGGAGCCCAAAAAGAATAACCTCCGCCCAAGCTTCGATGCCCAGTGTTGACACTGACCAGCTGTGTGGCCTTAGGCAATTCACAGCCCATCCCTTGGCCTCAGTATTCCCATCTGTAAAGTGGCTCCTAAGGGACTGCACCACCACCTAATGCCCTCTCTAAGAAACATGTCTCATCATAAATGTCTCTGGGCCAAGAAGGATGGGCAGGGGCCGAGGAAAGTACCCTTGGTGGGTGCTGCTAATTACAGAAGACGATGGGCCCACTTAGCAAGGCTGCCAGAGAGTCCCTGGACACTACCGTGATCAGAAAAAGCATTTCTGGCCTCCTGTACCTAGCTTTTCCCTGCCCCCTCCCGGGTGCCCCTTGCCTTGCTGCCCAGGAGAGCTGGTACCCTGCCAGGGCCTCTCTGCCCTTTAAGGAATAAAGCCAGGTGGGAAGTCATGGCTGGAAAGGGGATCCAGGCCAAGTGGTTCACTGAGCCCCAGAAGGCCATACTGGGTCAGGGCCAGGATCAGAGACCAGGCAGGCAGCACAAAGGGCTCACTCAGTGGGGAAAACTGGCGGGAAGAGAATGGGACTGCTGGCACCCAGGTGGGGCCCTACCTCAGCCAGGGAGCTCCGTCCAGCTGCCAGCACGGTCCAGGGCTCCGGGACACCCTGGGGGCTCTAGGGTTGCAGCCAAGTCCTCAGGGGGCGATGTCAGCATGTCAGCATGGCCCCAGAGCCGAGCAAGGCAAGCTCCTGGGTATTGTGCGGGGCAGGGAGGGGGAGGTGAAGGAGGAGGGAACCTTGCAGAGAGAGGCAGGCGGCTGTCTCAACGTGCCTGCTCCCCACCCCCCTTCCCCAGAACCGGTTTGGCTAGTCTGGGGTACAAGAGGGGGGCTGGAACAATGGGAGTCCTATGCCCAAGTGAGGCTCTAAAGGACCCTACACCCAAGTCCTAAAGACGGGGGAGGCAGTGCTTCTGCTCCTAGGAGACAGGTCACCACTCTTCTGGAGCTTCCCAAACATGAGCATGCTCAGGGAACTTCTTGGAGCTGGGGAGCATCCTGGGAGCTTCACGGAGAGCCTCCCAAGCCCTGCACTCCTCAGGCACCCTGAGAACCCTGATGACCTTCTCTGATCCTATTACTACATCTATCAAATTGGAACACTTATCCCTATGATTGGGAGACAGACATCAATCCTGAAAGTTGACGATGTGA
This sequence comes from Pongo pygmaeus, assembly GCF_028885625.2. Classification (NCBI taxonomy): domain Eukaryota; kingdom Metazoa; phylum Chordata; class Mammalia; order Primates; family Hominidae; genus Pongo; species Pongo pygmaeus. Next base: position 214,816,455 of record NC_072373.2, on the reverse strand, counting down.
CATCTGGCATCATCCTGGATGGCCTCTCCTCATCTAGTACAGCCACTGCTTGCAAATCCCCATCCTTTCCCACTGCCTGGAATGACCTGCCCCACCATCTCCAGTGGCCGCCTCCACCATGAAGCCTTCCCAGACTATACCAATTGAGCCCTCAATAAACCAAGTCAAATAGCCAAGTCAAACCGCCTCCAATAAGAAGGGCATGCTCTATGCCCGGCATGCAATCTTCCCAACCCTGTGGAAGGGGAAGCTGCATTTTTCCCCTAATTCGACCTGCCATCTGTTTGAGCTCCCAGCAATTGCCAGGCACCTAATATTAATATGCAGATGTGTACACATACTAATACTCATGAAGCTAACTTATTGTTCACCTACTAGGTGCCAGGCACTGTCCTGAGCACTTCACATGTATTTACTCATTTAATCTCCACCATGACCCTGTCAGGTAGATACTGCTGCCACTTCTCAGGTGAGTACAGTTGTCCCTTGGTACCCAGAATCTGTGGGGAATTGGTTCTAGAACCTTCCCATACCAAAATCCATGGTTGCTCAAGTCCCTTGTATAAAATGTCATAGTGTTTGATATAACCTTTGTACATCCTCCAGTAAATTTTATTTTATTTTATTTTATTTATTTATTTATTTATTTATTTTTAAGATGGAGTCTTGCTCTGTCACCCAGGCTGGAGCAAGTGGTGGGATCTCAGCTCACTGCAACCTTTGCCTCCCAGGTTCAAGCAATTCTTCTGTGTCAACCTCCCCAGTAGCTGGGATTACAGGCGCATGCCACCACACCCTACTAATTTTTTTTATTTCTGGTCAAGACAGGGTTTCACCATGTTGGCCAGGCTGGTTTTGAACTCCTGACCTTAAGTGATCCACCCGCCTCAACCTCCCGAAGTGCTGGGATTACAGACATGAGCCACCGCACCCAGTCTATTTTATGTATTTATTGTCAAAAAATAAATAAAATAAAATGTCCTCAAGTGAGAGGGTCTCACTCTGTCATCCAGGCTGGAGTATAGTGGTGCAATTACAGGGCTCACTTGCAGTCTCATCGACCTCCTGGGCTCAGGTGATTCTCCCACCTAAGCCTCCTGAGTAACTGGAACCACTGGTGTGCACCCCCACACCTGAGTAATTTTTGTATTTTTTGTAGAGATGGGATCTCACCAGGTTGCCCAGCCTAGTCTCAAACTCCTGGGCTCAGGCGATCCACCAGCCTTGGCCTCCCAAAGTACTGGATTTATAGACATGAGCCACCATGCCCGGCGCTCCAGTACAGTTTAAATCAATTCTAGATTACTTATAACACCTTAATACAGTGTAAATGGTATGTAAATAGTTGTTATCCTGTAATGTTTTTAATTTGCATTATTTTTTATTGTCATTATTTTTGGGTTTTTTTGTTTTTATTTTCATTTTCCATGCATTGTTGGTTGAACCCAAGGATGCAGAACCTGAGGATATGGGGGGCCAACTAACAAGTTAAGGCATGAGCATTATCCCTTTGAAATCTCTCATCAGTTCTATGAAGTCCCTATTTTACAGATGACATTAAGGTTTAAGAGATTAAATAACTTGCCCAGGGTCACACAGCTAATAAGGGGCAGGACTAGTATTGAAACCCAGGTCTGGCCGGGCACAGTGGCTCACGCCTGTAATCCCAGCACTTTGGGAGGCCAAAGTGGGTGGATCCCCTAAGGTCAGGAGTTCTAGACCAGCCTGGCTAACATGGTGAAACCTGTCTCTACTAAAAACACAAAAATAGTCTGGGCACAGTGGCTCACACCTGTAATCCCAGCACTTTGGGAGTCTGAGGCCAGCGGATCACGAGGTCAGGAGTTTGAGACCAGCCTGGCCAACATGGTGAAACTCTGTCTCTACTAAAAATACAAAAATTAGCCGAGCGTGGTGGCGCACACCTGTAATCCCAGCTACTCGAAAGGCTGAGGCAGGAGAATCGCTTGAACCAGGGAGGTGGGGAGGCAGAGGCTGCAGTGAGTTGAGGTCACACCACTGCACTCCGGCCTGGGTGACAGAGCGAGACTCCATCTCAAAAAAAAAAAAAAAAGAAAAGAAACCCAGGTCTGTCTGACCCCACCACCAACCTGAGTCCTTCACCACTGCCTGGTACTGCCTCACCAGGCTTTTAGGAGGGTCTCGTGGTGAAAAGTGTGTGAAAGTGTAATCCGGGGTGTCTCGGCTGACCTAACTAAACTCTTATTGGTCTTATTATTCATACACTACAGGCTCGGAATACACAGCAGAGGTTTCATGGCCCATGTCCTAGTCCCCCAGAGTATTTATTTATTTATTTATTTGACGGAGTTTTGCTGTTGTTGCCCAGGCTAGAGTGCAATGGCTCGGCGCACCCTAATCTCCGCTTCCCGGGTTCAAGCAATTCTCTTGCCTCAGCCTCCTGAGTAGCTGGGATTATAGGCATGAGCCACCACGCCCGGCTAGTTTTGTATTTTTAGTAGAGACGGGGTTTCTCCATGTTGGTTTGGCTGGTCTCGAACTCCTGACCTCAGGTGAGCCACCCTCTTCGGCCTCCCAAAGTGCTGGGATTACAGGCGTGAGCCACCGCGCCCGGCCCCAGAGTATTTTCCTTAGCTGCCAACCGACGGCCATTAAGTTCAGAGTGATTAGGGTCCCTCTGCTCCCCCATGTTCACTTTGGCTCCCTAGAGCATTGCCACATAGTGAGGAGACACTGCACCGTGTGGGTGGGGACCAGGTGGCCGTGGAGAGGTGGCAGGCTGGGACGCAGAGACAGGTTTATTGTCAGCATTGCACAGAGGCCAGGAGGCAAGGAACACGGAAGGGTAGCAATGCAGGTCTGGAGGTCTCCAGGGAACTCCAATCCTCTCATCCAACTCCCGGACCGGCCTTGGGACACTGCCCAGACGCGTAACTGGAAGCCAGAGGACCCCATCCTGGTGAACCTCGGGTCCTGGAAGGGCAGCCCTGCCTCACTCGCCCCTGCGTCCTGGACGCCCCTGCGTCCCCTTTGCGGACATAGAGCATAGCTTGGTCAGGCTGAGCAGGCTGGCTCTCCAGAACAGAGCCCCCAACCCCAGCTTGCAGATAAAGTAGAAAAGGGGGCTTGGCGGGGGCGGAGCTTAATGATGGGCGGGAAAAGGCGGAAACTACAGGGAGTCCAGCCAATCCCTCCAATGGGCGAGGCCAAATAAGGGGGCGGGGCTAGAGAGTGCTGAACTTGAGAGGGCTGAGCTAAAGCTTGAGGGCAGGCCAAGGGGCGTGGTCATTATGGTCATTATGGTGCGGACGGGGCCGGGCTCCGCCTGCCTTGCTGACTGAAACAGCATCTCCCGGTTGTCTGCCACCGCCTGCTTGGCCAGGTAGCGCTCGCGCGGTTATCTTGGTAGCCAGGGCTGGCACATCGGGCACGAGCTGGGCGTTGGGGCACAGGAAGAACACTACATTCTGGGGAGAAGGGGGCCAAAAAGAGAGAATGATTGCCTTAGCGATCTTAACTCATGGAGCGCTTACCCTGCGCCAAACCCTAATCTGAAGGTTTTCCGGATATTAATTCATTTAATCCACACAACTCTATGAGCTGGGGGTAATTTCTACTCCACAAGTGAAGAAACAGAAGCAGAAAGGGGTTGCCATTTGCCCAAAGACATAGAGGTATGATTCGAACCCCTTAACACTAGGAACCCCGTCAGGGCAGGGCTTGTAAAAGAGCAAAGCTGGTGGGAGAGTGCTTCCTCTTTTTTCTCCTTTCTCTTGCCAAGAGATAATATTATTATTATTTGTGATATTAATTCGTTGGGCACCTACAACATGCCAGGCACAGTGCAAATGCTTGACACCGAACCTTCATAACGACCCTATGAAGTAGATCCTATTATATAATATATCCCGATTTCCAGCCGGTCGGCGGCAGAGCCTGAACTTGGAACCAAGTCTGTCCAAGACAGATGGCTGAGCCTACCTCGAAGGCGATAATGAAGCCCAGATGCACGGCCAGCAGCTTCCAGTAGAAGAGGGCGAGGTTCACCCCCACGTCGCGAGGGGCCTTGTATCTGGGTTGCGGGGTCTGGAGAGGCTCTCGGATCTCGACTCCGAACCCCGCATTTCCTTCCCTCCTCCTCCCTAGAATCTGGCCCTGCCCGTTCAGCCAGTACCCTAGCCGGCTCCGCACATCTGTCCGGGGCAGAATCAGCTCACTGCACCCCAGCCAGGCCCCACCCGACCCGTCCAGTTTCGGCTCCCGGCTTCCCAGCCAGGCCCCGCCCCTCCCTCCTCAGCACCTGCCCCTCCCAGACTGGCCCCGCCCACCAAGGCTCAGCACCCGCCCCCTCCCAGGCCGGCCTCCCTCACCAAGGGTCAACGCCGTGCTTCCCAGACAGCCCTGCCCCTCCAGCCTCAGCGTCCCGCCCACCAAGGCTCAGCGCCACGCCCCTCCCAGGAAGGCCTCGCCCACCAAAGCTCAGGGCCCCGCCCCTCCCGCCGCGCCCCTCCTCCCCAGCCTGAAGGGCAGTATGTTTGCTCTGGGCCAGGTAGGCAGGGGGCGCGGGTGCCAGCGTGAAATTCACAAATCCGTGCAGCTGGGTGTGGTGTTCGTACTGTTACAGGATATGCGGCAGGAAGTCCGAGATGAAAGCGAGACGAAAGCCTGCAGAGCCAGAGGGCCTTCAGAGCCCAACCCCCTAACTCACTCCAACTCGGATCCAGACCCCCTTCCGTGGCAGGATGAGCCTTTGGCCCGGGATCCTGGCCTCCTCTCCCCTATTTCCCAACCTCTGACCCGGATTTCCTTCTCCAGCCCTACATTTCCGTATTCCTGAACCCCCTTCCCCAGTCTCTGAGCTCCATCTCCCCCGCCCCCTTCCCCTGTATTCCCTTCATCTACCTCACTCCCATTCACGGTGACCTCAAGGTGTACCACGGCCTCCAGCAGGAGCAGTCAGATCCAGATGTCCAGCCGCGCCCAGCCACTGGTCGCTGGTACTTGCACAGGAACTTGTGGGCGTCCAGTCCGATCTCTACCCAGTTGTTGAGCAGAGCAAACAGGGGTGCCAGCAGGAAGGCTCCCACAAAGATGGTGATGAACCCAAACTGCAGCTCTGGCAGGCAGGGAGTGTCAGGCCCGGGGCCACCTCCCCTGCTGTGCCAGGCCCCCAGGGGCCCCACTCATGCCCAGGGCACACGCTGCTGAACGACTGCTCCTCCATCCCTGGGTATTCATCAAACAGGCCCTGGCACTTGACGAGCTCATAGTCCTTCCTTCTCCCAGTGCTGCAGCTCCTGCCTGATCTGGGTGTCCCTCTGCCCTGCCAGCTGCCACTTCTGCCACCAAGCCTTCAGCTTCCTGGGGGCAGGAGGCAGGGAAACCAGATAATGATCATAACAGGACCTTGTGCTAGGAACTGCCACTTCTATCACCAGCACCCCTTAGAGGCAGGCACCATGATGATTTCCACTTTATTGATGAGGAAACACACCTGGAGAACTTGCCCCAGGCTCCCCAAATTGTAAGTGGTGGAGCCGGTGTTCAAATCCAATCTGTTAGACTCGAGTCCAGTGCTCTCAACTCTGCGCTTCCCACCTAGTCATTCTTGGTCTCTGGAATATCACTGCCCCTGAAAAAAATAGTAATAGAAAGCCCTCCATTTGCAAAGCTTTTTTCTGTTGAACGCCTCATAATCCCCTCAACTCTCTTGGAGAGGTATTATTGTCCCCATTGTACAGATGAGGAAACTGACGCTCAGAGAAGAAACTGACGCTCAGAGAGACACAAAGCCATTCAGCTCACAAGAAGCAGGGCTAGGACTTGTGCCTGTATCTTCTGTCCCAGTAAAGGGGTTTTCTGCTCTGCTCTTATAAAAGCCCTCTGAAAGGCCTGATTAGGCCCAGCCTTGTCCCCCGTTCTTCCCCCAACACTCGCAGCCCAACAAATTCTTCCATGTGGCTGAGCAGCTGTTTGCCCACCATGATGATGATGAGCTGCTGGGTGACCTGAATGTGGCAGCCACCAGGGCCGCACTGTTGTTGGCAGACACAGAGCACATTACTCAGGGCTTAGGGGCTGCATAGGGGTTACCCTACCTCCCTGCTGGTGCAGAGAGTTGGCCACCTGCTCCTCCTACCCACTTTGGAGGCCCCAGAGGCAGATCCTACCCCTGCCAGACCTGAGGTTGTGATGACTACCCCCTAACCCCTAAGAACCAGCAACCCAGGGGTACATAATCACATGCTCACTCTGCATGCCGAGCAATGTGCCATACTGACCGGGGTATCCCACAAACCTGAGGGCCCCCTGCATCTGTGGGTAATGTGCTCTCCCTCTCTGGAGCCAGGCTGCAGCTAAACTCCATGCTGAGGCTGACCCCCTCTCCCCACTGCTCCTGGTCCTCTGGCCACCCCCTGAATTGACAGCTAACCCTGCTGACAGAGCTGATGGGACCTTGCCTACCCTACTAGGCCCCAGGGGTCTGCTGGGACCATGGCCTAAATCTACTTACTGCTCAACCCATGATCAGCTAATGCAGCATTTATGGCCCAGGAAGATGGCGTCATTGTGCTGGGCAGTGGGCTCTTTTGGTGACCATCCCTCCCAACCCATCAAATGACAATGGCAATTACACAATAACAGCACCTCCTGAGAGTCCAGCACTTTATGACTCCTAACCAGATCTTATTAAAGACTCAATGCTTCTAGGAAAAAGGACCAGCTCTGATTCATTTCTGTGTCCCTAGCATCCAACCAACGGTGCACAGCAGGAAGGCCCCCAAAAGATGGTGATAAACTCAAACTGCAGCATTGGGAGGTGGCATTGTCAGGCCTGGGGCCACCCAGTGAGGGCTGTAGGACAGACTGAATGCAGGTGTCAGATTTTCACAGCTGTGCAATGATGTGCCCATAAATTACAGTTGATAAGACTCTAGCCCAGGGAAATCAAGAACCAGCTTCAAGGTCAATAACAAGACCTGGGTAGGAACAAATCTGGAGCCCAAAGGGTGCTGCTGCTTTGCTGGGCTGCTTCCTTGGGAGGCAACAGCCCTAAAGCTGGGGTTTGGGGAGTGGTCCTCACCTGCCTTTGAAGAATGCCACGTAGAAGGGAGAAGAATAGAAATTGACAAACTGAAAATGAAAATGAAGGCATTTTCACGGAGGGTCTGGATTCTATGCATCTCTGGACAAAGGGCAGAGCTGGTCAGAATTCTATTGGGCGCAAGGAGGCAGGCATAGCCCATCAGGTCAGCCCCTATGCTCTTGTCCTTAACCTACCAACCCCTAATGCCAGCCATGTGTCCCTGGCCACTCTCGCTTGAGGGTGACTGGAGACACCAGACTCCAGTTCCCAGATGACGCAAAGATAGCCTTGCAACGCATTACCTGGTTTTAGAGGAAGACGAGGCCAGGCACGGTGGCTCACATCTGTAATCCCAGCACTTTGGGAGGCCGAGATGGGTGGATCACTTGAGGTCAGGAGTTTGAGACCAGCCTGACCAACACGGTGAAACCCCGTCTCTACTAAAAATACAAAAATTGGGCGGGTGTGGTGGGCCATTACCGGGAGCCCATCCATTGGTGGGATGAAAAAAACCTGAAGATGCCCACATTAGGCCTGGAGCCTGGAACAGTGCTCTCACCCTCCATTGCCCCAAAGGACATTCGCTTGGGTCATGAGCACAGACTTGCCAGTGTGGAACATTGCAGTGCTGATGATGCCATGGTAAATTATGACAGATACCAGGAAAATCATCACCACACAGAGCTGGGGGCCAGGAGAGAGGGCTGTCAGAGCTGGAGAGTGGACTGCCAAGGTTCCAGTGCACCCACCCTGGAGGAGCCAGTCCTTCCAGAGCAAAGGCCCAGTGTCCCCTCACCACAGTGAGGATGGCTGCAGAGCTGGTGAGTAGGCGGGAAAGGCAGCTGTGCGGTTGGAAGTAGGGCTCCTTCAAGCCTGTCACTGGGTTCTGGGTCATCTGCAGGGCCAGGGTAGCAAACTGTAGATGTGGGCACTCCTATCACAGGGGGCAACAGAAATGTGCATCCCAGGGCCAAGAGGCTGGTACCATGATCCTAGGATAGGGGAAGCCCCCCACCTTTTTCTGACTGTAGAGGGAGCTCTGGAAGTACAGGAATGGGTTCTAATTCATTTTTGGTTTTGCAGGGCCTTTTTCCCCAGGACATGGTTAAAAGCATGTAGATGGATGGCTAGATGGATGGGTGGGTAGACGGAGAAATAAACAGCAAATGAGTGGACATGTGGAAAAGGGATAGATAGACTGATGAGTAAGCAGGCAGTAGGCTGACAAACGGGTGGGTAAACTGGGCAAGCAATCAGTAAATCTCTATAGTTTATTCACAAGTAAGTGGGTAGACAGGCAGGTGGGTGGAGGGATGGATGGATGGCCAGGTGAGTGAGCAGATAAAAGTCTAGTGGGATGGTTGATGGACATGAGGATGGATGGATGGATGGATGATGGATGGTTAGGTGAGTGGGCAGATGAAAGTCTGGTTGGATGGTTGATGGACATGAGGATGGATGGATAGATGGATGGATGGGTGGATGGATGGATGAATGGAGGATAGACAGCTAGGGAGGTGAGCGATGAAAGTCTGGTCGGATGGTTGAGGATTGATGAATGGATGAATGGATGGATGAATGGAGGATGGGTGGATGATTAGGTGGGTGAGCAGATGAAAGTCTGGTGGGATGGCTGATGGACATGAGGATGGATGGATGGTTAGGTGGATGAGCAGATGAAAGTCTGTTTGAATGGTTGACGAACATGGGAATATTTGGATGAATGGATGAGTGGGATGGGTGCATGGGTGGATAAATGGATAAATTTACTAGTTTAGTCAATAACTATTAACTGTGTACCACTCTGCAATAGATACTGAATATGCCATAGTGAACAAACTGGAGAAGATCCATGCCCTAATGAAGTTTACAAACTAGTTTGCGAGACAGAGGTTAAATGAATGAACAGAGACATATGTATGTCCTATGAAGGAAAACTTTTTCATGGATGGTCACTCTGAAGAAATGACACTTTAGCTATGACCCAAAATGTGAAAAGGTGCTAAAGGGACAGTGGAGAGAAGCTTTCTGGGGAGGGAACAGTGGGTGCAAAGGCAGGGCCACTCTTTTTCTTTTTTTTTTTTTTTTTTTTTTGAGACAGTTTCAATCTGTCCCCCAGGCTGGAGTGCAGTGGCACGATCTTGGCACATTACAACCTCCTCCTCCCAGATTCAAACAATTCTTGTGCCTCAGCCTCTCGAGTAGCTGGGATTACAGGTGTGCACCACCACACCCAGATAATTTTTATATTTTTAGTAGAGATGGGGTTTCTCTATGTTGGCCAAGCTGGTCTTGAACTCCTGACCTCAAGTGATCCACCCTCCTCAGCCTCCCAAAGTTCTGGAATTACAGGCATGAGCCACTGTGCCTGGCGCTAAGTTTTGTATTTTTAGTAGAGATGGGGTTTTGCCATGTTGGCCAGGGTGGTCTTGAACTCCTGCCCTCAAGTAATCTGCCTGCCTCAGCCTCCCAAAGTGCTGGGATTACAGGCATAAACTACCGTGCCCAGCCCGCTCTTTTTAAATTAATTTTTTTTTTTTTTTGAGACAGAGTCTCACTCTGTTGCCCAGGCTGGAGTACAGTGGCGAGATCTCAGCTCAATGCAACCTCCACCTCCTGGGTTTAAGCAATTCTCATGTCTCAGCCTCCCAAGTAGCTAGGATTACAGGCACACGCCACAATGCTGGGCTTATTTATTTATTTATTTATTTTGAGATGGAGCCTTGCTCTGTCACCAGGCTGGGCTCACTGCAACCTTCGCCTCCCGGGTTCAAGCAATTCTCCTGCCTGAGCCTCTCGAGTAGCTGGGACCAGAGGCGCATGCCACCACGCCCAGCTAATTTTTGTATTTTTAGTTGAGATGGGGTTTCAGCATGTTGGCCAGATGGTCTCAATCTCTTGACCTCGTGATCCGCCCACCTTGGCCTCCCAAAGTGCTGGGATTACAGGTGTGAACCACCGCGCCCAGCCAGGGCTAATTTTTGTATTTTTAGTCGAGATGGAGTTTTGCCATGTTGGCCAGGCTGGTCTTAAACTCTTGGCCTCAAGTGATCCGCTTGCTTCAGCCTCTCAAAGTGCTGGGATTATAGGCATCAGCCACCATGCATGGCCAATTTTCAGCCTCTCAAAGTGCTGGGATTATAGGCATCAGCCACCATGCATGGCCAATTTTAATTTTAATTTAATTTTTAATATATTTTTTAGAGACAAGGTCTTGTTCTGTCACCCAGGCTGGAGTGCAGTGGCACAATCATAGCTCACAGCAGCCCCAAACTCCTGGCCCAAGTGATTCTCCTGCCTCAGCCTACTGAGTAGCTAGGACTACAGGTACATGCCACTGCACCCAGCTAATTTTTTATTTTTTAGTAGAGAGAAAGTCTCACTATGTTGCTGAGGCTGATCTTGAATTCCTGGGCTCAAGTGATCCTCCTGCCTCAGCCACCCAAAGTGCTGGGATTACAGGTGTGAGCCACTGTGCCCGGGCCAGGGCCACTCTTTAAAGTCACCTGAGTTATGTACTGCACTATCCAAAGGGTACCACTGACATTTACTTTGTTGCCTCAGTGTTCCCTTTCTGCTTTTTCAGTCCCCCAGCACCTGTTTAACCAATACCTTATATTAAATTATCTCTGTTAAAATATCTTGTTTGGTTTTCTATCTTCTTATAACCCTGTTGAATGGATAAAGTGATGGATGGCTGGACAAATGGGTAGGCAGAAGATAGATTATTCACAGATTCACTCAACAAACATTTATGGAGCATCTTCTATGTGCTAGAGACTATTCTGGGCACTGGGGTACAGCAGCCAACATCACACACAAGGTCTCTGTTCTCATGCAGCTCACACGCCAGTGGGAGAAGACAGATAATAAACAAACAAACAAAATACAGTGATGAATGCTGTGATTAAGTTAAAACAGTGACAGGGAGCCTCTCTGGATTAGTGATCAGGGAAGACCTCTCTAGGAAGGAGACATTTGAGACTTGAATGACAAAGAGTAGGCCACATAAAATCTGAAGGGGCTGGGCATGGTGGCTCATGTCTGTCTGTAATCCCAGCACTTTGGAAGGCCAAGGCAGGCAGATCACCTGAGGTCAGGAGTTCGAGACCAGCCTGGCCAACATGGTGAAACCCCATCTGTACTAAAAATACAAAAAAATTAGCCGGGTGTGGTGGCGCACACCTGTAATCCCAGCTATTTGGGAGGCTGAGGCAGGAGAATAATTTGAACCTGGGAGGTAGAGGCTGCAGTCAACGGAGATTGCACTACTGCACTCCAGCCTGGGCAACAGGGCAAGACTCCATCTCAAAAAAAAAAAAAATGTTGAAGGAAGAGGATTCTGGCAGAGCATAGCCAATATAGCCAATGCCGAGGCTCCAGGGTGGAAATGAACTTGACCTATTCAAGGAGCTGGTGGAGCCAGCTGGGGAGAACCAGACACAGGCCAGATGGCACAGGGCCTTGTAGGCCACTGTGAGGGGTCTGGATGGTTTCCCAGGTACGTCTCAAATGAGGCTGCCCTGGAAGGCTTTGAGGAAGGTAACACAGATGTCACCATCCTGGCAGCTGAGAATGAATTAAGTGGGGCAAGGAGACCTGTTGAGAGGTCACTGCAGTGGTCCAGGAAAGAGGAAATGGTGACTTGGACTGGAGTAGGGAGAACTGGGGTGTGGCAGAGGAGGTAGGGAGAAGCGAACAGACTCAGGATCAATGATTAGATGTTTGGATAGATAGGTAGGTAGCTGGATGGGTGGGTGGGTAGGTGGAATGTTTTCTCCTTCTCGGTTCTTGGGAGGGTCTCTTTCCAAGGCCCAGCTTATTATATAAATACTCTCAATGTTTCACCTCACCAAGCCTGTATCATCCTGATGTCAGGGGAGGGTGGAAAGTGACCCAGGAAAAGTGTGAGGAGAAGCCAGATTTGGATCCCAGGATGTTGGACTCCAAAGTCTGAGCTCTTCCCAGCACACTTTAAGGCCTCTGAGAACTCTGGGAAATGGGGTTGTGGCCTAGAGGGCTGAACTGGGCATCACCTCCTGGTCCTGGAAGTCGCTGCAGTCCCAGTGGTGGGCCAAGGTGGCACTCCCTGCTTCCAGTGCTCCAGGAAGGCCATGGCCCAGAAGGACATGAAGATGCTGAAGAACATGGTTCCTGGGTGGTCAAAGAGGCAGCTCAGCTGTGAGGAGGGGAGAGAGGGCACAAGGTAGGGCCAGCATCCAGGCCCAGGTTGGGTCCAAAATACCTACCTGTTTTTTTTGCCCCTTTCCTTGGCTCACCTTGGCCATGGGGCAGATCCCAGAAATATTCCACGTGGCACAAGTATCACAGAGTGGCACCCCCACTGGCACAGATCTCCTGTCTGTGAGCAGAGGGTGCCTATCCTGGGAGGGCCTATCCTTAACCAGGCAGACAACCCAGCCCACCCAGCCCATCCCCCAACACTTCCACAGCTACCCACACTGGTGTGTTGGTCCCCACGGTGACAAGGCTAGAGCAGGGTGCCCACCAGGGTCACAGGCAGCAGACAAGCTATGTAGAAACCTGAAGGGTGAGAGAAAGCTCATGAACCCCCATCTCTGCACTCAAGCCCCACTCCCAGACCCCACCCCAGCGCCAGACTCATCTAGCCAGGCAAAGTGGATGGCCACCTTCTCCCCAAAGTACTCTCATACTTTGTCCAGGGTCTGGTACTTGTGCCAGTATCCCCAGGAAGCCCAGTATGGGTACAGCAATTGGCAAAAGTTGAGATCTGAACCGGGTACCTGGTACCCAGGCAGTTCAAAGGGGCCCTAGGAGGACAAAAGGAGGGAGAGCTGCAGGGAGGTTTGAGAGTGCTCTCCGGATGCCCCAGCCACTGCTGCCATGCTGTCAGGCCTGGGAGAGATCTGAGCTTGGGACATCTCTTCCTCATGCAGTGGGAAGGCCGCAGTGTAGGCTCCCTCTGCTAGCAGGTGGGCGATGCCCATCTCCGTATGTTTCTTCTTCCTGGAGATTGTGCGGTCCAGGATTTCTGCCACTTGCCAGAGGAGTCCTGGTGTCAACTGCCCGCTTAAGGTCCCAGCTGGACTCGCCCCAAGCAGCCATCTCACCACTCAGTGCCTCCACATGTAAGAGAAGTAGGAGTCATGGGAATCTCTGTCCAGGAATCTGTGAGAGGAACAGGAGTCAGAAGCCCAGCCCTCCGCCCGATCTGAAACCTAATACCAGTCCAGAGCCTCTCCGTTGGAGACAGGCAGGTGAGACATGCCAGCTGCCATTGCCAGAGAGCCCTTCTGCCCACAGAGCGCAGCCTGGGCTGGGTGTGTTCCAGTCAGGTGTGCATCAGAGCGGATTGAACAGGTGGGAATCAGAGATGGTGGGCAGGGCCGGGACCCCAGTTTGCGGAAAGGACAGGGTCAGAGACCTAAAGCGAGTAAGGCGGGAATTGCCTCTGAGGCACTCCGAGGAGGGGCAAATCAGCCTTGGCTGGGCTAAGGCTTCTGCAGGCTTCGGCCCCTCCGCAGACAGACCCCGCCCACCCAAGGGGCCGCCCGGTCTCACCTGTCCGGCTCCGAGCCGCGGAAGGCGCACGTGTCCTACGGCCGGCTGGGCACCTACTGCTGCAGAGGGTTGCGCAGGCGCAGGCGTCGCCGTGGCTCCGCGGAGCCCTCAGAGTCGGGGTTGGGCCGGGCCTGGGGTCAAGGGCAGGGTTACGGCCCCTGAGGAGACTCCGCCCCTGGCGGACCCCGCCCCACCCCTCCACCTACGGCGGCGCGCGCAGGCTCAGTTCCTCGGCGTAGCACAGCGGCTCCCAGGCGCGCTCAGCTCGGCGAAGGGTGCGGCGCTATGCGGGGCTGCTCTCCTGGGCTGCTCTCCCAGTTGGAGTGGTAAGGACCCCTAAGCCCCTCCCTTCACGATCTCGGCCGGGAGGTGACAGATCCCTTTTTTTTTTTTTTTTTGAGACAAAATCTCGCTCTGTTGCCCAAGCTGGAGTGCAGTGGCGCGATCTCGGCTCACCACAACCTCCGCCTCCCGGATTCAAGCGATTCTCCTGCCTCAGCCTCCCGAGTAGCTGGGACTACAGGCATGCGCCACCACGCCCGGCTAATTTTTGTATTTTTAGTAGAGACAGGATTTCACCATATTGGCCAGGCTGGTCTCGAACTCCTGGCCTCAGGTGATTCGGACGCCTCGGCCTCCCAAAGTGCTGGGATTACAGGCGTGAGCCACCGCGCCCAGCCATATCCCATTTTTCGCGTCGGTCCTTTCCGCCTTCAAAAGCGCTTTGACATGCGTTTCCTCGTTTAAATGTCAAATGAGGAAAACGAACACCTTCGTTTTTCAAACGCGGAGACAGACGCCGGGTGGGCCGCGTCGTATAGCGACTGATCTTGCCCCTTTCTTGGGCACCTCCAATATGCCAGGTCCTGGGCTGAGCGCTTTACACCCTTCGTCCTGTAATCGTCACAGCCCCTGCATGGGGCTGACACTACGGCCAAATCCATTTGACAGATGAGCTGCTGAAGGCTCTTGTGCGGGTCTCAGAGCTGGCCAGGGGCGTCTGCGCTCGGCCTCGGAACTCGCAGCCCGCCGGCTCCGCGCTCACCTCCTCCAGGTTCCGCTGAAAATTCTCGCGCCAGCGCCGCTGCCGGAGTCGCCTCTCTCCCGCCGCCGCGGGGGTCTCAGCGTCTCCTCCCAGGCAAGCACGAAGTCTGCCCCACCGCGGGGTCAGGGGGACAGTTAGGAGCGGTCTGACCCCGCTCTGTTCCACTTTTATCTGGGTGGAAAGGGGGATCTGAGTCCATCAGTCCCACTAAGGCCAAAATTAAAGGAAATTTGAGTTGTAGCAAAAGGTATTAGGGTTAGTTCGAGGAAGAAATTGCCCATTGCAAGAAAAAGACAAGAGACGCTGCGGGATTCCTCGGGGAGGGGAGAGGGGGTTTAAGGGAGAGCCTGTGGCCTGGCCACTCGGGCCTTCCGGGTGAGGTGGGACAAGAGTCCTGTCTGGCCCAAGTCTCACCAATGCAGGTTTTCCCGTCTCAGAAAATGTTACCCCTAGAGTCCGGGACATAAATGCCACCACAGGGCGCGAGATACAGTCGTCGTCCGGGTTCCTGTCGGTGGCGTCATCGCCGTCCTGGGTGCAGCAGGCATGGGGTGAAGGTGAGGGGACGGGGCGCAGTTGCAGGTGCCAGAAGCTTCTCAATTGGCCCAGTTGGGCTGCCCCTCCCTCCCCGCACCCCTGACTAAATTTGAAGTGTAACAATAGAGGCGCTCTCAGCGCGATCTGAGACGCTTCTTCCTCCCCTCCACCTGCTCTCAGACCAGAACCGCCGCTGATACTGTAATAACAAGGACGATGATAACAGCCAACATTTACTGGGCTCTTAACTTGGTGCCCAGCACGTGCTAAACATTTCACATGCATTTACTTCTCACAACTCAAAGAAGTGGGTGCTGCTATCTCCATTTTACAGATGTGTCAGCTAAGCATAAGATAATTACAAAGGACATCCAAGGTCACACAGTTCCCCTTCAACCTCCTTCCCAACCACCTGTAACTAGGCCTCAGTCCCACTCTCAGGATCCACCCCTTCTTTGTAGAATAGAGCTGAACACCAGCTCCCCTGCTTCTCCCCACCCACCAGTGTTCCAGAGGCGGAAGGGCCTCCAACCCACTCCTCCAGCCCATTTTTTGTTGTTGGCTTTTTTTTTTTTTTTTTTTTGAGACAGTCTCACTCTGTTGCCCAGGCTGAAGTGCAGTGGTATAATCTTGGCTCACTGCAACCTCCGCCTCCTGGGTTTCAGCGATTATCGTGCCTCAGCCTCCTGAGTAGCTGGGATTACAGGCACTTGCCACCACACCCAGCTAATTTTTGTATTTTTAGTAGAGACGGGGTTTCACCATGTTTGCCAGGCTGGTCTCGAACTCCTGACCTCAGGTGATATGCCCACCTCGGCCTCCTAAAGTGCTGGGATTACAGGCATGAGCCACTGCACCCAGTGGAGCCCAGGAGTTTGAGACCAGCTTGGGCAATATAGTGAGACCCTGTCTCTCAAAAAGTTTTAAAATTAGGTGGGTATGGTGGGAGCTACTTCCGAGGCTGGGGAGAAACAGGGAGGATCACTTGAGCCCAGGAGTTTGAGGCTGCAGTGAATGATGATTGTGACACTGCACTCCAGCCTGGGCGACAGAGCAAGACCCTGTCTCTAAAAAAATAAGAAGGGCATCAGCAAGAGGGCAACAGCAGAGCATTAAACCAGGTGTGGGGCTCCTTGGAGTTTGAGACCGTGTGACCAGACAAGTCACAGTCCCATGCCATCAGCCTGAACATGTGCATATAAGAACACACTCTCCTCTCACTCAATCTCCACAGGGCTGCCCAGAGACCTCCCAGGAGGCACAGGCATCGACTATTCAAAGCATTGTGGCTTCCAGTTCTGCACTGTGGTGATGGAGGCCCTGGGGGTGGCCTACTAAATACTAAAGTGGCACCGGTGCTGCGCTGGGAGGAGCTGAGAAGGCAGCCTTGGATGGCTGGTGGAGGGGCTCTAAGCCCCAGCCCTGTTGCCCTCCCCACTTTGTCCTCACCCAGGGAGACACCTCTTGTTTGGGGTAAAGGTGGATGAGGGATCAATTCTATGACCAGAGCAGTGCCAGCCAGGAGAAGACTGCCCTGCCTCGCCGTCGGGGGGTCAGGTTATGCTCCAGAGCAGCTTTCTGGCTTTTCGCTGAGCTGGTGCCCAAGAGGGACAGGAAGCCTCCTTTCTGGGGGGTGGGGGTTTATGCCCAGAGATGACCGGCTGGGATGTGGGGTAGCTGGAGGCCCACAGTCAGGCCTGGGGCTGCCTTCAGGGCCCTTCCCCCCACTCCATTGCTGTCCACGTGAACTAAGGTCTCCTGGAGTTAAGGACAGAGGGGGACGTGGACAGGCCCACCTGGAAGCAGGGCTGAGGGCTGCAGGAGTGGGAGCAGGCCTGCAGGCTCTGCGGCGGGGGTCCCGCCCAGGGACATTCCTTCTTGGGGTGTGGGATAAGTGCAGGGCCTGAGCTCTAAGCCTTAGTCAGGGGTGAGAAGGTGCTGGAATCAGTCCTTCCTCTGGCCCAGACCCTGGAAGGGTTGACAAACGTAGGTGGCAGTACCCAGCATGGACAGGCTGGCAGTGTGCATGGGCATGTGAGCAGTGTGCTTGGGCGCGGGCATCAGGACAGGTGAGTGTGGGCCTCCTGTGTGCCAGCCAGCAGGAGTGGAAAGTGCTTTCGTCCTAGCGCAGGTGTGTGAGCACGGGTCATGCTGTGTGAGTGGGGCCTGGGCACAGCTGCAGAGTTCTGAGAGTCAGCTGGCTTTGGGGACACTCTGCTTCGAGCCAGACGCAGGCCAGGCCTCAGCCCAGGGGTTCATCTATGGGGCCAGGCAGGGGCTTATTGGAGGGGATTGTATAAAGGCCTGTTTCCCTGGGGACTTCCCCTCATCCTCCTTAGCCTACTTCCACCAGTGTCTCTGGCTTATGGGGCAGGGCCAAGACACAAGGCTGGGCCTACTCACTCCTCTCCCAGCTCCTGTCCTCAATGGCCTCCCATGGGGCAAAGCTGCCTCTCAGGCCAGCTCATGCCCTGACCCCCACTGGGATGGTCCTTGGCCCTGCATGGTGCTGCTTTCGGGTGCCCCTGGGCTGCCAAAGCTCCTATCCTAAGCCTGGCCTGACAGCTCCACGATCAAGAAAGGCATTGCAGGCCGGGCGCGGTGGCTCGTGCCTGTAATCCCAGCATTTTGGGAGGCTGCGGCGAGCGGATTATTTGAGGTCAGGAGTTCGAGACCAGCCTGGCCAACATAGTGAGACACCATCTCTACTAACAATACAAAAATTAGCCAGGCATGGTGGTTGGCACCTGTAATCCCAGCTATTTGGGAGGCTGAGGCAGGAGAATCGCTTGAACCCAGGAGGTGTAGGTTGTAGTGAGCTGAGATCGCACCACTGCACTCCAACCTGTGCCACAGAGCAAGACTCCGGAAAAAAAAAAAAAAAAAAAGGCCCTGCAGAGCGACGGGCTCGACTCCTGGACTCACAGGTGGACTCCATGTCCCAGCCTCCCCCACAGCGCCACATGACCACATGACTGCTGGGTGCTGGCCTCTGGAATGTGGGCAGAATGAGGTGCCACCCTGGGCCTGGTCCACAGAAAGCCGGGGGCCACCTCCTGCCTGCACTCACTCCCTAGCTGCTGACTGGGTGCTGATACCCTAGGGCAACTGGGCAGGGCAGGGTCTCTGGGGCTGGGTCTCTGCAGGAGTGCCTGGAGCAGAGCCCCATGCCCCCTGTCAGCTCCTCCCGAGCTGAGGCCTACGCAAGAACGAACACGCCTCTGGAGTTCAGCACTGGGATTTCGGGGTTTATCTGTTACAACAGATGGTGTCACCTCAACCAATACAGGTTCTTGATTGAAGTCACTTGAGAGGCACTCCCTCTCCCAGTCACCCTCCATGGGTGCTGCCAAAGGGGTAAAGGCCACGGGAGATGTTCGAGCTCAGGGCCTTGGTCCCCACCTCCCTGCCATGAATTCTGCAAGGAAAGCGCTGCTCGGGGGTGGGCCTTCTCTGGCCACATCCTCCCTGATCAGGCCATGCTGGCCAGTCCTCCAGATAGGATCCATGTTCCTGCCTCAGCCTCCGGCCCTATGTCGAGACCTGAGGGTTGGGGGTGGGATCACAGGCACCCACTTGTGACTCATTCAGGAGCACTCTCTGGGGGGTTGGGAAGCAGGCCAGCCGCCACCTGGTCCTGGTGCCACAGCTGCTCAGCAAGGCCATTGAGTATGTGGGCAACGTCGGCCAGCCCAGCCCGCCCGTCCAGCGTGCGCCCATCAGCCAGCCGCCGCCCCGGCACACTCTTCACCCGTAGCAGGGGCAGCTCCCAGGCCTGCCGGAAGGCTGTAAGGTCCCGCTCGGGCACGTCCGTGTGCATGTACTGGTCAAATCTGGAGGAGGGTCAAGGAGCCTAACTGGATGCCTCTGCACAGCCCCCCATCAGACCCTGCCTCTCCCTCCTCCCTGAAGCCCACACCCAGGAGCTGGGGTAGCCATGCTGTACCCTTTAAGTAAAAGCCCAGGTGCTGAATTCCATGCCTGGGCAGAGGCTGGGCCCCTGACCCCCTTGCTCCGTGACTTGCCAAGGGTAGCCAAAGGATACTTGGAGCCGATGACCATCCTGATGACACCAGGGGCCTCACCTGCTATGCGGGCCAGCTGTCCAGGGAGGTCTTCAAAGGAGGCACGGTCAGTGAAGGAGAAGAGGAAGAGGAAGGCATCTGTGTTCTCCATGCAAGCCTAGTGATGGAGAGGCATCCCATCACTGGGATCACCTCCCATCAGCTGCAGGGCCCTGAGAAGAATCAGGAATAATCAATCCCTCCTTTCACAGATTGGGAAACTGAGGCCCAGAGCAAGGAGTGGCTGGTCCTAGGATGAGCATGGGCTGGGACTCAGTCTCCAGTGCCAGCTCAGGTCTCTGAGCAGTGCCTTGAGCTCATTAATACCCAATCGGCCCCTGACAGAGCCCACCCAGGCCCACATGCCTGCTCACCGGCAGCATATGATCGAACTTTTTGAGTGCAGACTCTCCACAGTCCCAGAACTCAAAACGAAACATGATGACACGGCCGCTGGCCTGCAGCTTGGCTGGCCAAAATACCACGGTGGTCTGGATGCCTGAGGGGGAGCCAGGGTCAGCCATTCAGCATGGGAGAGGTGGAGATGGGAGGAATAGGCGGCCAGGAAGGAACAGGAAGAAGAGATACATCCCTGCCCTGATGGGTCCCCAGTTTGATGAGGGAGGCACAGTCCTTGACCCGGGAGAATTCTCAGTCTGATGGGAGAAACAGAGACCAGGCCTGGAGGAGACTCTGGTACACCAGGAAGATGCAGCCCTAGCTATGGCAAAGCAGTTTCGTTTGTATGTCCAGGGAGACCCAAAGGGCCCAGGACACTGGGAGATGTTTCAACATGGTGGAACAATCAGCACCCAGTGGTGAGAAACAAGAAAGCAAGATTAGCACTTCCTGAGCATCTACCTTGAGCGTAGCTTGATGCTAGGCATGTTACCACCACCACCTCTAGTGGCAACCACACAACAACCCTGTGGGGTAGGTACTATTATCCCCTTGGGACCAAGGAGCCCATGTAGGCTCAGAGAGGTGAAGTGACTTTCCAAGGCTACAGAGTAAGAGGTAGTCCAGGGCCAGGTTCTTGCCTCCACCCTCAAGGAGGGCCTCCCAGGATGGGCAAAGGATTGAGGTCCCACTCACCAGTGGTCTCGTGGTGCACCACAGGTACCTCCAGGCCAGCCAGCTTGGCCACCAGTGCTGTCTTGCCCACACCACTCTTCCCGGACACAAAGATCTTGTAGCTGGCAGTGTCAATGGACACAGGCGGCGGCAGCACTGGCCGCTCAAGCAGCCCTAGGGCAAAGAGGGAGCCAGGCAGGGTCAAGGGGTGCTGTGGTTTGAAGGTGTCCCCCAAAGTTCATGTGTTGGAAACTTAATCGCCAATGCAGCAGTGTTAGGAAGTGGGGCCTAACACGAGCTGATCAGCTCGAGTGTTCTGCTCTCATAAATGGATTAATGTTGTTATTGAGGGAGTGCGTTTGTTATAAAAGCCAGTTTGGGCGCCTCTTGCTGTCTTGCTGTTGCCCTTCTGCCTTCTGCCATGGGATGACACAGCATGAAGGCCCTTTCCAGATGCTGCTGCCATGTTCTTAGACTTCCCAGCCTCCAGAACCATGAGCCAAATAAGCTTCTGTTCATTATAAATTACCCAGAGGAGGCCTGGTGCGGTGGCTCACACCTGTAATCCCAGCACTTTGGGAGGCCAAGGCGGGCAGATCACCTGAGTCGGGAGTTCGAGACCAGCCTGGCCAACATGGTGACACTCCATCTCTACAAAAAAAATACAAAAAATTAGCTGGGTGTGGTGGTGGGTGCCTATAATCCTAGCTTCTTGGGAGGCTGAGGCAGGAGAATTGCTTGAACCTGGGAGGTGGAAGTTGCTAAGCCGAGATCACACCACTGCACTTCAGCCTGGGTGACAGAGCAAGACTTCGTCTCAAAAAAATATAGATAAATAAATAACTCAGAGTGTGGTATTCTGTTATAGCAGCATAAAATGGACTAAGATGGGGGTAAATCCTGCACTTGCCCCATCAGATCCTGGGCTGGACAATCTCATTTATTTATTTTTATTTTTTTTCTTTACCTTCTATTTTTAATACAGATGGGGTCTCACTATGTTGCTCAGGCTTGTCTTGAGCTCCTCGGCTCAAGCAATCCTCCCACCTTGGCCTCTGAAAGTGCTGGGGCTACAAGGCATGAGCCACCACACACAGCCAAGGACAACCTCATTTCTAATGGCTTCTTCAGGGCTAACCAACCATCTGTGGTTCTTTTTTGTTTTTTTTTTTGAGACGGAGTTTCGCTTTTGTTGCCCAGGCTGGAGTGCAATGGCGTGATCTCGGCTCACCGCAACTTCCGCCTCCCGGGTTCAAGTGATTCTCCTGCCTCAGCCTCCCGAGTAGCTGGGATTACAGGCATGCACCACCATGCCTGGCTAATTTTGTATTTTTAGAGACGGGGTTTCTCCATGTTGGTCAGGCTGGTCTCGAACTCCCAACCTCAGGTGATCTGCCTGCCTCGGCCTCCCAAAGTGCTGGGATTACAGGCGTGAGCCACCGCGCTGGGCCCCATCTATGGCTCTTAATACTCAACCCAATTTTACAGAAGTCTGGGATACAAAGACTGGCCTAAGTGATTATAGTCAGTCTGTTGATATTTATTTACTAGCTGCTCTCAACGTTTGTTGTGGGGCCTGCATGACAACCACTGAATGATACATTCAGGTGCATAAACCCAGGTGTTAAAAAAAAAAACCCAAATGTCTGCGGTTAAAGTAAAAACACAAAAATTAAAAGCCATCACTGCCATTCCTCTAAGTTATGGCTGCTTGATCCTATCTGTGGCATAGATAATATGGTCAGTGGATTCTATGATGTTCCCAGAAAATCAGCTTGACCTTCACTCAATTCTCTTCCACTCAACACAACTAAATGCAAAATAAATACAATAACCGCCAACCTTCAGTGAACACCCACTGCATGCCTGAACCTGCTTGGTATGTTACAAACACACTCCTTATTAATTTCCACAGTAACTCTATGGGGTAAATACTGTGATTATCCCCATTTTACAGAGGTGGGACTTGAGGCTAGAGTTCACTTATCCCCAGCCATACAGCTAGCAGTGGTGGAGCCTGGGTCACTTGCCTGTGTATGTGTGACCCCAAATACAGTGTTGCCAGCCATCATGGGATCAGAGGGACAGTGGCCATATTAGAGGGTCATTTTTTTTTTTTTTTTTTTTGAGACAGAGTTTCACTCTTGTCACCCAGGATGGAATGCAATGGCTCGATCTAGGTTCACTGCAACTTCTGCCTTCTGTGTTGAAGCGATTCTCCTGCCTCAGCCTCCCAAGTAGCTGGGATTACAGGCGCCCGCCACCACGCCCGGCTAATTTTTGTATTTTTAGTAAAAACGGGGTTTCGCCATGTTGGCCAGGCTGGTCTTGAACTCCTGACCTCAGGTGATTTGCCCACCTCGGCCTCCCAGTGCTGGGATTACAGGCCACTGCGCCCGGCCTTCTAGAGGGTCATTTTTTGAATTTAATATAATTTCTTTTAAAAAAACAAAGAAACAGTTGACTTATTCACAAATTTTGGTTCTAGCTATCTCACTCTCTGGTCTTAAGTCTTCTGGCACCTTGCTTCTCCTGGCCAGAGCTGGACTCCACAGCTAATTCCAGGCACCTTTGCCGGCCTGACAGCTGGGCCCTGCCTGGGTGAGTCAGTTTCACCATGGGGAACACCAGCGTCTCATCCCAGAGACAGCAGGACATGGAAGAGGCTCACCTCTATTTATTGGGGTGTGATCTTAGCCAAGTCTGTACCATGTGCCGTTGAGAGGTTAAATGGGGGTGCACTGTGTAACGTGCCCAACAGAGGGCCTGGCACCAGGGGAGGGCTCAATCAACTGCATCTCTGGTGACAGTGGTTGCTGGCAGGGTTTCTGCTGTTTCCATGTTCCTGGCTCTGACGATGGAATTAGCTCTAAGGAGATTTAGGGGTGGGGGTCCCAGAGATAGGGCTTTCAGTCCCCCAGGCTGAAGACTGCTGAAGACTGCAGTGGAGCAGGCCCTCACTGCCCTGCCTCTCTGCTCACCTCAGGGAGCAACAGGTGACACTCTTCTCCCCAGGGAACAACAAGTGGCAGGCTGGAGGAAAGGGGGAGGCACTTACCAAACACCCGCCGGCGGTTCTTGCGCAGAATGCAAGCCAGGTACTCCTTGCCCTCGGCACTCTCGTGCCAGTTTGGGACAACCACCGAACCGGGCACGGGAGGTCTGGCCATGGCTGGGCACCGCGACGGGGTAGGGAGGTGACAGAATGCTGAGAGCAGGGAGTGGGAAGGGTGGTGACCGTACCAAGCCGGGCCTGTGATCCCTCTTAACTGCCCTCTGACTCTCCCGGGGGGCCCCAGAAAGTGCAGTCCCTCAGCCGCCTCTCTCCTCCGCAGTGCTTCCTGGTGATAGTCATCCCATTACTGCCCATGGAGGGTATTCACACAGCCCCTCTCCCCTTGTCACCTCCTGGGGTCAGACAGCCCCGCTTCTCCTCTACCTTCTAGATGCCGACTCCCGGGGCTACCTAGCCCTCACCGTCAGCAGTCCCGGCGGCGAACCGACCCGGGTGCCGAAGGCCCCTTTAAACGCCCACCCGCACTCCCGCCGCCCCAGCCCGCCGGGCCCGCTTCCGCCCCGCCTGCGTCCGCCCCGCCTGCGTCCGCCTTCTGCGCGTGCTGGCAGCTCCGGCGCCGGTGCTCGCGGCGCATGTGCGGAGGTTGTTGCCATGGGGACGCCGGAGGTTGGGTTGGGCGGGTTCCGGGAGGAGTTCGTCCCTCCTACAACGTCCGCAGCCTGCGCCACGCGATGGCTCTGGATTAGGCCTTTTCCTCTGGGTTGTGGATCGTCTTCTCTACTACTCCGTCCGATCCCCAGTCTTTCTTCCAAAACATCATGAAACCCCCACTCCAGGAGACTTTCATGCTTCTCTGTCTCAGTTTCCTCTTCTATAACGTGGACGTAACATGTTATTCCCTCCATAGCAGTGCTCCATATGTTTAGTTATGATTGTTGCTATTATTAATATTATTGCCCTATTAATCCTGCTTGGCAGGACCTCTAGATGACTTAAACATCTCTGGCTTCACTGATGGGGACACACACCAACTCAGAGAGGTCAAGGGACTTGGCTCAAGTTTTAAAAAATGAGTCAGAGTCCCGTTGGATTGTATTTTTCATTCATTCATTCATTCATTCAACAAATACTGAGCACCTAGCTGGGAATACAGTGGCCAACAAGAAGTCCCTGCTCTCCTGGAGCTGACTTTTCAGCTCTTAAACTCTGAGCTCCTCTCCACCGTTCCAGCACTGGACACCAGGCCTGTTACACAGAAGGTGGGTGCTCAGTAAATGCCCATTGGTTGGAAAGAGTGCAGGTGGGTCATTACTGAGAGTTTGTCTATTACATTTAATTTTTACCATTATCTTCCCGCAATGCCTTCAAGTAGGGCAAATCATTGTTTTGAAAGGAATAATTTAGGAGTTAAGCTTTACCGAAGGCCACCCAAGTGCCAGACAGTGGGGACTTTACAGGGGTCACCTGATTTAATTCTGTAAACAAACCTGTGTAAATAGTATTACCCTCTTGTACTGACGAAGACATTCAGAAACATAACATGACCTGTCTGAGGTCACACCGCACAGCTAGTCAGTGTGAAACCGACTCAGAACCCACAGCTGGCTGGGTGTGGTGGCTCATGCCTGCAATCCCAGCACTTTGGGAAGCTGAGGCGGGCAGATTGCTTAAGCTCAGGAGTTCGAGACCAACCTGGGCAACACAGTAAGACCCTGTCTCTACCAGAAAAAATACAAAAATTAGCCGGGCACAGTAGTGCATGCCTGTAGTCCCAGCTACTCAGAGGCTGAGATAGGACGATTGCTTGAGCCTGGGAAATGGAGGTTGCAGTGAGCCGGGATCATGCCACTGCACTTCAGCCTGAGTGACAGAGCCAGGCCCTGTCAAAAAAAAAAAAAAAAAAAAAAAGAACCCACACTTACCTGACTCTAAAGTACTTATCTGTTCTGCCAGTTTGGGTTTTGTGTTTTTAAAACTTTGCCCCTAGCCACTAGGAGGGCTGTTCCTAGGGAAGCAGAAAGCAGCCAGAGGACCATGAACTCACAGATTTTTAAGGCCCATTATGTCTAAGAGAGGGGATGAGGATGTGTAAGACAAGGTGCTTTCTCTCAACTTGCTCACGCTGTGGCTAGGCAGAAAAACAAGATGAATAACCATTCCTACAGGATTCTGCAGCTGGAATCCTTTGCCCATACTCCCAGGTCACATGGTTCCCATTCCTGCAGCTGTCACATCTGCCCAGTCAGGGAGATTCACAGCTGTCCAGAGCTCTCTCCATGGGCCAGGAGTGACTCAGTGGCAGGGCTCTGATCTGAATTATTTCTGGATTTCCAGACTTCACATCCATCCGTCTTTGGCTCGTGGAGGGCTCAGTGAGCGTGTAAGAAAATGAAGCAACTTGGCAGAATGAACGTGCCTGTTAATCTGCAACCCAGAGAAGATGTAAAGTCCTCTTGGGGCCAGGTGTGGTGGCTCACGCCTGTAATCCCAGCACTTTGGGAGGCTGAAGCTGGTGGATCACTTGAGGTCAGGAGTTTGAGACCAGCCTGGGTAACATGGCAAAACCTTATCTCTAAAAATATACAAAAAATGGCTGGGCGTGGTGGCTCACGCCTATAATCCCAGCACTTTGGGAGGCCGAGGTGGACAGATCACCTGAGGTCAGGAGTTCAAGACCAGCCTGGCCAACATGGTGAACCCTGTCTCTACTAAAAATACAAAAATTATCTGGCTGTGATGGCAGGCGCCTGTAATCCCAGCTACTCTGGAGGCTGAGGCAGAAGAATCGCTTGAACCTGGGAGGTGGAGGTTGCAGTGAGCAGAATCATATCACTGCACTCCAGCCTGGGTGACAGAGCTGAATAAATAAACAAAATAAATTATGTATTCAGTGGAAGGCTGATCAAGGAGTCAAAAGAATGCACTCTTTTGTCTCTTATCTACTTTTTTTTTTGAGACAGTCTCACTCTGTCGCCCAGGCTGGAGTGCAGTGGCGTGATCTTGGGTCACTGCAACCTCTGCCTCTGAGGTTCAAGTGAGTCCCCTGCCTCAGCCTCCTGAGTAGCTGGGACTACAGGCACGCCCCACCATGACTGGCTAATTTTTTTTGTTGTTGTATTTTAGTAGAGACAGGGTTTCACCATGTTGGCCAGGATGGTCTCAACCTCCTGACCTCATGATCCGCCCGCCTCGGCCTTCCAAAGTGCTGGGATTATAGGCATGAGCCACCGCACCTGGCCTTGTCTCTTATGTATTTCTAACCTGGAAGCCCCTGCTTCAAGTTGTCCTGTCTTACCAGACCAAACCAATGTACATCTTACACATATTGATTGAGGTCTCATGTCTCCCTAAAACATAAATGCAAACTGTACCCCGACCACCTTGGGTATATGTCTCAGGATTTCCTGAGGCTGTCACGGGCACATCCTTAACCTTGGCAAAATAAACTTTCTAAATTGACTGTGACCTGTCTCAGGTATTTGGGGTTCACACATCCAACCCTGACATTCTGTGTCAGGGGCTGGGTAGGTCTGTGAGCCTGCAGATTTGACAAAAGCACTAGGCAATTCTGAAGTTGGGGTCTATATGAGTCAGCCCAGGCTGCTGTAACAAAAGTACCATAGTCTGGGTACTCTAAACAACAGAAATTTATTTTCTCATAGTTCTAGAGGCTGGAAGTCCAAGATCAAGGTGCCAGCAGAGTTGGTTTCTGGGTGGGGCCTCTCTTCCTGGCTTGCAGATGGCCTCTTCTCTGTGCTTATACATGCCTGGTGTCTCTTCCTCTGTTATAAATAGGACATTAGTCCTACTGGATTAGGGCTCCATGCTTATAGTCTCATTTAACCTTGATTACCTTTTTATTTTTTGAGACAGGGCCTCACTCTGTCACCCAGGCTAGAGGGCAGTGGTGTGATCTCAGCTCACTGCAGCCACGACCTCCTCAGGCTCAAGCAATCCTCCTGCTTCAGCCCCGAGGGGAGCTAGGACTACAGGTGCACATCAGCACACCTGGCTAATTTTTTTTTGTATTTTTGTTTGTTTGTTTGAGACAAAGTCTCGCTCTTGTGCCCCAGGCTGGAGTGCAATGGCGCGATCTTTGCTCATTGCAACCTCCATCTCCCGGGTTCAAGTGATTCTCCTGCCTCAGCCTCCCAAGTAGCTGGGATTACAGGTGCCTGCCACCACACCCAGCTAATTTTTGTATTTTTAGTAGAGAGGGGGTTCTACCATGTTGGCCAGGCTGGTCTTGAACTCCTGACCTCAGGTGATCCACCCGCCTTGGCCTCCCAAAGTACTGGGATTACAGGCGTGAGCCACCGTGCCCGGACTTTTTCTTTTGTATTTTTTTAGAGATAAGGTTTTGCCATGTTGCCTAGGCTGGTCTCAAACTCCTGGCCTCAAGTGATCTGCCTGCCTTGGCCTCTGAAAGTGCTGGGATTACAGTCATCAGCCACCACGCTCACCCTTAATTACTTTTTTTTTTTAAGTCTAGATGAATTTATTGCCATTCACATATTTCATAGAAAAAAAGATGTAGCAAATGGGTCAGGGTTGTACAAAAACAAAAAAAATCCAGGTTTATACAGGTTGCTCTATTTACATCTGAGAGCATGGCTGTCCTGGCATCAGGCACAGCAGCTGCAGTTGTCCAATGTCCCTTTGCAGATGCAGCCCTGGGCACACTTGGCACAGCCCGCAGGGCAGCAGGAGCAGCAGCTCTTCTTGCAGGAGGTGCATTTGCACTCTCTTCATTTGCAGGAGCCAGCACAGGCGCAGGAGCAGGAGCAGTTGGGGTCCATTTAGAGGCAAGGAGAAGCAGGAGTTCCCAATCAAGAGGCAAACACGCAGCGGGACAGATGAAAAGCGTGCCTTAATTACCTCTTTAAAGGACCTATTTCCAAATATAGCCACATTGGGGGCTAGGGCTTCAATGTATGGATTTGGGTGGAGGGGGACATAATTCAGTCCATAACAGTTTACATGAGGGTCCACAGACCTCACGTAAACACTGCTGCTGGGCAAAGGAGGCCAGCTGACTGTTGGGACCTGAAAGTGACATGGTTAGAACTGCGTTTCAGAAGGACGCTTGTGGACCATGTTGGTCTATGAGTTCTGCTCTCCTGTGCCCCTCTGACCACTAAACTTTGTGTCCCCCTAAGCTGCTTCTCCCTTCAGGGCCTCAAGCAAAACATGTAGAACATCTCCCTAAGGACCCTTCTAGTCTAGAACCCTCTGATTTTTTTTTTTTTTTTTTTTTTTTTTTTTTGAGACAGAGCCTTGCTCTGTCGCCAGGCTGGAGTGCAGTGGCGCGATCTTGGCTCACCGCAACCTCTACCTCCCGGGTTCAAGCAGTTCTCCTGCCTCAGCCTCCCAAGTAGCTGGGACTACAGGCACATGCCACCACGCCTGGCTAATTTTTGTATTTTTAGTAGAGATGAGGTTTCACCATGTTGGCCAGGATGGTCTCAATCTCCTGACCTCGTGATCTGCCCGCCTCGGCCTCCCAAAGTGCTGGGATTACAGGCGTGAGCCACCGCGCCCGGCCTAGAGCCCGGTGATTATATTAATCCACTCATTTCTTCTTGGTTTGGTTTCCCCACAAACATTTATTAAAAACCTTTTGGACAAGGTCCCCGCCCCACAAGACCTTGAGAGAACTCCACAAGGCAGGGACACAGTCACCAACTTGACAGAGTGGATGGGAGGCCCAGGTGGGCAGACACACAGGCTGAGCTGGGGTGAGAATGAGGCATGGAGAGCCCTGCCTGAGGATCCTGGGTGGGTGGAGGGCGGGAGGTCAGCTAGGACACCAGGCTTAAAATCCTCTCAGCACCTAGAATAACACCCACCCCTCCCTCAGCATGGCCTGGCACCAGGAGTGCTCCACTCACACCTGGAATGCTTGCTCTGCCTCCTAGCAGTCCTTCCGCCAGGCTCACCAGCTTCAGGCCATTCTCCAAGCTGGAGCCACAGCCAGTTAATCAAGTCAGGTCAAGGGCACCAGCCTCGCCGCCAAGCTCAGTGGTCAATTCTCCATCCTCAGATCACCTGACCCTGGGATTATTCCCAGGTGACTGGATGGATGGTGGTGCCCCTAACTGTGGGGGAAGCATGGAGGAAGCGCACAGGGTCAGAGGAGGAGCCCCTGGGGAGTGAGGGAGGGTGGGGGGCTGCCCAGAGAGGACACACTCACAGCAGATGTTGGAACGTAAAGCGCAGGTGAGTGGCCTGAGTGGAGCTGGACATTACCAACGGGGGAGGGACCAAGCCTGAAGCAATGGGTGTAGACAGATGAGAGGTCCGGATGCTGTGGACAGACAGCAGAGCCTTGGATGCCACCTGGGCAATGACAACCACAAGGTCAGACCCAGGAGAGGCAGAGGAACTGGAAATCCCCTCCTCCAGCCCACCCTGAGGCTCATGTTCGGTGTGCAGGGAGGCTTGCCCAAATCCCAGGGAAGCATGGCTGGGGAGCGATGCTACTCCTTGGACGCCATCTCTTGTGGGCCTTCTGCTGCAGAGAGTACTCTGCTCTGTGCCTCTGCCATGGCCCCAGCCATGCGGTCCTAAGTGTTCTCTTCCCACTATGGATTCCGCTCGGGAACTCCTTTCCCATTACATTTGAGGGGATGACCTCTGGTCATCAAGTCCACATGGGTCACCCTCCCTTGTCCTCAGCCCTGACCACTGGCTGCTGCGGCTTATAGGCTTATCAAGACCCTGCATTACTGACTGCCAGAAGCGAGGCCTAGACCCCACCCATCTGGGATGCCCCAAATAGGCTCTATCCTCATCTGCCCCCCTGCCACAGGTTAGCAGGACGAGGCCAAGTGCCATGATCTGAACGTCCCGCCAGATTCACATGTTGAAGTTTAATCACCACTGTGACAGTATTAACAGGTGGGGCCTTTAGGGAATGATTAAGTCATGAGGGCAGAGCCCTCACTATGGAATTAGTGACGTTATGGAAAGGCTTGAGGGGCCAGTTCGTCCCATTCACGGTGTGAAGACACAGCCTTCACGATGGAGCAGCAACAAGGCAATGTCTTGGAAGTGGAGACTGGGCCCTCACCAGACACCAAGCTTGATGGTGCCTTGAGCTTGGACTTCTAAGCCTCCAGAAGTGTGGGAAATACATTTCTGTTGCTTATAAATCACTCAGTCTGTGATATATAGCAGCACAAGGGAACTAAGACACCAAAGCAAAGAGAAGGCTAACTTCTTGGCTTCTGGCTTCCCGAACAACTGTCCCAGCCCTGGGTGGCTGCACTGTTGCAGATGGTTCTACTGACTCCATCCCCTTTGGTATCTTTTTAGTATGATACCTGGATTGTCTTTTGACCTTAGAAGCTCAGGATTTGTCATTTTTGTTTAGCCCATGTGACACCTCCCTGGTTTGTGATTAGGCTGTAAGCTCCTTCAGGGGTGGGCCTCTTTTGTGTCTTCTGTGTGTCCCAGTGCCTCGGGGGTCACAGATGCTCAGGGAATGCTTGCTGAGAGTGAATAGTCTCCCAGTCAGTTCCAGGCTTTCTAGGCCTTGTCAACGGGCCACAGCCCATGTCCTCGGGCAGGAGCATCCTCCCTCTCCCCAGGCTTCTGCTGGAAAGGAGCCCTCCTTCTCTTCCTTGCTGTAGGTGGGCAGACAGGTTCCCTAGTGGGTGCAGAACACACTCTGCTAGGACTTTTCAGCATTTACTTAAGACATGGGCTTGGCTTTGTTCATGCCGACAGGCTCTGGACCCAGAGCCCAGGCCCATGAGAAAGACTGTAATTTTCCCACAGCTGAGGGCTGGGGAAGGGAAGGCAGGTAGGCCAGCTGGGGGATGGTACTTGAAACAAGGCAGGGGCCAGGGAGGGGTGCCCCCCAGGCTTAACTGACAGAGGGAGGGGAGAAACGGGCAAGCGTTTTCTTCCTCCTGCCCATCTGCTTTCTTTGTCAAGACTGCCTCCGACAGATCGCCCAAGCACACTAGAAGCCTTTCACAGGGTGCCCTCAGGTGGCCTTTTGGGGAATCACACCCATCCAATGGATTAAACGATTCTTGGCTGGTTCCAGCTAAGTTGCTAACCTGTGAGGCTGGCTGCCAAATCATTGCCATTTTACTGATAAAATTGAGGCTCAGTGAGGCAGGATGACTTGCTCCAGCTCAAAGTGACAGTCAGCTCCTGAACCTAGGTCTGCCCTGTCCTACTGCCTCTAAGTCCCTTCTGAGTCCACAGAACTATGTTTCAAAAAATTGAAATGGCATCAAGCGTTTCCTTGGTTCCAACCTTGATCTGATGCATCTCTGTTATTTCCTCCCATGCAGGTAGTCAAACCCTGTTTGAACACTTCCAGCCGTGGGCAAATCATCACCTCACACAGCATCCACTGACAGGCTGGCAGTGTTTGTGGGAAGAGAAGTAGTAACGGCCACTGAGACCAGAAGGTGGAACTTAGCTGGGAGGCTCTCCTTGGCCTGGGAGGTGAAAAGGCACAGAGCACAGGTAAGCCCCAGTCATGTGCGGCAGCACCACGCAGAGGCCAGCCTGCAGGATTTTCACGGGCAAAATTTTGGTGGATGCTTCCTGTCCTGCCTGGACGTGGGGTTGCTCAAAGCCTACCACTTCCAGGAACCTTTCTCAGGCCTCACGGGAGGAGTAATGAAGGCAAAACCTTGGGCTGAGGTGCTGATTCCTGCAGTCTCCCCTTTCCCAGCCAGGTTTTTAATTTACACCCGAATGTTCATAGGCCTCTGGCCCTTTATTGTTTATTTGTTGGGAGATGGAGTCTCGCTTTGTTGCCCAGGCTGGAGTGCAGTGGCGCAATCTTGGCTCAATGCAGCCTCTGCCTGGGTTCAAGTGATTCTCCTGCCTCAGCCTCCTGAGTAGCTAGGATTACAGGTGTGCACCACCATGCCCGGCTAATTTTTGTATCTGTAGTAGAGAAGGGGTTTTGCCATGTTGGTTAGGCTGGTCTCGAACTCCTGACCTCAAGGGATCCACCTGCCTTGGGCTCCCAAAGTATTGGGATTACGGGCATAAGCCACCATGCCCAGCCCACTGGCCCTTTAGTATCCAGAAAAGTGAGAACCCTGGCTGGGGAGTGCTGTGCTGGCCCTGCAGTG